>NW_019742961.1:1411637-1416738 GCF_002891405.2 Cryptotermes secundus | reverse complement strand
CTACCGTGACCGGCTGAAGACCTTTTAGAAGGGACATTTCACTTCTGTGAAATATATAAGATTCTCTGCGGAGAGATAGAAAATGGTTAGTACGTAGTTTTTCGGTCTGGGGATTCATTTCTGACCAGGCGCATGGTTGGTTACGACGTAAGGAAAGTAGTTTTCTATTAATTCCATAGAAAGTAGAAAATTTGGTCCGATATTATTATTATTATTATTATTATTATTAATATTATTATATGTGTCATACAGAAACAGATAAGAGATGGCTGTTACTTAATTGGGCCAGCAATCAAACTTTCCCCTTGCACTCTTCTCTCCGCTCGCGCAGTAGTGAACATGGGAATTATGTATCTTATCATGAAGTCACACGCCATGCATCCTGACAGGCAGTAATATTCAGTACATGATCACAGTATCCACGCATTCATGCACAACAGACGTATCGTCGTGGTCGAGTGCTCAGCGTCCGGGATGCCCCTGTTTCGGTTCAGAAGACCGACTGAATTGGCTTGCATTTATAGCGGCTTTGTTCAGTCCTTCAAGATAAAAGCAGAGATGGATAATTAGCAGAAACAAAGAGCACCCCCATGTACACTGTCTACAATTTGCCGTTTACAATAAATATTCCTTTCGACGCTACAGATCTAAGAAGCTAAAAGCGTTGTAATATGAATAAGAATGTACAGTAGGCGCCAAAATTACAGTACTGAAACTCGCGCATCTCGAACGCGCATGTGCGTTTGTCAGCGGGGCATAGCTCCAGCCGCACGTGTTCCCAGTAGTGAAAAGGAAATTGTGTTGTGCAGTTATTGGAACTGGGTCTCTCGACGGAGGAAAAGTATTCATAGCTAAGTATTATTTCCGCTTATATGGAAGTGGTCACCAGAAAACTAGCTTCCTTGGTTATGAGCTGCCAGATATTATCGTCCAGAAACCGCTACACAGTACACGTGTGACGCTATGGTGTGCCGTCTCAGCACACGGTATATTAGGCCCCTATTTCATTGAGGATGAGGAAGGAAATGCTCTTACCGTCACCCAAGAACGCTAGAGGGACATGGTGATCGGACCATTTCTTCAGGATTTGAGAAGGTTCTATCGTACAAGGGCCCTTCGCATGAATACAGTGGTATCAATAGGACGTCTTTTCATTTCAGTAATATAAATTTTGGACGCATACTGTATTTATAAGGTGCAAGCTAATGTAGCTAAAGTCTGCTAGGAACTTATTCAGGTTTCTTAAAATGTAACATATTCTTCGTAGGCTTTACACCCAAAAGGATGTCTAGATATAACCTCTGCTTTACCTGCTCGGGAACTACTCAGTTTGAACATCGTCCGGGACACGGATTATTTTGAGAGATATTTCGAAGTTTTTATAAGTTCCTAGAGGAAAATACTGGGATAGTATCTCGATTAGCTCATGGTCTCTTCATTTCAAATTCTTTCAAATTCACTGTCATTCATGTATCATCCTACAACAGAACACCACATCAATACTGAAAGCGTCGTTAAGTAACCCTCGAAAATGAAGGGTTTTCAAGTAGGATCTCAGTTTTTGACAGTGGTGATCTTGAGAAGTACTATGTTCCGGGATAGTATGTTGAAAGACAACCGACGTTTCGGAGCAACATCAGGAAACCGGTGACATGTCAAGTTCAGCACACATTTGATTTTGCAGCCTTAACAGTACCTCAACACTGAATTCTGTAATACTTAAATTCTTACCTCAAACACGCTCAGTTAAAATTGCACAGAATTTTGGTGATGGAATCTCATATGAACCGACGACTCCGAAGACTGAAACGGAAGAGTGATAACATTAAAACTGATCTAATAGGTGATTGTTTTATTACGGAACACAGTATGAAACAGACTCAAAATTGGATTCAGTCTGCGAATTGTATTTTTTTTACAAATGTTGATATGTTCGGGTTATGCCACAAAGTGGTTAATTAGTTAATTATCCAGAGAGTCCAAAGTCTCTAATTTTATCACAGTCCCCATTTACCTACGAAGAGGCCATACCTCAGGAGTTTAATCGCCGGCTATCCAACGCGGTGGTGGCGTCCCGGATTGTAACCCCTGTTGGATCATATGAGATTTTTCTGAACGAAGTGGCAAGTGGCCACATTTTCTCCGAGTGCTTTTGTTTCGTTTACCAATTCTCATTCCACCAAATGCTCCCAAGCCATCTATCATACAGGGCTGATACAAGAGGCCAATTAGTAGCTGGCTTGACAAGTGAACTTGCAGTCTCACCCCACCCCACAAAATTAATTAATTAATTCTCTTTAGTGGATGAATCTACAGTGTGGTCTTCTGGGGCGTTGCAATTTTCTGCGAATTCACTTTCTAAATAATCCCAGAAGACATCGCAATTCCGCATGTAATGATACATAAAGGGTCATATTTTTATATAATACAGCTTTCAATTTGCAGTTTACAAGCTATTCCTAAAAGTACGGCTTCAAGAGGACTTCTCTAAAGTTGTCTGTCTTAAGACTACAATTTTTCCAAAATAGTTTTATCTTGTAGATTTCCCTTTAAAATTGTCGAAAGTATTAAAATGGCGATAACGCTGTATTGTCTGAAGATCGGAAATATGTGAATGTATAAGGTGTCAATAAATCCAATCATCCAACCCAAACCCCGTCTTATAAATCATCACTACTCGTGGCAGTATGATTACGAGAGAAGGCGATACTTTTCTATAAAACTGAGAGAAACGATGCTAAGAAAGCTGACTCAGGAAAGCCAAATTTAAATAAGAGTGGTAACCACAGACTCCTGGTTTCAAGCCCGATTGGAAATCCCCTCTTCAGAAAATGCTGAATGTAATACAGTAATTGCTCCAATTTTAGCAGCAGGCGCCATAGCAAGAATTGTTTTATTTAATTACGCTTTCTCGAAAGTATAAGTTACATGTCGAATGGGGCAATTACTGTTAATGACGTAATCTGACGGATGTGTAAGGAGATTGCTGGAGTCCACTTCAAGGCAATATACTATCATTGGATTTTAGGTTCTGCGGAGAACCAAGAAGAACCCCAGTAAATTATCCTCTCAAAAAAAATATCAAAAACAGTACCTCCATAACACGAAGACGCGGTGTTAACCATACACGGCCATGTGTTGTATCATGAGTTAATTAAATATCGGGTCATATAAAGACGTTGTTCCAAATGCAGAGGATACGTAAGTTGGAAATGTAAGATATGATATTAACGAGGAACAGGTCAGGATTTGGAAAAATGCATCCCGTTACAGATATGCGGAAAGTGACTAAAAGGAAAAAAGATTCGTCAGCAAAGCTAAGAAAATGGCTGGGCGCCTTCCGAACAGGAGTCCAAGTGAGATTTGGGGGTTATGTACATGCTGAGTATGAATACTTCTGTTTTCCAAACGAGTGTTACCTTTAACAGAAACTTCTCAGAAACGACAAATTTCAATAGCACCAATAATTGTTATATTTGATTAACAGTTTAATTAACCCATGCTAAAGAATGAAACAATCTGAAAAAAAAAATTATCCTCTGAAGTTGGGATTATGGTTGCTGTAAACAAATATGAAAAGTCATCCCTCTAACAGGCCGTGAAGGCCCATAGGGTTATGAGACTTCGAGGCTCCCACATTTTTCTAGATAATCAGCTCACAGATGGCGGTGAGGTTGTCAGCCTTACGCGCTGGCAGCCAGTAAGATTCATGGTACTCATTTCTGTTAGAGGCTGATTCGACCTCAGGGTCATAGCACAGCTGGAAGGATTAGATCAATTGAAGAAATCCACCTCATGAGGTCTCGACCCCGTGACCTTCCAGCTTGTAATATAGTGCCTCAAGCAACTACGTTACCTCGTGCCCCCAAATTTGAACAGCAAATTTGAGATATTCCAGTATTTATAACACAACTGTTGCTGGGTAGTGACGTTACGTTTGGAATCCACATAACAATAAGTGTCCAGTAAATGGAACAATAAAACAAGAGTAGAAAGAGAAATGACAGAGAGAGAGAAAGAAAGTTTCTGGCAACTATGCTGGGAAGTTTGCTGAATTTTTTGTTGGGAGAGGTTTTTTCAATGTCACACATCTGCATTAGTGAAGCCAACACCACACCCTGCTAGAGGGAACAACACACAAGCAAGGGGCATGTGAGTATAAAGCAAACCAACATAACATAAGATTAATAACAACAATCAGAAAACAATATTATCATGTGGCACTTTGTAGATTACAGATTGCAGATGTAACAAAACAACGGACTAACGAACACAAACACAAGCTAATGAAATAAAACACTTGGCTCTAAACAAGTGGTCGACGCCCCTTATGAGGTGGAATTGGAACTTACAAAAGTAATGAAAAATTTTAATGAATTCTATTAACTATTTTTATTTTATTTTTAAATGGACTGCAGCGCGCGGTTTTCGCGCACATCAGAGCAGTGTAACAGTTTCGATACATTAAGAATATGGTCATCTATGGCCGAAACATGTGTTAAATGGTGAAACTGGAGGAATAAGAAAAAGGAGCAATTGCTGCATTATTGACGGACTGTGATATACATAGAATTAAAGATCAGGTCTGTTTGAAAAATTGTTGTATTCTGGGATACGGTCTCGTGTGTTCTAGTCGACACTTACGGACACTTCCGAAGAACTGTCTGCCTACATTTTCATGCTCATGAAAATGCTCTGCATACCGAAAACAGTTACCTTCACACACAGCTCCCTGACAGACTCAAACTTCAGGTCTGGCTTCGTGCAATTTCTAGGCTGTGGTTTGCGTGTTATTTTAGACAAAACAGAGATCAACTGAATGGCGAATGTAGATTAATTTTGTGATTTAAGCTTTAGGATCCATGATTTATTCTGACCGTCTTACAGTGCATACATTTATTCACCTTACTCTTCTCTCTTGCACTACATGTTTCGGCACTAAAGTGCCATCTTCAGGTGCTTTTCGATGTATGTCGAACTACTGCATTGCATGCCCTGTTGTCTTTATACTAAAATAACTAAAATATATATTCGTCATATATATTGCTAAATTTTAAATATTAAAAATGTTAAAACTGTTCAGGACTGTAAGAAGGTCAGA
>NW_019742961.1:1396528-1411509 GCF_002891405.2 Cryptotermes secundus | reverse complement strand
AGTGAGATATGATTATGAATCAGAAGAGATTATGTCCATTTTAGCGCTCTTCGTGTCTGTGTCTGTGTCCCTCCACCACTTCGCTGCTAGGCAGCGGTGCCTCTTCTTGGACGAAATGAGGGATCGGGCTTTCAGTGTGGGTGCTCTGACTGAGCAGAGGAGAGGACCATCGGATCGGACCGATATGAGAACACTTAAGAGTAAGAACCAAAAGATTTTTTCCCCTTATAGACATTTACGTGTTTTAGATATGGGGCCCCTCTCTTCGACGAGAGGAGGGTTCGGCCTTCCAATATAGACGCTTGACACAGCAGCTGAACTCCTCCTCCGCCCTCTCAGAGGAGACAATATTGTAGGAGGGTGGTAGTGAGAAACACTATATTTGGGGTGAGGGGAGAATTGTGTTTTTCTCTACGGCTTTATAGATTTTCAGGTAGTGCTCGCTCCTTCTAGCAGATGTATGTTTGAGACAGCGTGAAGTTTCAGAAAGTGAATAGACAGGAAACTTGTAGGAAAGAAGTTGAGATTTACTGCCCTTGATCGGAATTAATTTTTATATCACGTTCAAAGGGCTGCGTTAGGGTGAAATTTTGATCTAACACTTGAAGGGCTACAGTAGGGCGAAATTTTGATGATACCATTAGGAGATCTGCATGTGAAGCATGTAGTAGAACGCGGTGAGATCATCTTTCTCGTGTCTGTGCGTGTACCCCCTTATTGTTGCCAGGCAACGGTTCGGTAAATACGTTCCCGCCACAAGGAAAATGTCTGTTCACCGACCTGTTTCATCAAAGAACAAAAGTTTATCTATGACAATTACTAAGCGTCCAAAAGTTTCAAGATTGTAAACATTATTTACTAACATTCTTTACAACAATTAACAGATTAAAGTCGGATAATAATTGCCGTAAAAGAAAAACAGACATACAATTGTATATATCATTAATTTTAAAATTAATTTTTCTTCTAAATTTCAACTTGAAAAGTGACTCTTTACGACTCTTCGGTCTTAGACAAGAGAGTATTAAACAATGATTGGTTATGTGTTTTTATGTCTCTAACATGTATTCTTGTGGATTATGCGCTCTCATATTTGGTTTTATGTTGCCGATGTCCACAATAACATCACGAAAATTTTCCCACTCATGATTATTACATTACAAATGCTGTGAGATAGCAGACAGTCCTGTCAAGGACTATTCTAAACATTGACCATAGAGTAAAGGTGCTTGAGGCTTTAGAACTTGGTAGCAACGTCACGTATACGTCATCTCTGGAACCTGCTGTCTAGGCTTTTCGAACACGCTCGCAATAATCGATATATCGACTCACTGTTGAAGCAAGCAACATAATGCTAAAGTAGAGCCAGGTAACAAGCAATTATGCCAAGAAAGAAATCAATAAATCTTCAGCAAATAATTTTCAAAGCGATATCCCCAGAAACGTCCATACTGTCTGTAAATCTGTTTAGTGGCTTTGGATAATTTGGGGAAATGTTTGAATCAGTCGTGTTGTTTCATCACTTTACACACTTACGTTTTTAATGCAAACTTTGTTTACAATTTTTCCTTAATTTAAAATAATATTAAAATTACAATTAAATTGTTTCGGTTTTATATGGTTATCCTCAGGCAACTGTTCATTTGTTGAAATTGCTATAATGAATTAGTTCTTAAGTTAAAATACTCTAATGTTATTCCATTTTGGTCGTTCCCTCATTAAAATATATTTGCTTGAGAACATCACCCTTTATCTTTACTTGCTCTCTGTTCTTCCTGTGTCCGTGTTTTTGTGTCGTTTTGTTTAGCTCTATGAATATCTTGTCGTTATTTCTATGTGCCCCATTAGTATGTACCTTCCCACACAGTTGATCTAGTCGAGTGTATGTAACTTTCATGTTGTGATGTGTTGCAAAGTGGAGTAAAGAATACATTTCAATTCATCGAGACTCGAACTGAAATCTTGACATAACTTGTTATGCCTGCTATAGAAACCTGACATGTAAGTAGTGGGTACAGAAAAACGTCACTAATTGCCTGAATTTCCTTATTCTACCTTCTGAGCAGTTAATATGTCCCTTTTTTTTTAATTCGCTTAGTGGGGGGTGGAGTCCAACTGGGTCCAATCAGCACGGCGGCCACTGATTGGCCTATTGTAGCCTGCCCCGGGTGATTATGATGACGGAGAATTTGGTGCAATGAAAATTGGCAGTGGAAACCGAAGTACTCGGAGAAAACCCGCCTCAGAGCCACTTTGTCCACCACAGCAATATGTCCCTTACTGATGGTGAGTATGTCGCAGTACAGGGGAGCAAGAGATAGCCTGCGGAAGGGTTGTTGGTCTGTATAAGGGTGGTAATGTTATGGGGGTTGTGGATTGGGTAATAAAGGGCAAGAACACACGCAGTCACTTGGGACGACAGAACCAGATTGCAAGCCCGCCTACTTATGGGCTCGTCAGCTTCTTACTGGACAGACAGATGTGAGAGCAAGAGAGATGGATATATATATATATATAGAGAGAGAGAGAGAGAGAGAATACGGCTGAGGACAAGAAGATGGTGTTGCAAGATTCGTCCATTGTGGTGACGCCTCTATCTAGCAAGATGAGGAAATGCTACACAATGCTAAAACGTCAATGTTTGCTCCTCTTAACAAAATAAATTTACCCAATAGACAAATCACTTAAATACACAAGTCAGAATTTTAAGGTGACATTCAATTATTATATACCACTTTAGCACGCTTTCCTAAAGTTGGCTTATATGAGCTACATGATATGTTTGTCTGTGAATCTCTCTCCCCCCGCATTACTTTTGGATGCCTGTACCAGTATTTATGAAACTTGGTATGTATATCATGACACCTATGGAAATCTCAACGGCGTACTTCATAAATATCTCCCAAAAGGCTTGTGTGTCTATGTATCTGTCCCACCATCATTGCTAATAACTCGGTAAAAAACACTACACACGCAACAAATACACATGAAATAATAGAAGAATTACGAGAAGGGTTGTTTTCTTTGCGTTTCGTATTGTGACATGTTGAGCTATGGATGACGCCCCTCCCCCCGCCAGGCGTGATGCGCCGAGCGAAGCCGAACTGAGCCGACGTTAGCCGAGTCCTAGCATCCTGGTCGCTAGGCAACGCGAGTCAACAGCGGTGACGTCACCAAGTAGTAACAGCGGTTACTTCCGCTAGCGTTACTAGCAACACAGCGCCAGGCAACAAGGGTGCCTATTACGTGGCCGTTTTCCGTATTGTCCGATCGAGGCTACATAAGGAGCAGCGAAGGCTATTCACAGTTAGTTAGTCCTGGAGCTACCTACGAGTCAGTCCTCGAGCTACCTCCGAGTTAGTTCCGAGTTAGCCAGCAACCAGTCAGTTGTATTCTGGCATCTGGAATGTACTAATTGTGATACTGCAGATAGCAGTAATCGTAAATCTGTAATTTGGGTGATTGTAAGTGCGAATGTGAAATAAAATTCGCTCACATCAAATACCTCGTGAAGTTATTTGTCGCGATATACGCCCAATACGCGACAGTATCTTATCAAGGAAAATGGGCGATTAGTTCTTCCCAGAACTTCTTGTTCTTTAAGGTGTCATTCAATAAAGTTTTCAATATAGTACAAATCTTTGTGTGTCATTAAATACATTTATATTTTTACATGACTGTAAGTTGTATAATTAATATGCCATAACACACACTCAACATACGTGATTTCCACATTCTTACAATAAAACTGTGAATTGCGAAATCCTTAATATCACTTATTTTTGCATAACTTTAAGCTTTCTTGGTGGCTGCATGAAATGAAGTCTTCCCGGACGATCAGCCATGTAAAAAATGAATTTAATATTCCACATTCCAGATATTTTGTCTCATAATTAGAATTTGATATTACGTCAGCTTCTGATATCGTAGGCAGTCTGCGAAACGTTGGACATTGGTTCTACATTTACAGGGCTGACTGTCGGATAATTCTCCATTGTTTCATATACTTTTATTTTTAACGTAAATCCTTCAAACCGCACTATGGCTCTGGGATCGACCCAGCCTCTAACTGAAATGAGTACCACGAATCCTCCTGGGGGTACAGGGCAGCCGGTGCATAAGACTGATGACCTCACCGCCATCTGTGAGCCGATTGTGTAGAAAATGTGGGAGCCTCTACGTCTCACACCCCTATGGGCCTCCACGGCCTGTTACAGGGATATGTTCTTATAATTAATCCAGGCACTTTGTATAACGTGTCATCTGAGTAGCTGTGTCTTCTATCTCCACGTCTGGGTGGAAGTGAGGTAAAGAGCTTTGCTGACTCTCCGTATCATGTTGCACGTACGTCCATATGTTTAAATTACATTATACCTAATTTCTTTTTAATTCACTTAGTGTGGAGTGGAGTACAACTGGGTCCATTCGCCACGGCGGGCACTGATTGGCCTATTGTAGTCTGCCCTGGATGATTATGATGATGGAGAATTTGGTGGAATGAAGATTGGCAGGGTAAACCGAAGTATTCGGAGAAACCCCGCCCCAGCGCCACTTTGTCAACCACAAATCCCACTTGACCAGACCCGGGATCGAACCCGGGACGCCTCGGTGGGAAGCCAGCGTCTAACTCCTTGACCTATAGAGCGGCCTACATTATACCTATGTGAGGATTTTGGAATGTGTTTGATTCTAGGTCGCATTTAAGACACAGCTGGTTTCCCAAAGTTGAAACCAGTTTCCTTAATATTTATATTGATGCTCATAGTACAGTCGGACTGCTCAGATGTTGACCTCACCTCTTCCTGATTTCATTAAGGAGTAACTAATTGGTTCTCTGCCAGTCATAGTAGACGAGAGGTCTGAGGCAGGTACTGTCTTCGTTCGCTCGGAAGCTGGGATCGTGGGTTCGAATCCCATACAGGGCATGGATGTTTGTTGTGTGTGTGCGCACTATTTTCTGTATTTGTGTTGTCCTGTATATAGGTAGAGGCCTTGCGACGAGCTGATCACCCGTCCAAGGAGTCCTACCGTCTGTAAAATGATCAAGAAACTGAGAAATCAGCCCTATGCTGGGAGGAAGCTCCAAAG
The DNA here is from genome assembly GCF_002891405.2 of Cryptotermes secundus. NCBI lineage: Eukaryota > Metazoa > Arthropoda > Insecta > Blattodea > Kalotermitidae > Cryptotermes > Cryptotermes secundus. The sequence goes on along the minus strand of NW_019742961.1, from coordinate 1,406,421 downwards.
TGGGAGCAAAATTAGAAAAAGAGTGGTTCACTCAATACCACTCTTTCTTTTCCCCACTCCCTGACTCTCTCAAGAATAGGTTGCCCGACGCGATTCAAGTCGTGGCTCCATAAAGATGCATATTGGTGTGAAAATAAAAGCACAACAATTTCCTCTGTGTCCAAATAGCGAATAAAATCTAAACAAGTTTCAATGCACTCAAGAAGCACTGCGAAAGCCCACATTACATAAAAGACGTAATCACGCTACTCGTTGACTTACAGCAAGTTCCACATTAAGCAAAGGCGAGTGAAGTCTAGTGCAGCTTTCGCAGTTTCACCGATTATGACAGAGATACACAGATACATCGATTTGAAGAATTGACTTGTCTCAAAACCCTCCACAAAAACCACTTCTGAGTGATTCCCTCGTGTAACATCAGTTTAATCTTTCTCTGTCGAGAACCTCCAGGGTATAACTAGAACAATCACATAGCAGTCATCCCCAGAACTATAGAGCTAGACGTAATTTTTTCCTTTCTTTCATTCTCTCGCCATTTTACCACTTTTTTGCTCTAATTCTTTCCCCGGGAGATAATCTGTACATTCCTGCTCCTCTAATTTAACATCTATTTTCTCTTACTTTTTACAGGCGTATAGCTTCTTTCTCTCTTCGAATGATAATTTTTTCTCTGCTGGAGTTGTTTAAAATCCGTGTGTAATTTTGTGTCTCTGTGTCGTATAGAGAATTTATTGCATGGACCCCACAGTGCACCACATTCAGTTTCACAAGAACACACACACACACACGGCGAATAATTTTCTAAGGGAACACAGTATAAGAGCATTAAGGTTAAACACAGCAAGGATTGTTCTTTCCGTTATCGTAGACAGGAAGTATGAATTCATAGCGATGCATTTTTAGTACCCTATTGATTTTAGACGTTAAGTTACGAGCGCAGCACAGAAAAACAGTAAATTTCTACTGGCCTTCAGCAGCACAGTCTTTCATGTTTTCTGCCCCCAACGAGACCCATCAACATTGGATGAATATGGCTAAGAAATGGAATTTCCCGAAAGATTTTAGTGAAAGTCTCAAATCAGAAAGTTCGTTGGTTTACCCGCTGTTATCAAATCAAATATAGGCAGAAGGACGAACAGACGGACAGGCATTGCCAGCAAGTAAAGCATTCCTTTAGACCTCGTAAACAACTTTTGAGATGTCCGTACACTAAGCATCAGAAGCAACAGGGAACCATCTGAACAAGGGATTCAGTCATCAGTATCTGACACCAATAAATCGTGGTTATCTATTGCTAAGTGAAGTTTAAGGCTCTTACCATGGTACGACAATTTAATGCCATACGATACTAAGTTATAATACTGATTTGAGAAACCGGGGTAGCGTAGTCGGTATAGCAACTGGCTACAGGCTGGATCACCGAGGGGTCAGAGTTAAAGTCTCGATTGGGTCAAGAATTTCCTTTCTCCACGTCATCCAGAACTACACTGCGGTCCACCCAACATCCTATTCAATGGGTACGCGGTTCTTTATTCGGGGTGAAAGCGGTCGGGGCGTGAAGCTGACCACTCACCTCCAGCTAGTGCCGAGGTAAAACAATGTGGGTCTATACACTCACTCCCCCATACGCCTTCATGGCGTAGTGCTTAGTTAGTTAAAGCACAGGGATAACTTTACCTCTACAGCACTGATTTAAATGCTGTAAGTTGTAGCTGATTTCGTGGGCCGATTACATGCAAACTCATTACGCATGTAAATAAGTACATGACTGGAAGCATATATTCAAAATTAGTGTAAGCAGGACTGTGTTCGTTTGCGTGTCGTTACATTGTTTCCATGGAAAGCAAATGCTAAACTAATCTCAGTTAGTTGTAATAAGACGAGAATATGGGAGAAATAATTGCAGTGTTACTGCCTGTATTACACAGTCCTCACTTGGTACTACAATATTGAGCTTTGTCGATTATTATTAATATTATTCATCATTGTTGTTGTCTCTCCAAACTTTCCACTTTCATAGCTTGAATATTCAATAAAATTGTGATTTAAATTATATCCTGTGAGGACTATAATGTGTAATAGTCGATCAATAGAAGAAATAAGCGCAGACAATGTAACTAGAGATATGAATTGTTAAATTTCCCGTTACAATTCATCGGATATTCCACGTGGAAGAAGAAATGCACAGCCGCGGAACAACCTTTGGTCTGAAAAAGAGGTGTTTGGTGACACAAAACAGATAATAGCATGAAGACTGGAATATAACGCATTGTAGTCCGTTGAAAGTCAACAGTCTTTTCAAAAGAACATCTTCAGGGTCGAATAAGCCTACTTTCACTCTGGTATCATGCTCGGCTTATTCGGCCCTGAAGATGTAGGCGGTATGTTCCTCCGAAACACCGGTTGGTTTTCAACGGACTATACTGCGTTGTATTCCCAGAAAATTGTACTCTTCATAACTACCGCTGTGAGAACCTCATGTCCTACAAGATCGTGACATCCCACGAAAGGCAAAAGATGTCAGATTTTGCTGTACTAAGCAGTGCAAGGCAGTGCGCATGCGTGAAGCGGAGAACTGTCGCACTGTTAGCTATTCTACTGGCTATGTATGTAGTATACTAAATGAGCAATTTCTAAATCGGCAGAAAGGACGAATAGGGCCCAATCCGTGGCCATCAGCAGTCCTCACTTACACTCGCACAACATTTCGGTACGAACTTATGTAAGGGACAATGTGTACTGTCAAATGAGATAAGTTCCAGGGTTTGAGCAACAGAACAAAGCAGCCGTAACAGCACTGATGGCGCCTACATTACTTAGCAGGGTCACAACTGAGTTCAAATACCAACTTCAGGTGTGTAGGTCTGCGAATGGAGACAATACCACGTATTGAGCCGAGATAATTTCGTTCTGAGAACCTTTCATTCATAAACATAAGCAGTGACGTGCTGTACTGATTCATATGTCAACTTGATGTGTTGTATGATTCAGTGTTCTTAATTGAGAGCTCTCTGTACATTAAGTCAGAAAATATTACTTTTATAAATTCTGCAATTTCCTTCTCGGACACTCTTCATTTAAAATTTTATACGGCTACTACAGGGGGCACGCAGTAGCTTAGTGGGTTGAGGCACTATCTTACAAACCGGAAGGTCGCGGGTCCAATTCCCGTTGAGGTCATTGGATTTTTTCCATTTACCTAATCCTTCAGCCACACTATGGCCCTGGGATCGACTCAGCCTCTAATAAATGAGTACCAGGAATCTTCCTGAGGGTAAAGGGCGGCCGGGGCGTAGGACTGACAGCCTCACCGCCATCTGTGAACCGACTCTCTTGAAAATGTGGGAACCTCGACGTTTCACAATTCTATTGGGTTCCACGGCCTATTAGAGATAGCTTCATTTTTTTCCTACTATAGACAAATTAATTAGGTGTTATTATAATCAATGATCCTTTACGGTATATTATCTATAGCTGTTTCTGTCACTGTCTTCATAAAATTAACTGCATGCGTATAGGGGGCTGAAACTTTATGTTCAGGGACTTCTCCTAGGAGAAATACTTCTCGAAAGATCTGTCCTAGAAGTTACGTCACTATGAGAATGATGATATAAGCCAAACCTGTCCATGCTCCAATATTCAGTAACGGTTCCACCTACAGATAAATACTAGAACTAAATATCGATTACAGACCTGATTCCGTAACGAATTAAAGTTATCTACCAATAAATAAAATGTACCATAAAATTGTGTAGGTTCAACTTGTTTAACACTTTCTTGTAACAGAATAAAACAGATAGGTATAGGGGGCACGCGGCACTATGTTACAAGCCGGAAGGTGGCGGGTTCAAGTCCCGATGAGGTCATTGGATTGATTTCAATTGACCTAATCCTTCCAGCCGCCCTATGGCCCTGGGGTCCACTCAGCCTCTAACAGAAATGAGTACCGGGAATTAATTAAATAATTTTCCTGGGGAGTAAAGCGCGGCCGGCGCGTAAGGCTGACAACCTTACCGCCATCTTTGAACCGATTGTCGAGATAATGTGGGACCCTTAACGTCTCACAACCCAATGGGCCTTCACGGCCTGTTATAGGGATAGCTTTACTTTTTTTACTTTTAGGTACAATTAGCTTATTTGCTCCGTGCAAGGACTGTGGAGCCAGAGAAACAGCCGTTGCGAAGTAATATATGCGCGACAATGGAAGAGCAGAGTTTTCTATGGGGGTTCCGCAGGCTCTTTTGTTATCCGTTACACACGCTCCATCAACAACAGAGACCGTGTTTTCTGCGTAGTCCGTGTCGATGAGTTATCCTGAAGACAACTGGTGCTTCAGTGCAGTTGAGGGTTCAGCTGTGGAGCATTAACCAGCGGGCGACGAAGGCGGAAGAATCTCCGTTGCTAAGATTCGTTACCAGGACACGTCTAGTGAGAGCACTATAGAGGAACAGCCATTGTGGAAAGCTGTTAGCAAGTAAAGACTAGTGGAAATATAGTGAGAAGACTTAGTGTGGTGTGATTTGTAGTGTGGATGTCAGCAACGATGTAATAACTATTTGTAGTTTGTAAGTGGTTAATAAATCCATTCCCCAATCCAAACTCCGTATATAGTCACTAATACACGTGAAAATACCAAAGTACATATGTGATTTATTACAGAACATACAATCTTAACGTGCCCTTTAAAATGCATAAGTATACGTACTATACTAGTAGTCACCACGTTGAAATTTAAAAAACAAATTAAAAAAAATTATTTGAAATAAAGTAACTGAAATTATTTCTGCAACAGAGTAAAGCACCATTAAGAAGAAATGGGACATGTGGCTAAATTGTAAATTATTCGTAGCCCCCAAAAATAGAGTTATTCATGTTCACGATCCTGTAGTTTCTATACAAAATGGAAGCGAACTGCACATCCATATAGCACGAAGCCGTACAGCTTGCGTCCACATGTGGGATGTAATTCCAGCCTCTCGCTTAATGACCGAGTGCCTGTAGCATAATGTCATAGATCAATGTAGGCTGAAATTAATCTTCTTTCCAACTGTGAGATATCAGATGCTAATCTGACTTGAAAGCCACGGATGCAGAGATCTAATGTGGTCCATCACATCAGTGTGTAGCTCGGATTGCGCGCACACTGGCGTTTTAAAGATAGCTTACAGGGTTTTAGAAGACTGAGTTTCTGCATTTCTTCTCAGACCCTCCTTCAGAATGCCAGGTAACCATCTCTAAATGGGATTCCATAGACTCGAAATATCTGAGTCTCTCACTTTCGTCTTTGCGCTAAATATATACAATCAGAAAGTAAAACTAAGAAGACAATCTAAATATAACTGCAAGAATTTTCCAGTTAAGAACATTTTACACGTGTGAGGATTAGTGTGATATAAAGTAAAACACCGTGTAATCTTTAGATATTCACCGACGTTTTGGCTTAACTTTCTGCTTGCATCTTCATGGTAGAATAGTAAGTGACAAGGATATGGAAAGAGGGAACTTTCTTTCTATGTTTCACTTAACCTCCTGGATCCCTAATCACCAATTTGGCTTTCGACAGGCACACTCCACAGTACAACAATGCCACCGAATAGCTAATATAATCAACCAAGCTATGGAAAACAAATAACACTGCACTGCTGCCTTCCTCGACGTAAGTCAGGCATTTGACAAAGTTTGGCATCGAGGCCTGCTTTACAAAATCAGAAGAATTCTACCGGCCAATATTTCGCAATATTGCAGTCGTTCTACGTGCTATACACCTCAGATATACAGCCCACCGAATTAACAAAAATAGGTACGTTCGCAGACGACACAGCAATTTTCGCTACGTCAGAAGACCCGGTAATTGCTTCATCTAATTTACAAGAACATCTGAATCTAATGGAGAAATGGCTACACCGATGGAAAATCAAAGTGAATAAAAGCAAATCGGCGCATGTGACTTTTACTCTCAGGAAAGGCAACTGGCCCTCAGTACATCTAAATCATGTTAACATTCAACAGCAGGATGTGGTAAAATACTTAGGACTAGACCTGGACTCAACATTAAACTGGAAACACCATATAGCGAAGAAGAGAAAACAAATCGAAATTAAGGTCAAGGAAATAAATTGGCTAATAGGTCGGAAATCTCACCTTACAATAGATAATAAACTACTGATCTACAAAACAATAATTAAACCCATATGGACATACGGCATTGAGCTCTGGGAATGCGCCAGCAAATCCAACATAACAATCATCCAGCGAAGTCAATCCAAAATACTCAGAGCCATAGTTGACGCACCTTGGTACGTGTCAAACCAAACTCTTCACACCGNTACATGAGAGCAAATTAGCTCATAGAATGTAAATTCAGATTGCTAATAAATGATGAAAAAAAAAACGTAACCTCCTACCCTGAAGTTGCAGGCAGAATGTTCCCCTGAAACGTCGGTAAATATCTACCAGACTGAATGCCATTATATTCCACATGACACCTCTATTCATAGCAGCTGTCGTTATAATCTCATGCAGACCTACCTTTCATTCCGTCACTCTAATTAATTAGAGACCTAATCACTGATCTGAATTCGAGAAGCAAGTGGTAATCAGATTTTGTGCATGTATTTGGCTTAAAAATACATGCCTATTAGTTTTAAGTTAACTGTATATCAGAGTCATATCTTAAATGCCTACCTTTGCTTCAGGCATTCAGCTTTAAACGTACGAATGCTTACGTCATTAGAACTAAATGTTCACAATTACAGGCGGGATTTGCAGAACATTTTTCAGACTTTGTTATATAAGTTTAAGAACAATAAATAGTGTGGCACATTTGCCCAAGGTAAGAACTGTGAGTACAGCAGAGACAGCCGTTGATAGGGAACGGCTCTGCAAACACGACCCTTGCTAGGCAACAAAGCCGTAACACGCAACAATGGAGTAAGTTCGAAGCGGCGTTCCTTATGCGGACCGTGCGATAGCTAAGTGATGCAAGAATAAAATAATTGTTGGAAGGTATGTTTTCTATGCGGTACGTCCCGAGGAGCAGCTGCGATTACGAGAGTAACCCGTGTGGAGGTGGGGTCGAATACCTCCACCGTGACCCTGCGAGTCGTAGGAGGCGACGAAGAGGGAAGTCTCAAATCTGAGACTATAAAATATGGTCGCGAATTCCAAGGGACTCTGATACGAGAAAGACTGCGCTGGCAAGGGCCAGGAACATCTACAGAAGAAAGATCTGCCCCCTCGTCAGAGAGGTAATAAATATCTGATTATTAGACAGAGATGGGGCTCGACACCAAGAATTACTGACTGGCTGAACGTCAGTCTCAGTGTGACTTTGACTTTGACTTATTTACTAGAGAGTCTTGAGACGGCAGTTGGAAGAGCAGGAGTTAGTTGCGACAGTCGTCGACTAGTAAGGACAAGAACACGGAAGCATAGGACATTGTTGGATTAGTCACCAGGCAACGACTGGTGAAGACAGCACTCTGAAAAGATTTTGTACATGCTGTACTGAACTGCAGAGTGTGTAAATTAGAGATAATGCTATAGTTATTTGTATTTACGATCTGGAAGTGTTAAATAAATCCAGTTATCAGTCCAAACCCCGTCTATAGTCACTCTATCATGTGACAATGTATTAAATTATAAATATAATAATCATAATGTAATAATACTCAAAATGTTAGGAGAAAGCATATGTCATAGTGAGAATTCTGTGTCTGCTTTTACCGGTTCTCACGGTCTCTTCGCTTGTAGATTTCTTATATTTTTTCTTCTACCCTGAAGATGGAGGCGATACGTTCCTCCGAAACGTCGGTTAACACCACATATACACGGTGCCAAATCCCAGAAGACTGCTTTCTTCATAGTCACCGCCGTGAAAGCCTCAAATCTTACATATTTCCACTTGTTTATATTTTTATCTACGGAAATTTTAAGAACTATATTTTACGTAACTGGGTACATCCAAGGGGTACAGCATATAGTCCAGGATTTCTAAGCTAGTGAAATTCTCATGGATCAGGGGTTTTCACGGATATACTGACAATTTAAATTTTCTTTGTTATATTTTCCTTTTCAGTGAAAATGAATGAACAATTTGTGTTATTCACACTACATATCAGAATCAATAGTAACCACTTCAAGAAATTCTGTTATAACGCTATGCTCTTCATATCAGATATATCCGGCAGTTTTGTTTCACATTTCCTTTACATTTTACAGTTCACACATCTTGTTAGAAAGTTACGAGCCACACTGATTTACACCGCTCGTTGGAAGCATCATATTCTAGAACAAAGGATGAGACTATGGTCTTCGTATAATGCATCCCCCCAGGGGGGCCCTGTGCAATATTACACTGCTTATATCCGCCATCTTATCAAAAAACACCACAGTAGGCAACATCACACATAGAGTGAATGACGGCTGAAAGCCTGAGGATTCTGTGTTTATGACTAGTAGAACAGAGCTCTAAAAATCCAGGACTGATGAGTAATTGTACGACTAATGTGTAGCCGCGTATAAAGGGGACTTCTATGAGCGCTATAAACAGAGAAACAGCAACTGCTTTGCCTTCATTTTGTCTGATTTCATCGGCTGTAAAGTTCGCAGTCCTCGCAATCAATTTCGTACACTAAGCAGTCGGTCTATATGGTATCATAGCCAGGGTAAGCTGTTAGTTTTATATTAGCTGTTTGTGGTCGATGTAATTTTGTGAGTGGCCTAAGGGAGTCAAGCCTATTGAGTTTGAAATCCCTTTCTCACCTCCTCTGCACTGCTCTTGACATCCACTTGCCAAAACATGGATACTCTCTCTCTGTACTACATAATTGGTTTATCTGTCTTTTCACGAGGCAAAACAGTATTTCTCCGAACGAATGTTCTTATTCTGAAATGAATGAAAAACTCAGTTCTTGTTTCAGAATCAAGAGAAATGTAATTTAAATTGAAGTAGTAATAACAGAATTTCGTTTTTCATTGAGAATTAATTAGAGGAGAACAGATACGGAACACAAAAATATTGACAAATTGAAGTAAATAATCAAAAAACAAGAATCGATTAATCAAACACTGGAAATTACTAAATACAAAAGGACTGTATTCAAGTACTTCCACTGAATCGTGTAGATGGAGAAAGGAAATGCCAGCTCATCAATCAAAGACTTGTTGAGAAACTACTCCTACTTGGAATCAAGGGTAAAACGAAGAGACAAAACAAGGAATGATGGACTGCAAAAACAAATAAAGTAGTAAAATACATCAACGATAGTAAGAAAAACTGCAGAAAATTAGGACAAAGAGAAATGAGAAGAAGGAAAATACAACAAATATTTCTTGTCCAATCAGAACAGGCCTTGAAAGGAGAGGGAAGAAATGCAGAGGGTGTGGTTAATTACTTACTAGCTGGATGCAGCCGGCCCCTGTATGAGAATCCAACTGTTGCTTCGCTGGTCAAGAACTTCATTGTTCTTTATGGAATCTAAAGATTTATTACCATAATCACAACAGCCAAAAAAACTGTCCTTACCTTTAATATGATGAATACAGCCCACACTCTCACATCCCGTCTTTACAAACCCATTTTAACAGTAGCCCCACATCTAACTCTATTCCAAGAAATTGCACCTTCCCTTCCAGTGTCACTACTAAGTTCTGTACGCATTTTCAACTTGCTGGTCCGCTAAGTTTTTTTTTCCTTGGCACTACAGCCCCAGTGGGCCTAGGCCTACCTCCATGAACTTCTCCGTTCACTTCGGTTTTTCTAGATCTTACACATTCGGTAGGACTCCTTGGGCGAGTGATCAGCTCGTCGCAAGGCCTCTACCTGTACACAAACACAGAAAAACGCACACACACAAACTAAACATCCATGCCCTGAATGGGATTCGAACCCA
>NW_019742961.1:1390556-1396310 GCF_002891405.2 Cryptotermes secundus | reverse complement strand
AGTACATGCCTTAGACCGCTGAGCTACCGTGGCCGGCGGTCCGCTAAGTGCCTACCCATTTCTCTCTCTTCCGTCACCCTAATAATACCCAGCAAAAATCGTAAGTTACGAAACTTATTATGAAGTTCTCTCCAGCCTGCTGTTAGCTTACTTCTTGCAGCTTACACTCACACATTCCCATCATGTATAGGCTTAATTAGGCTTGAATGCATTGCTATGACTGTAACACGAACCAAGAAGCTTATTTTAAATGATTAAAACCAACTGAAAGGTCTTCAGAGACTGCACTACGCATACTTTCAATATAGGCAACACTAAATTCTAATATCCACGTTACGGGCTATAAATAATCTCATATGGGGCTTGTACGTGTATCATTACGAAATTCCAAAAATGTATATTCCTTTCAACCCTCCGCCAATCCCAATATTGAGGCAACTGAAACAGATTCATATTACTATAGCCGATAAATGTATATAAATATTAATTTAATCCTTCATAAGTAATTCTCGCTCAAAAGATTCAAATTTTTGAGAGATATATAACTACTAAATATATAATACCAAATATGGAATTCACAAACATGCAAATAGCCAGATAATGTGAAATAAAATTTCCTTCTCTTGCTAAGATCGAAAATAAAACGTAACTTATGTTGACAGTGTCGTTAAATCTGTTACATTGCACTTGGTAAAGAAATGCATCATGAATGGCTTCACCATAACAACCTATCTTTCTGGCTCATTAAGGAGCTGGTTAAAACCAACACAAACTCAAGCCTTGTTTAGAGAACAAAGTAAATACATTCCAAAGTACGCTGGACTAAGGAAGCAGCAGTTACATTACAAGATTTTAGTTCTTCATAAGCCTCTTTATCTATACCCCTGCTTCTGTGAAGCGACAGCCTGGGGACAACATACCATCATGTTGAGTGTGCTCAGAAGAAGAGACGATATTTTATGAGTGCTTAAACACCTTCACAGAAATGTCATTCATTCATTCATCAATGGTTCTACAGCCCTTTGCTGGGCCCTGGCTTCTTCTTCAATTTCGTAATCTTTTTTATACAAACAGTTGGACATTTTGGACGAGTGATCAGCCCATTGGAAGGCCGCTACCTACACAGGACAACAAAAACACAGAATAAACACACACAGAAACATCCATGCATTGAGTGCGGTTCGAACCCACTATCCAAGCTTTCGAGAGAGCGAAGACAGTCCATACCTTATACCGCTCGGACCGTCATCGACCCTTCACAGAATTACTATAATAAAATTCTTGGTAGGGTCGATGGGTCGAAGTTTTTATTCCGCAAAACAAGTCACATAAAATTTTCTAAAATAAAAGATTACATTCGAAAAACCACAATCTCGTTTGTTTAGAAAGGCACTAATAGAAATAACAAGGTATAAATAAATACGAGAACGAAACTTGCGGAATGAAAACTCAGTTTAAGGTTACTCTGGACGGGGGTAGTCACTTTAAGTGAGTATATTATGACACCGCAGAATGACTTGTAGCCCGATAAGAGTTGAAGCAGTAAACTGAACAACAAGCGATTATGTAAAATGAAAGGAAATATACATTCAGATTGATAACTGATCAATCCTTGGGGAAGTAACTTGCACTCCAGCTAACAATCGCTCCATTGACCAAGACAATTTCCGAAGTTTCACACCAGCCAATTCTAAAGGGCTCTGACGATGATGTACAGCATTCAGGATCTTTTTTAATTCGCTTAGTGGGGGATGGAGTCCAACTTGGTTCAATCGGTACGGCGGCCACTGATTGGCCTATTGTAGCCTGCCCCGGGTGATTACGATGGAGAATTTGGTGGAATGAAGATTGGCAGGGAAACCGAAGTACTCGGAGAAAACCTGCCCTAGCGCCACTATGTCCACCACAAATCCCACTTGACCAGACCTGGGATCGAACCCTGCCACCGCAGTGGGAAGCATTCAGAATTACTGAGTTCTTAGACTCTGTCCATCATCCGGCATTCACAAGAACACAACATTTCGAAAACTGTATACAGTTCCGAAATTTTCTGTTCTTAGAATGTTGGGCGATGTAGAAGTCCAAACACTCAGCAAACCCGAGCTTCATTATCTTCTTCATAAAACTTAATCACTGAACCAAACCCTGTTACAGACTACTAATTTATATCGTCGCGTTCTACCCTTCAAGATTCCTGGCAATATTGTCCTTTCACCCATGTTCCCTTCAGGACTTCCGAGTAAAACTGCGTATAATTTCTCATTTCCCCATGCTGACACATTCTATGCTCATCATATTATCCTCGATATATTCAAAACAGTATATAGTGGAACTACAAATGATGGAGTATTTTGTTTTCCAGAAAGCGATTGGCAAACAAAAGATTCTTACAGCCGAAATTGTTTATAATTGTCCCGTGAATGTAATTCTGATTTCTTACTTCCATTCGGATTAATAGCAAACTTGTTAATAAAAGTAGGATGTTATGTTCTCCCAGCGGTGGTTATGAAGGTTTCTGTGTTCTGGGCTATAACGCTGTGTAGTCCACTGAAATTAAACCGGCGTGGAGGAAACTGTCACCTCCACCATCAGGGTTAAGAAATAAGCCAAGCAAGAGACCAGAGTGGAAGCAGGTGACAAGCTTTGTAGCTGAGGCAATATATTAGTTTTAAATTTCGGGTGAATTTCAACGGACTACATGGCGTGATATCCCAGAAGATAGAACTCTTTATATTGTAGCGTATGGACCTGTTGCTGAGCAGTGACTCTGTAAACAGCGGTCGTTGCTGGGTAACGCCAGCAATATAAACGTACGCAAAAATTGGACTGTTTCCTATGTGGTCCATGCCGCGATGTTATAAGCGGGAGGTTTGGAGCTTAGTCAGTTGATATTCAGTTCTGTACGGGAATCTGTGAAGAGAGGACTTAAGCCGGAGACAGAGAAACAGCCATTGCTAGAGCCGTTACCAGGAAACATCTAGTAACATACTGAGAACACTACACTGTGTGCTCTAGTGAATTATAAAGTGTGGAAATAGCGGTAGTGTTATAATTATTTGTAGTTACGACCTGAAAGTGGTCGATAAATCTACTCACCAATCGAAACCCCGTCTATAGTCACACATACACGTGAAAATATTAAGAGCGTTTTGTTCTATTCTCCGTCCTGGAAACAAATCAAGAGCAGGCCCCAGCTTAGCACTTTAGGGTTCCCGGAATAATCTTAAAACACGGGTTTGCGTGGGGGGGGGGGGATGGATAAAACTAACGGTTTTTGAAAAAGTTACAATAAATTTTACGAGTATGGGAAGCTCAGTTAATGTAAGGACTAGCTATGGGTTGAACGACCGGAATTCACTTAGCAGCAGGACAAGGATTTTTCTCTTCGTCACCCGTACACACCGGATTTCAGTCACACCTAAACCCCAGCACAATGGAAGATGGATGAAGCCATGCGTGCGTGCAACTAAGCACTCGCTCACATACAGAGTCTTGGCTAAGAATGCATACAGCTGTACATTGAAGCCCCAGTGGACTAAACCTTTCTTGCCACGTACTTCCAGGACAGGAGATATTTCACGCTATTTGGGCTACTTCCAATTCTCGAAGAAGTAATGTAAACATATGTTGTATATGTGTGTGTGTGTGTCTCGACCTTGTAACTTCTGAACCAACTGTGCAACATACACGGAAGTTGGTATGAACATTCGTCACAAGGGACATTCAAATGTAATATAATTATGTAAGATTTGAGGCTTTCACGGTGGTGACTATGAAGAAAGCAGTCTTCTGGGATTTGGCACCGTGTATATGTGGTGTTAACCGACGTTTCGGAGGAACGTATCGCCTCCATCTTCAGGGTAGAAGAAAAAATATAAGAAATCTGCAAGCGAAGAGACCCTTTACCGGTTCTCACGGTCTCTTCGCTTGCAGATTTCTTATATTTTTTCTTCTACCCTGAAGATGGAGGCGATACGTTCCTCCGAAACGTCGGTTAACACCACATATACACGGTGCCAAATCCCAGAAGACTGCTTTCTTCGTGATATAATTAGTTCCTTGCAGTATGTAATGGCAACATACGAGCTCGTAAGTTGGAACCAACACTAGAAACAGATAATACACAATCCTACAATGATGTATTGTGACACATTTTCGAAAATATGCTGCCATTTTTCAGAATATGATAATAGTGTTATGTGCATTAGTAACTAGTAGACGGTGTTTAGATTGGTGAATCGATTTATTGGATATTCGCTAGTCGTAACTACAACAATTATAACACTCTCAAGATTACTGCAGTTATAATACATGTAAAGTCACACACTAAGTTTTCTCCGGCTGACTTACAATTATTCTTCAACTACGCACTTCCCGTGGCAACTGACTCTCAACTACTTCGGTTATTCTGGGAATGTCCTTATACAGCCTCGGCACGGATCAAACAGAAAATACCGTTCTAATGTTGCGCTTCGCAGACCACATAGAAAACACAAGTCACGTGATCACTACCCAGCAAGCTCATTGACGCGCTGACTGCTGCCTAGTAACGAGCTATAACATTCGTCCATTGTTGCGCGTTGGAAGGTGTTTACCGAGCCGTTGCGTGGCAAGTCTTTGATCAGATCTGTTACAATAGAATAAAATAAAAAATGCATGGAACCCATATTTAGTTTTCGGTTTGAAGGTTAGGCAATTGAGAGTTCGTATGGAAATGGGTCATAAGCAATCCTTAAAATCTTTATGAGGTAGCCATTATTATAAAACAAATACAAACATAACAAACGTGTGCACTTTGTGGCAATGTCCGACAAATATATCGTAGACAAGACATATGTCTCTATAGCAGTTTTTCAGAAAATATAACAATGATAATTTCATAAAAATAACAGTAATGGTAAAAATAATAATGCTTATGTTCCAATTCAATTCAGTTCCTTATTTTTGTATGTACTGAGCTCAACAACTAATGGCTAATTATGGTGTGAGTAGAGATAAAATAATGATAATATTAATTCAGTTCTTCATTATTTATGCACCGAGTGAACAGCTACAAGACCAAATACGGAAAGAGTACAGCGTAGGTATTATTAATTAAAATTCAGACACAGAAAAGCATAAAGAAACAGCTGCAACGACAGTTTAGGTACTATCATAGTGGAAATATTACTCTTTCTAATGTACCCAGAAGAGAAAAATTTAAGAACAATAAAAATTAGATGGCTGAAATAAATAAACAATAATATAGTTTGAGAAAACCGATAAGAGCGAATACAAAATATGAGAAACTGCTTTGATTTCAAATACATCGAGGTGTTTACCCACCACATTGGCAGCACAGAAGCAGCGAGCAGAATTAAAAGTCTCTAACACAGTGAGTGGAGACACGAAGACTAGCACTTTATAACATGGAAGAGCAGGTTTGAAGCTATGATAAAGCTGAATAATAAAAAGTGCGTCAAAATGATGTTTCTGTTTATGTGGAGAATGTCGATTTCTGCTCTCCAGTGTATAAAAATAACATATTGCAATGAGTAACAGAATTTGATTTGAGGGATTGAACCGTATGAACATATTCGCATATGTAGGCCTACAGAATGCTGAGACATAAAACAATTTCCTAATTGTTGAAGAAAGCAGTCTTCTGGGATTTGGCACCGTGTATATGTGGTGTTAACCGACGTTTCGGAGGAACGTATCGCCTCCATCTTCAGGGTAGAAGAAAAATATAATCTGCAAGCGGAGAGACCGTGA
>NW_019742961.1:1377414-1390386 GCF_002891405.2 Cryptotermes secundus | reverse complement strand
ATAACTGTAAGAAAGGAAGTTTTGACAAGACAAGAGGAATAAGTGAATACCGGCACTATTGTTACCTTAAGAAATAAAATTCCAAAAAAAAAGGATGTGTTTATTATAAAGCTCGACTCATCGTCTCGCGTAGAAAATCGTAAGGGATATAAAATTACAGAAAAATGATAAAATAAATGAGCAGTTACGCTAATAAAATACTGAAAATAAATAAGAAAAACCGAAACTTAAGCAATAACAGTGAAACTTGAACTGCATCTGCAACATGTGCTGAAGAATTTGAGGCAACTCATATTACTGACTAACTGAAGAGGACATTGTTCCTGCAATCCCAGTCTAAAGGAGACAGAAGAGAGTGAGTTTCAAAGGAAGAGGTTAGAGTTTGTCTCATCAAGTCATCACAATTACGCAGTAATAGGATTACCATCTCTAGCGAATTCATTCCCCTGCTTCATTATATGTTACACCAAAATCACATTACAGTTTCATCATTCCTACCACGGAGATCCTTAAGTTGTCCAGAGAAACTACGCGCTTCCTGCAAGAATTTTGTAATAACTTCAAAATAGAAGCTACACAAACCATATCAACTATTCCAGGTCCTCCTGATGGACTTATCGAAATTAATGTAGCTGGGTTTTTCAGTGAAGGACACAAAACGTAGATACTCATCTCAGCCTAATTGGAATATACATTACATATTATCAACATCAACTGTCCTGTAAATAAATAAGTTATTTTATAGAGCTTTTCTCGAGCATTCATTTAACTCACTCCTCATTGTGAGGTAAAGGATGCTGGACTCTGCAACATCACTTTTCCAATGCCATCCTGAGAAGGTCATCATTCCTGAACACAAGTGCTCATCAATGGACCATAACTTGTGCCAGCTTAATCCGGTCCACAATATCAAATATTATTCCTTTCTCATTCATTTTACTATTACAGACATCTATACCAGTCTCTCCTGGATTACGTAAGACAAGGTTTAATTTTCTGTAAAATGTGGACCTTTGTGTGTGTTCTCGTTACACAGAGATTCCTATACATTTGAGTCCTTTTTAAAAGGAAAGAGTTAGATCTGTGGTCTAGCTAAATATTTGCAGAACAGGACAAGGTTAAACACGAGGAAAATAGATTTTTCCATTCAAACTTGGCTCTATATTTCTTTGATAATATATTTCTATTAGACGAAACGAATCCAACATCTGCATTCATTAAGTAATAATTATTGTAACACAAATTAAAGTTTCAGGTGTGAAATTTTACATAATCAGATGAATTTAGAAACACAGTGCTGACAGAAATCTAGTTTCTCTGCGTCTCTTGAATATCCCCCCCCCCTAAAAAAAATTAAATTTGAATTCATGACTGTGTAGCGGATGGTGAAAGAAATTTGCAGAAGAAATGAGTAAAGTGAATGATTCTGGAGATCTCAATGAAAACCCTGCAAATTGCATACAACAGACCTAAGTGATGTGCGTGGTTTCAAAGTTTTACTAAGTTCACTTATCCATAACTCAGGAAAATGTCTTCCCTTCTGAATGTTAGAAATGAGCATTTTTAAAAGTTAAATCGTATTTTTGATCGGAATTCACATTGAAGAGGACAGCTTTTATTGTCATTTCTTCGCTGCAGTACCATCCAACCGAAACAATTCTCTCTACTTTCTGTATATAAACGGTTTAATTTCCTTGAAAACATGTTGTCTTACTTGCTTAAACCTGGAGAATCTGGTGGCCAATTTGTGGTTTTGACATGCAATTTGAAAAAAAAGAGGCGAAAATAAATTCAAAATGCCCATTACTACCATTCAAACTGAAAAATAACTTTCTGTGTAGCCAAACCAATAAACTTCAATAAACATTTGTACGCATAATTCTGCTGGTTCTACACAAATTATATGAGTCTCATTCATAGGCTCAGAGACGGCCATTTGTACCTTAGTTGCTAATATCCTGTTTTAACCACTTGGCATAAACCTCCATCGTCCTAGAAACGGAGGAGACATTACACAAAAAATTGTAATATCATGATATTCTCTCATCCTTGGCCTTCATATTCTCCTTGGGTAGATAAACTTATGAGAATGTTGTTTTATCCGGTAATCTGCGTCATTCTTCGACACCAGAAACAGAAATATTGCCTCTCGAAGGAGTATGGGTACTTCTGGGCACTCTGGCCCTGATGGCGTTGCACACACATACAAGTATGAGCAACATACACGCTAATGGCTGAGTAAATTCTCTTTAAAGTGGTCCATTTTAAGTGGAATGCCTGATTATATAGCTCCAGAGACCAAAGAAATTTTACGAAGGCTTTTGATATCATTTCCTCCGGAAATTCCTCCGTCCCAACAGAGAGGACAGCCAAACTCATAACGTACGTATTTCATACTCCAAACTTCCACTATCACTTACAGTTTTACTTTGTTGGAGTTGTCTGCAATGATCTGAATGCCCTTATCCTCAGTCAGTAAAAAATAAAGGTTATATGCATTTTGAACACTACGAAGAATCACAGGCGCACCACGGTACGTAACAAACGGAACTATCCACAACGATCTCAACATACCCCTCATCACGGACGAGATCAGAAAACATGCCACCAGACACCGTACTCGGATCACAGGACACGAGAACTCGCTAATCGTTGAATTAACGAAACCGCACCCAGCAGCAAGACGACTGAGGACAACCTGGCCAGAAGACTTATGTAACTAAAAGGTAGAGTACTGCCATTGGGCAGCTGCCGCCTTCACGACATAAGCACCCATCGCATTTGCTTATTACTTACAGTGGTCAAGTAGATTGTAAATTGACGAAAAAAAAAGCATTTTGCAATTTTTAAAATGGCTACTGGCATCGGAGCTAATTAGAAGCCGGTTTCTGGCACAGTCGACCAGTTTGTACTGACGTGGTTCCGGAGCGCAACAGCAAAGCATCCCTGATGATACTGCATTTGTGTTCCCTTACAGAGAGAAAAGGAAACAGTCGATTAAATATAAAACAGCTCAGCGCTTGAGAACGAAAACATGAGCCATGGTACTTTATATGTACGTAATTCAGTGAGAGAATGGTGGAGCATCTGAGAGCATTTTGAAATGGAAGAAAAAGTGAAGAAGTAAAATTGAAGATGGTAATTAAGAAAAATATAAAACAGACAAAGGAGAGAGCAGAAGAAAACAAACGAGAAGAGAGGAAGAGAAGGAAGAAGCAGAGAAGGGAGGAGAAAGGTAGTTCGCGTCCATTGTTTATTTTCGTCAAAATTGCAACACTTTTTCATTCTATACTTCAGCACTACATGTTTCGGCCTCAAACGGCCATCTTCAAGTGTCTTGATATGTTACAAATATTTTATTAAATTATGTTGAAACTGCTACACTGTTTTAATTCGTGTTAAAAACACACGCTGTAGTCTTCTTAAGTAAAGACAACACCACACGCTGTGGAGGAAGCACACACAAACCAGGAGTATATGGCAGTCGAAAACGAAAGTAGACCACGAACGTGAGGGGCAGGCTGCCGAGAAAAATACCGTGATACATTTACGAAAATGACGACGCCCTGGGTGAGGTGAAATAATATGCAACAACAATTTTAAAGGATTTTATCTCGTTTTACTTGAAAAGACTACAGCGTGTGTTTTTAACACGAATTAAAACAGTGTAGCAGTTTTTAACACAGTTTTAGTAAAATATCTGTGACATGAAAACACCTGAAGATGGCCGTTTGAGGCCGAAACATGTAGTGTTGAAGTGTGGAATGAAAAAGTGTTGCAATTTTGACAGAGGATAAACAATGGACGCTAATATGAACAATTCCAACAGGATGCCGAAATACAGAATCATAAAGAAAGGTAGTATTGGAAGAAAACAGAATACAAATAAGAAAGGAAGGGAGAGAGTACAAAGGAACAAAGTAAATAAGAAAGAATAAGGAGAAAATATGAAGAAAGAGTAGATAAAGTTGAAAAGAAAGGAAGGAAGACAGAACCGCGCAAAGAACTCCACTGATTAGTTCTGTGATTTCGTGTAGCAGCGTGTATAGCAACATGTAACTTGCTGTTTGCTGCTACGTCGATAGAACTGTGTGTGTGTGTGTGTGTGTGTGTGTGGAGGGGGTAGGCTAAATCAACCCCACATATGACAAGAGTACATAACATTCTGCATATTAAACGGGTGTGGGTGTGTGTGTTTGATTGTTTGTGTGTGTGCGTATGTGTGCGCGCGCGCGTGTAGGTGCGTGAGTGTGTGGGAGAGAGGGAGTGTGAGTGTTTTGTGTGCGTGCGCGAGTGAGAGCTAGAGAGTGTGTGAGTGTTTGTGTGTGTGTGTGTGTGTGAGAGAGAGAGAGTTAGAGAGTGTGTGTTTGTGTGCGTATGTGTGTGAGAGAGAGTATGAGTGTTTGTGTGTGCGTGTGTGTGTGAGAGAGAGAGTGTTTGTGTGTGCGTGAGTGTCAGAGAGAGTGTGTGTGAGTGTTTGTGTGTGCGTGCGTGCGTGAGTGTAAGAAAGAGAGTGCGCGTGTGTAGCATGCCTCAATCGCGGCAGAGTCCATGTGCTGAATTTTCTTGCGAATATGACCATCAAGTAAAGGCAAACATTATTAAGGCGCATGAATATCACAGGAAGAGTTTATGCGACTCTAGTCCAAATCGCAACAGTAAAGACCTACAGAAGTACAACAGTAATGGGGGAGATTTCACCAGAGCTTTTACTCCATATTCAAGTTCCTCCAAGTTCGTACGTACCTAGTGAGGGAGTTGTGTTGCCGTCTTATTTAGAAGCAATAACTTTACATTCGTCATTTAACCAAGTATTTTATGTTGCTCTTTCAATTAAGAAATTATGATCAAGGGAGACAGGGAGACAGCAGTGAATGGAGAGTGTGCGGGTAAGGATTTGAAAGGAGAAGATCGTGGCTGCAATCGAGGCAGTGTACAGGAATACATGTGATGATACTATGATAAACCCTCTCAGGTTATCCGGATGACAGTCAAAACGGATAACTGAAGAATAAAAGGTAAAGCTATCCCTGTAACAGGCCATGAACGCCCATAGGGTTGTTAGACGTCGAGGCTCCCACATTTTCTCTAGGCAATCGGATCACAGATGGGGGTCAGGTTGTCAGCCTTACGCGCCGGCCACCCTTTACCCCAAGGAAAGTTCCTGGTACTCATTTCTGTTAGAGGCTGAATCGACCCCAGGGCCATATTGCGGCTGGAAGGATTAGGTAAACTGAAAAATCCACCTCATCGGGACTCGAATCCGCGACCTTCTGGATTGCATAATAATGCCTCAACCAACTACGCTACCGCGTGTCCAGTGAAGAATACAAGTTTAAACCGTTTACCAATCATTGCAGTTTCTTGACATTCAAAGCACTGCCAAGCCTGCAGTAGTGTTCTGCTTCATGTCATTTTACTGTCTGTCTGTTCTTACCTCTGACCTACATGTAGGATAACTTCTTTAGAAAGTTTAGCTCAAATATGACTGAGGTTTATTACTTTATTTAAGCGAACAGAATATACACTGGTATCTAACATTGCATAAATGATCTTACATATATCATAACAGGTAAATTTAATTCGATTAGAGAAAGCCGAATCCTAAATAATATATCATACAAATAATATTTAAAAATTTGAACTTTGTTGCCAACCACAATCTACGTGATAAAAATTGAGCAGTGTATTAAGAAACTTATTTTACTTTGCGGGGATGGGGCTCATGAGCCATTGTACAGCAGATAACGATTCCAGTAACTTATGCTACACACAAACGTGATGCTAAGAAACACAAAATTACTTCTGAAGAAAGAACTACAAGCCGGTCACGGTAGCCGAGCGGTCTAAGGCATGTACTGTCTTCGCTCGCTTGGAAACGGAGATCGTGGGTTCGAATCCCACTCAGGGCACGGATGTTAATTTGTGTGTGTGCGTTTTTCTGTGTTTGTGTACAGGTAGAGGCCTTGAGACGAGCTGATCACCCGCCAAAGGAGTCCTACAGAATGTGTAAGATCTAGAAAAACAGAAGTGAACGGAGAAGTTCATGGAGGTAGGCCTAGGTCCACTGGGGCTGTAGTGACAAGAAAAAAAAAAAGACGTATATTCTAGATTTTGAAGCTGTGTAAGTAATCAAATGAAATGTTGAGAATCTGCATTTCACACAAATTATTCTCGACAGAATACATGAAAATATTTTCATTAGGTTTCATTTAATGAAAATTTAAAGAATTGAAATTTGGAAAATGCGCTATTATCACAAACGACATAGTAAATTAAATTATTAAGCTTCAAACACAGGACATGTTCATGGAGCCCAGCATTGTATTTCATAGGATATATTTTCGTATGAATAAATTTTATAATAAACTAATGAGAAGAAATGGGGACATATATAATCATTTGGCTGAGTTCACTGGAGAAACACATGGCAATTTTTCGGACAATTTAATTTAGGCTGTCATAGGATACTGCTACACGCAGAGCTGATTTATGTAGTCTTGTACAAAAATGACAAAATGTATTAATGTGACTGTATGAATAAAATAATTTAGCATTAAATAACATCTTAAGATGTGAAACAAAATTTTTCAATGGCTCCAAATGAACATACTCTGCATCTAGAAACTGGTTAACACTTCTTACTGTACTAGGAGATGAAAACAAAAGTAAAGAGCATAAAGCTTTGCTTGTCGTTCATATGTTGCGCGTTAAAATGTCCTTAAAATTTGCTTTATAAATTCAAAAATTACTGTTTCGAAATACAAGTTTTCCACTCCTATTTACGTTAACGATTTTTTCTGTCATATTTTCCTTGTAAAATTTTGAAGAAATAATTCAATTCTATATTATTTATGACCCGACTCAACAGCAGCAAGGATAATTACAGGCAGAGCACAGGGTACATACAAGTAATTATATTACGGACAAACACAACATAAAGTAAAAGACTAATTAAAGGTAAGCACTGGAGGAAGAATATATTATGACAGAGAAGTAAACAAACAAAGTAATAATAACAATAATTTCATTAACACAAATCTAAGTTGTTATTGAGAATTTGGAGTTGTAAAGTATAAATATTTAGAGAGAATAATAATAATAATAATTAAAATTTTTCATATACGTGCAATCTTAATAGTTCAGAAGCCAATTACAATAATAATAGTTATTATTATTATTATTTTACCTCTCGAAGACGTCCAGTCTATATACACGTATAAGTAAGCTTACTTTGCTCTGTGAATATGTAGGAATACTGTCTTGTTCCTCCGCGAAGACAGAATATATTGACAGAAAGTCACAGTGGTGGCAACAGAAATAAAACCCACATTTCTTTACTTATCTGTTACAATATTAAAATCGAATCTCTGTTCTTCTTTGCATGTTTATATCAATTTGCGAGTTCATGTGCTATTTCACGCTACGAAAAAAGAAATGTCAAGGTTTCTACTCCGGTTTCTACAAGTTAAGATGCTTCAGGGAAATTTGAGAGTATCTGAGGTAATGAATTTTGAAACAATTATTCTACCTTCCACATAATAATACTATTATTCCTCCCATGAATTAGATTCCAGCTAGAATTCAGATAATGACAGGGTTCATTATACCAAGTTATAATTAGACCATTGATGATATGAATCTCTTCTCTTGAAGTCACCGAGAGGGTTAGCACAGTGGCAATGCATTAACTTGAATTCTGAAGGAACACCGTTCGAAATACAGAAGACAACTGCCACTGTTCCTCCTCCTGTCTATTCAGTACCTGCATTGATAGATGCAAATGGCTTCTGCTACTGTTCCTCCTTCCAGCTACTTAGTACCTAGACTGGGGGTGTCCGGAATACGGTGCCGAGGGGAATATCTGGGCCCAAGAAGGAGGAGCCAACAGAAGGATGCAAAAGGTTGAGTAATGAGGAGTTTCATAACCTGCTGGCCTATTCTTCAGCAAGTACTACAACGGTGATGAAAGGAGAACATGATGGGCAAGACACCCGGCGGCCCGGGTTCGATCCCGGGTCTGGTCAAGTGGGATTTGTGGTGGACAAAGAGGCGCTGGGGCAGGTTTTCTCCGAGTACTTCGGTTTTCCTTGCCAAACTTCATTCCACCAATTGCTCCACAATCACCCTCACCTATCATCTGGGGCTGGTACAATAGGCCAGAAGTGGCCGCAGTATAAGGGACTTAGTCCCACCCCACTAGCAATAAAAAAAAATCCTCTGAAGTTGATTAAGATTCGTTAAAGGACGTTAACGTTATTTATAGCAGTAATACGTCACTAAACATTAGTGCAGTTTGTTTACCTTATCCTATGAATAGCAAAGCCGATCACAGTGGCCGCACGGTCTGGGGTATGAACCGCTTTCGCCCTATTGAACACTGGCGTCGTGGGTTCGAGCCCCATTCCAGGCATGCATGTCTCTATGCATTTAAGCTGCGTTTGTGTTGTTCTGTGCGTAGGTGGAGGCATTATGATGGGCTGATCCCCGTCCAAGGAGTCCTACCGACTGTGTGCAAAATTAAGAAGCTGAAGAAAAGCGTCAAAGTCCTAAGGGAAAATAAGAAATAAGCAGGAAAACATAGTAGGAAAAACTTAAAGTCATAAAGCTATCTATCAAACGTCTTCTATAGTCTTTCTATATTCAATTATGATTTACATAAATGTAATTTGCGGCAGAAAGAACACTGAAGATTAATTATCTTTGACTGATATTGTGCAGGAAAGGAAGTCAAAATATTGGTTCTTTTCCAGAGGGGACCGTATTTATACGTATTCATTATCTCATGTTCGAAATGACAAATTGTGAGAAATGAAAAACATGTTTTCGTGTGTATGCCCAGACGTCATCAGAAGACACAACACGTTTTATATTCCCACGGTCCGGTACACGAAAACTCACTTACCACAGGCCTAGGTCCATAGCGTACGAAACATGTAACGAAAATTTGACTGTCGCGATGCTTCCTCTTGTGTTACAAAAGCAGTGAGAATGAGAGACCCAAAAATATTTCAACCGCCTTCTGGGAGTCAGTTACCTATTTCCGGAGGAGATGAACTGTACGATGACGTCACCTGCCTCACAAGAATAAATGGGTCATAATTACCGACGTTTCGCTTACTAACATATTTTAAATTGTAGATCCATTGCTAGGCAACAACTCAGTAAATACATTCCCGCTGCAGCGAATATACAGACAACAATCGAATAACTTCTGTTGTTATGCAACGGCTCTATAAATACAATCGTAAAGGCAGGGATGTTTTCTATGCGTCCGCCTCGAGACTACATAAGTAGTACAGAACAGAATCGAATTAGAGAGTGAGAATGGAGCGAGTCGTAGGCGGTCAAGGAAGAAGGATTCGGCTGAAATTTGTTATATTATTGTAAATTATAGAATACGAGTGATTTCCAAGGAGTGTTCAATACATCCGGTCCAAACCCCGTTTATTAGTCACGAGCATGAATCGTGACAATATGTCACATTCTACGTATTCATGTAGTAATATTTATACAGAGTTCCGATATGATTTAACAGAGAAACTGGTTAAGTCAATATTAGAGTCAATTTTACCGACCACACAAATATTTTTATTATTATTACACTACATGTTTCGACCTCAAGAGGTCATCCTCGGGTTTACGAACACAGCTGTATAATTACACGCAATCACATTCGTCTTCTCACTTATTCGATCCTGTATCTTATTCAGGCTCACGCTCAATAATATATCAAGCTCTCTCATAAAACACAAGTTAAAATTGTTCTAAAAGTCAAAAGTTAAAATTTAAATTTAAAATTGTTTAAAAATTTAAAGTTTGTGAATCGAATTTCGATTCAGATCACTTGTTATGCTTTCACTTCCACTTGTATTCAGTCACTTCTTACTTACGTTCATCACTGCGTCAAGTTCACTTTAACTAGTTTAATTATATTATTGATTAAACGTTCACGAATTAAAGTTCAATTTTATTATATATTGCACATTTTCACTTTTGGAGGTCTTGCTGTTCTACTGCGTCTTCCGAAGTTGTGGATCTGTTACGGTCCATGTCATGATGGCTACTGGTTAAGTGTTCTTAGCTAAACCACGTAATTTTCGTAAAGTTGATATCATGCGCCACTTTTATACATGCAGTCAATAAGGGATAAATATGTTGCCTCTGTGTTTAGCGTTATGCCAGAAAGACGCAAAAGATGAGTAAAGGTAAATCTTCATAGGTACTTAGCCTGGGCATTAATATGGAATTGAATTGTCAACTTCTGTCTGCAGCTCTTTACATAACGCGATATATCCCCACTACACAATGCAAAGAAGGCTGGGAGGTACACAGAAATACGGTAAGGGGCGTCGGGCGAACAGAATAACCCCTGCCCCTAAGGCGTCTAGAACCCTGGTCACAGGGTCAGGAGCTGGCTGCATTACCGACTGTGATATCGCAGTTCACTTTCAAATTGTCTTGCTACAACAGTCCATGACTTACAGTCGCAAAGGATACCGTACTTGCCCGAAAACTAGGTGTGTTTTTCCTTTTTACGGATATTGCTTCTTAGGGAGGGAGATCAACAAGAATGCATACTGGCCATGCACTCAACAAACAAAATTTCGGTTAACACCAAAAAAGCGTCACACTAATTTTTTTTTTTTTAATTCGCTTAGTGGGGGGTGGAGTTCAACTGGGCCCATTCGGCACAGCGGCCACTGATTGGTCTATTGTAGCCTGCCCCGGGTGACTATGATGATGGAGAATTTGGTTGAATGAAGATTGGCAGGGGAAATCGAAGTACTCGGAGAAAACCCGCCACAGCGCCACTTTGTCCACCACAAATCCCACTTGACCAGACCTGGGATCCAACCCCGGCCCCCGCGGTGGGAAGCCAGCGACCGCTTCAGCTAAGCGTCGCACTAACGTCACGTTCGTTTATATTTAAACGCAAGTGGCTCGCTCACACAAGAGGAAGTATTCTGTGTTTGGGTAGAAATGCCGTGGGGGCCGGATGTGCTGTCTTCTTCCTCTCTATTTCCGACGTCTGAAAGGTATAATGCCAGTTCAACTATGAATTAAAATACTTTGAATGGAAGTAGTGTGGTATTCTTTTACGTATTCAACAGAAAAGTGTTCATTTACGTGAAGTATAAAATGTTTTCCTTCAGTTCCTGTTTTCGAAATACAAGATGTTGGACTTTACGTTCTTTCTGCGTGTACAGCATCTCTTCAAGACTAACCTAAACGTAACGTAAAGTAATTTTCTGATAGACAGGGTGTTTCACGACTTTAGGGCATAACTGCAGGACGTGATTTCCTAGGTTTTCGTGATCAAAAAAGTTCATATAAAAATGTGTCCGATTTTGGACGGTTACGGAGTTATGACCGTTTTTTTCATTCCCGTACATGCCCTCGTGTGAACCGCATCTGTCATCTTTAGCCAGCTACAGACAGAGCGTTCTCGGTATCTCGACACTTGAGAGCTACGTAAGGCGGGGTGGGTTGGTATGGCCGGCGCGGTTCACAACCGAGCGGCAGCCTGTGTTGCGGCCGGCTGTGGCATTTTCGAAAATCAGCTTTAAGCACCAATAAATTTAAATTAAAGGTAATTTCACGAAGTTAACTTTACAGTCATACTTTAAATGTATCATGTATTATGCTGGTTTATTATTTTCATGCGTTTATTGTCAGTAATCGTTACCTTCTATTCTGAGTTTAAAACGGTCATAACTCCGTAACCGTCCAAAATCGGACACATGTTTATATGAACTTTCTTGATCACAAAGACCTAGAAAATCACCTCCTGCAGTTATGCCCTAAAGCCGTGAAACACCCTGTATATTTGTCCATGAGAACTTGGTTAGGAATTATTCATCTGACCAACCGTGTCTTTATAGAATCTGAGATATAATAACTGTTTTCACAGAGGTCATAAATTCAAACCTCCCTTAAACCATTAAATTACACTCTACGTTCTCATAACCAAGATTTAGAACATTTTCATTCTTGCCCGTAGATTTCCCACTTGCTTACACGTGCTACATGTCTAGTGCACTCCAGTCTCGGTTTTTCCCTCTGCTAGCAGGTCTCAAGCAGTTTTAGAGCCCATTTATCATTGCACATAACGGCCGTCGGACTATTGCGGTCCGGATATGATATTTACAACTCACCTCAATTTCACACTGAGGTGTATTTATTGTTCATTTAAAGTTGGTGTCGATTCTCAAATTACATAGCATCGATAAATTGTTAATACTCGAAAGGATATGGAAGGAAGGGGTTCCGTGCCTCATTTGAGGTAACATCTCCACTAGTTCCTAGATGAAGTGAGGATTGTGACGAAAAACCTCAACTGTTATAGCCAGTCCAGGTTTAAACACAGAAATTTCCTAACATGGCTACCCAGTAGACAACCACGTTCACTTCTGAAGCCCCGGATGAGTGCAGATTTCTCTGAACTTGCTTTATGCGCCTTCTTCACGTGACTCTGACTGATAGGGGAAACATCCAAACGTGAATCACACTCCTCTTACGAAGCTGTAGTCTCTCCGCTAGTGTACTAACAGACCGCATTTATTCAGTACAGTTTGCGAGAACTCAGCAGTGGTGTCTTTCCTGAGCCGAACGGATGCAACCCACATTCTCTTATCCAGTTATATTACAACTGTCACGTTCCACTGAATTAACGTTTTCAACAAGAACTCAAATACTTACATACACAGACATGAACAGATATTCCCTGATTCGTGGATCTCTCTCTCTCTCTCTCTATATATATATATCATTATCATCAGTAATCTGTCAAGACGACAGGTCCACAGTCTCTTCCAAAACAATTCCTCCACTTAAAGCGATCTAGAGATCTTACATAGAGCTTTCTCCTTCAAATGACAGTATTCTCTTCTGTCCCCAAGGTCATCCAGCATCTTCTTACGTCTTCTTCTCACTTCTATCCGCCCATCTATCTTTCCTTCGATAACTTCT
>NW_019742961.1:1327101-1377216 GCF_002891405.2 Cryptotermes secundus | reverse complement strand
GTTAACCGTCACACAACAAATATACTCGCTTTTAATGTGTTACAATTAGACTTTTTATTCCTGCTACATGTTTCAGTCGTATAAGACCTTCCTTAGTCAGTCATTCTAGAGTCCAGATATTCTTCTCATAGTCTTTCAATATCTTATGCTTTTTGTGATTAAGGTTCCGAGTTGCCTATCACAGCAGTCGCACGGTCTGGGGGCAGGAAATTTGTTCGCAAATCATGGGTTCGAATCCCACTAGAGACATGGTTGTCTGTCAGCGTTTGTTCAGTGTTTGTGTTGTCCTGTGTAGGTAGCGGCTGTTCCCCCATCCAGGGATTCCTGCTGATTATCCACACGATTCCCAACTTCAGAATTAATTCTAAATGGGCAGCAGACCGCAGAGCCTAACCTGTCAAGGTAGAAGCAGATATCGGTTTTTAAGCCAGTTTCATGGAATCTTATTCAATTAATGTTTTGTGAGACTCTGTAGGTAGCATTTTCCGGTTTGCTTAGATCTCACTCTCAGCCCATTTTTCAGTAATCTTCAATGAACACAAGTCTGCATACCTCAGGCAACTCCGCTGGATGACAATGGAAGGCATAACTAGTCTATTATTTTATTGCAGTCTTGTTTCTATATGAAATGTGCCACACAAACAATCCATTTAGCGCCGAGGACGTGACAGACCACACCATTGATCATACAGCAGTTTGACTGCTACCCCACTGAGCTGCCGGAACATTTCACAGCTGGATTCCTGTGAGGCAAACTACCTAACCTAGGCTGTCGGGTTATGAATTTTCCTGTCCCGTGGCACTTTTCGAAAACAATAAATATCACACAAATGTCGTCCCTTACTAATACAATGGAACTGTTTTCATGCGACACTCCAGGGAAGACCAGGCAAAGTTCGAAGCGCCAAATTACTTCCTCGGTCTACACAACACAATCATAACAGTGCAACAATATTATTGTACAGCTAGCCCCAGGGAATCTATGAAATCAGTGTCAGTTTTGTTGAAACCAACATGAGAATAAAACAAGGCATTCCTGATAATATCCGCGTATTCAAAGAATAATTAGACCGATCGAGATCAGAAATAGTAAAACGTTAGTAATTTCCATATATTCATAAAGATAACGTCAGTGGTTCGATTGGTAACAATTTCAGTTAATTTCAGTGTAAGAT
The DNA here is from genome assembly GCF_002891405.2 of Cryptotermes secundus. NCBI lineage: Eukaryota > Metazoa > Arthropoda > Insecta > Blattodea > Kalotermitidae > Cryptotermes > Cryptotermes secundus. The sequence goes on along the minus strand of NW_019742961.1, from coordinate 1,376,041 downwards.
ACATTCCGGGGGGGAAAAGTATATATTTTATTGACCACTTCGGAAAATACAGAATTTCTATGTATACACCATATACCTCCTAAATTATACAAATTTTATTAAATTAACATTTCAACAGGTGGACAGATGTTATTCAATTTTTCTGCTGGGATCCTTAAAGTAACAAACGCTCGAAATGACCACTCTCTACAATAAGGGCTCTCAACTGCGAGTAGCATGAAAACACAGGAAGTACGTGACGCCAAGGGTGGTTAAACAGCTTTCGGGGCACTACGCTGATGTACAATGCGGGACCCGAAGGCAATGAAAAATGAGGCAATGTGGGGTTGTTTGTTAGAGGGTTCTGCTATTTGTTAGAACCAATGAAGACCGGAAGCGGAAACCACATACTTTTTTTTTGTATCTAAAAGCCCTAAGGGCCCTCCACCCTCTCGTGCAATATAATTTGCGTGTCCGCCTCGCGCGGGGCCTTAGGTCATGACCTACTTCGCCTATGCCATCATCCGTCTCTGCGTGACGCCTCATATGAAGGTCGACAAAAATATGTTATACATTGGTAAACAGAGACCATGGGGCCTAAGACCGTCGTGACAAATTTAATTTGTATAAAATTTTCTGCCTACGAATTTAATGCATTTGCTTTAAAATGAAAAAAAGTCTCCATAACGTGTCCTGTTTATAATGCACGAAGCGTGATAAAAAACCAGAATGTCACTGGGTCGGTGTACATTACGTTTCATTTGTGATCAAGGGGGACATAGATTGTAAAGGTCCAGAAACGAAGGCCTAGTGGATATTAATAAAACAACTAAAATTGGGTGGGCTTTGCGCTAAGAAAATCACAGATATTTCCCACTCAGTATCCCCTCCGACTTCCAAAGTCCTCCGTTTTTATCCCTTATCTCTATCAATATCGATAAATATCAGCATTACTAAGTATTCTATCTTCTGATACATAAAGCCGTGTTTCCTCTTGGAAATCAACCGACACTTCGGAGGAAAACTTAGTCTGCAACTTCAGGATCACACGAGAAAAAGCTTAAATCAGGTATCAAGATTTAATCTGCTTCATGATGATCTCTTGCGTGGTTTAATATTCAACCTTGAAGATGGAAAGCTTCATTAAAATATACTATCTTCGCTATTACGCTTAATATAACTATCCGCTGAAAACTTCCATATTTAGTATATTCGTTGTAAGTGTAGAAAATAGCTAATTGAAAGAAACGGAACACAGTCCTAAAACATATGCTCTGCTGCTCACCTGTTCTCACACTAGTTTCTTGCTTGGCTTAGTCTTCACCCTGAAGATGGAGGCGATATATTCCTCCGAAACGTCAGTTGATTTTCAACAAATGGCACGACGTTACATCCCAGGAGACAGAAATCTTCATAACCACCCGCACTCACTAATGGAGGTGAGTCCCTGAGTGTTGTCAATTGTGCACCTACTCAGAAGCTTCCCAGCATTTTATGGAACCCGAAGGTTCATTACCGTGTTCACAAGTCCCTATCCTTAGCCAGATCAATCCAATCCATCCCATCCTATCTCTCTAAGATCCAGTTTAATACTATCCACGCACCTAAGTCTTTGTCTTCCCAGTGGTCCCCTTCACACCGGTTTTCTCACCAATATCCTATATGCATTACTCCTCTCCCACATTCGTGTTACATAGCCTATCCATCTCATCCTCCTTGACTTGATCATTCTAATTATACTTGGAGAAAAGTACAAGTTATGAAGCTCCTCATTATGCAGTTTTCTCGGACCTCCTGTCACTCCATCTCTCTTCGGTACGAATATTCTCCTCAGCACCTTTACCAATTCCATCTCACCTGACCTCCTGTACTCCCGCTAAATCTAACTTATATTTTGAGATTTCTTCCGCCACTGCCCTGAGCGAACCTGCCCTATACACACCTCTAACATTCCAAGTACCAAATCTCATGAATATTTTCTTTCGTTTAGGTCGCTTATCCAAGGAATCTGTCCAGGTCCGAGGCTTCCTGTGATCCTTCGTAGCAGGCTTATTTTTTATGGTGAGGAGTTGTTATCCACACGCCGAATTCTCAAGCTTGAGAACCACACCTTGTCGGTTGTGGAGGTGCGGAGGTCGTGGAATTTTCAAGGGCGGAAAAATTCAGGGAACAAGTCCTCCGGGAGGGACTTTAAGCCGTGGGTCCCGTGTCGGCACGTAACAGAACCTCATGTCTCAAGGGGACCTCTGAGCCAAATTCAGGACATTTCCCGCCCAACAGTAGTCTCTAACGCCTCTGGTAGAGGGGGGAACCATCGAGATACCGCTGAGCCAGTAGAGGCCGAACTCGCTGGCTGAGTCGGGATTGATGGCACGCACCAGTACCGGTAGGGTACAGAGACTGGTAGAATATCACAGGAGGATGCACAATGGAACAATACTGGTCTAAGTGCATGGGGAAGCCCACCCTCTCCAATAACAACAACAACAATAAATTATTCATAAAAAAATTTCGAGCCGACATTAGAGTATATTGGTATCAGTAATTCCTATCTGATATTCTTTGGTCACACTCAGAGTGCCGGCAACAAAATTAGCGTGCGTTGTCCGTTATTTAACAATGTAAATGTACAATAAAAATAAAACAAATCCTGAGCTATGGCGATACTACATATACAAGTATGGGGTGGTGATAATTTTGCTAAACATCTGCGGACTACGATGTAATATTCCAAATGCGTTGCATTAATTCTGTAGCCTGTATAGCTTAATTTTACAGAATCCGGGTCTGTTACACTGTGGAATATATTTGAGGTCCGACTGAGGAATAAATTTTGATTGCATGAATAACGTGTGAGTGAGCGATATCTATACTGAGTGGCCGACGCGACCAGAATTAAATATTTGTATGACTGGATGAGTGATTGACAGACGAGTTGGGCACGTACTAATCAAATTCCGATAACAGGGAGCGTGGATGCAAAGCAAATTGAAACAATTACCGAATGCTGTAGCCAATCATTCAGTGATCTATTTACTTCATGCAAAGAATGGAAGTCTCTTTAGGCTGTGCTTCATCACTGCGGCCCTTCAAATTGTCTTGGAATATGCTACGGGGGACACATGAAGGGACAATAGCCGACTGGAACACATTAAAACATTAATTTTCTGCGTGAAAGTAAGATGGAAGAAAGGGCATAAATTCCATTACATGCCAACAAGGAAGCTGATCGAGAGCGTCATCAGAATACAAGGTAAGAAGTTCTGGGGAAAACTTATCACATACTTATCTTTTATAGAACACGGACCGCGTAGAGAACGAAAAGCTAGTGAGTGGTGGTACACAGATAACAAGGTGGTCTCATAAACCTCCTTTTATTTATTTCGAACTAAGGTAATTATGGCAGCGCCAAAGCTCAAGCGGTTAGTCGCTGGTTTCCCACCGCGGCGGTCCTGATTCGATCCCGGGTCTGGTCAAGTGGGATTTGTAGTGGACAAAGTGGCGCTGCGGAGAGCTTTCTCCGAGTACTTCGGTTTCCTTGCCAATATTCACTCCACCAAATTCTCCATCATCATAATCACTCGGTGCAGGCTACAATAGGCCAATCAGTGGCCGCCGTGCCGAGTGGAACCACATGGACTCCACCCCCCCAATAAGCAAATTTAAAAAAAGGTAATTATGCTAAAAGAATAATAATATAAAATAAAAATTCGCCATTTTCAAAATCTGGCAATGTCAGTATGAAATCAAAATTATATTTACAAAGAAAATGTGAGCGTATCAAATTCCAGGAATGTTTTGTCTTGTGTGTCTGTTTACAAGCACGTCTGCGAGTATGGCTATACGAGTCTAGATAATATTCAGGGTTGATCAAGCTCTTTAAATCCAGTATAATGTTATTTAGAGAGCATACATGTGTGAGACTGTGAAGCAGCTGAACACTTAATATGAAATCTCAACCGAAAGGAAATAAATTATACACCAGCAGGACGCACCAACATAAGTTATGTACAGACCAGAAGAAATGTTTATTGCTATGCATTTCAAAATCTTTTGTTACGAACAAAACAAGCAGAAATTAAAATGTACACTGTAAGACAAAATGATAGGCATGGGCAATGAATATGTCACTTTATTTTCAAAATGGAAACAGTCAAAAATGTAACCCTTACGTGGTTCCTACATGGGCTTGAATAAGTCATATAACCTAAAGAACAACCTCAGTGGAGAAGGAAAGGTAAAAAGCAAAGCTTTCCCTGTGCTTAATTGATTAAGCACAGCCTACTGGAGTGTGGTGGGGTAACTCAGCCACTTTTGACCTTTTTACTAGATGAAGGTGAGTGGTCAGCTTCATGTCCTTGTCGCTTTAACCCCCACTCCCCACCCAAAACCCCTCCGTGTCAATTTGATAAGAGGTTGGGTGGGTCCGACAGTCGGTGTCGCTCCTGCTGGAACTCGAACCCTGGCCATCCAGCCCGTAGGCCATCTGAGCTCTCCAAATGATACACATATACGCGTGTGAGAGCTGAGCACTGAGGGAAGTATTGGCACCTAGGAGGAGGAACAGATGCAGAAAGATGTAGACGCATTGCTAAGTAACAGCTGTGTAAGTAGGCGACACTACAACAGCCTCTGCTAGGGAACAGCTCTGTGGACACATTGTTTCTCCGGAAACAAGAGAATATACAATAATGGACGAGATATTTTCTCTCCGGTTAGTGCCGGGGCTAAATAACGAGGACTGGTAGTTCGGTTGTGGTTGATACCGTGTTTAGGAAGGAGGTAGAATATCTCCATCTTAACCCTGCTAGTCTTAGGAGGAGTCGAAAAAAGACATCTCGAATCTCAGACAGTAAAATATGGTCACGAGTCCCACGGGACTCAGGTTCGAGAATGACTGCGCTGACGAAACCAGCAGCAATTGTAAACGGCAAATCCGTCCTCTTGTCAGAGAGAGCGCCCCACTTCAACAAACCTGCAACTGACATGAATAAATATCTGGTCCTAAGCCACAGATGGGTGCTTTATTCCATGACACACTGGCCGACTGATCGTCAGTCGTAACCTAAGGTTCACACTCAGTTGTGGTCGAGTCGACTGGGTCGGTTGATGGTTGCAGCTGTAAGAAGTGGGAATCTGGTAGCTGCGGCCGGGGACAGTTCGGAACCCAGGAGAAGGGGAACGTCCGCTGATGGAAGGCGCTACCGACCAGCGGCTATTGAAGACAGAAGATATTCTGTGTGCTACTGTTTCAGTGCCTGGAGTGAGTAACTCAGTGAGACTGTCGTGGTTATTTGTAGTTACGTTCTCTAAGTGTTCACTGGACCCGATTACCAAACCCCACGTACAGTCACTCACACCACGTAAAAAAAATGAATAAATTTTTATAATCTGCACATCTCACCAATCAGAATATGACAATCAAATGAAGAAGATTGGGTAGACGAGGCATGAAAAACACAAGAGGAGAGACGAAAAACGCATAGACCACTGCAGACCGAAAACCTAACGGGAAGACAATCTTGTGAGTTCCAGTCGGAGATGTGAGGATAATATTAAAATTATCTTAAAAAATATATGTGTCATATTGTCGATTGGATTCGTTTGGTTCAGAGTAGTGTCTAGTGGCAGGCTGTTATAAAACTCGGAGTGTTTCAGATTCCAAGAAACATCATTGTAATATCCGTGTGACACCTCAAGTAGGGGGTCACATAGTTAGCAGACCTTGGCAGTAATAAACTTAACCCAGTAGTTGCTTCATTCTCGGAATTCACTGGACATGATGGCAGCCCCATGCCAGAACCGGGCTGTATGCGTTGGCGAGGAGAACCAGTAGTCCACTTGCAACGGATCCATCACATACAATTAACGAGTACAACATGTAACACCACTGCAAATGAAATTCGAGGACGAGGCATGAGCACACAGCGTTAATGTTATGAAAATAGTTTCGGGATTTCCACTTCCTGCTTTCTTGCCATGGCGAAGTTACTAGAACGCTATCCACTGCCGGTAATAAATCACACACAGTGCAGAGTAATTACACCAAATTCAGTTTATCACTATCGAACAAAATGAATCATTTTCCAAGCTCCTTACTGACATGACGTCACAACCAGCCAGTCATACGTCATTACGCTTGTTTTTCTAAATTAAATTCAAAGCTATGCACAATACTTGATTCTCAATTTTTTTTAATTTATGATATACCAACAAAATTATAAGATAGCTATATAATTTGTGTTCATAAATTGCAGTTTTATATAATGTGTTCTATAGGGTAATATTCTACCGAATTCCTAGGAAGAGGGGTTGGCACTCCAGATTACTTATTCAAGAAGTCCCTAATTCGATTCTGCGGTAGGTCAGTAATCCCCACTGAGTTGTTCGTACCTATCGTCACCGGATATTATTCTTCATATAAGTCAAAATCATTGCTTTGCAAACTCAACATCTGTATTACAATCTCGCTCTGGGCTGCATAATTTATGCACCTGAGAAAGCATTATTACATAAACTACTAAATAAAAGGTGTTATTTATTTGTTTAGTCACGTAGCGGCTGAACTGAAGACTGGATGGTGGTTAACAATGACAATCAGGGAATGATCTGTATGTCACTGCCTCACAGAACGTAACTACAAAAACTACGACAGTCTGAGTGAATTACACACTCCAAACAACACCGTAACTACAACACACATAAAATCTTCTCAGGTTTCCACAAGCCGTTGCCTGATGATGGATCTGAACAATGTCCTCTGCTTTCGTGCTTACCGGCTGGCGATTATCTCATTAATAACTCATTACGTCAATAGTCCTGCTTATAACATCTCGCCATAAATGCACAGAAAACACTGTTCTTCTGTTGCTGTATCAATTATTGCAGTCGAGTCTACTGGCATGCCTACGTGATTTCTATTCAGCCATTATCTATCAACGGCTTTGTATAACTGCTCATCTCGAGGTCGTTGCCTAAAACAGGTCTACATGCCACAGGATCATGCCGACGGACTGAGGAAAAGAGAAATCAAGATGCACGGTTCAACGTCCGAGATTCAAACCCTGTAAGCCACACCTTGCAAAGAGGCGCGGAAGAATTACCGTTGTGAGAACATTTCTCGTATTAAGCAGATAGTAAAGAATGCTGAATGCTTAAAGCTAATGCCAAGGTTAAGAATGATTGCCACACACGTCTCCGTGACGTGATGCTTAGTTAAGAAAGCAGAGGGATAACGTTTCGGCGCTCAAACTACTGAGCTACTACGCTACTGAGTGCCCCCGACTACAGCGGCTACCCAGCATATTTCAGAAGCCACAACTGGATTCAACTGGCAAGAATTACTTGTGAACCATTTTATCTTGTTTGTCCAGCCCCTCCGCTTTCAGCACTTGTGTTGCACCCCTCGTAAGTGAAGTCAGAAAAGCAAGCCAGACACAAAAACTGAAAGATATATGTCCCTATTAGAGACCAACGAATTGATGCCTGTTCCAACGGCAATAAAGGAACCCTACAGAAGGGAAGTGTTGGGGTGGCGATGGTAGGAGTAGCGGTGGTCATTTCATTACGAGGTATCGAAGGGGTGATGGAGGGGCGGAGTGCTGATGGGAGACCAGGCAGGCATCTGAGAGACATTATATTTGAAGTAATAGCGAATGGAAAGCCGGGCCGACAGCACAGGCCGGAGACATAGCTGTAATGAATGGTAACAGACTGGTGCAGTAACAGGAAAGCAGAACGCTCTGAGGGGAGTAAAAGTCGTAGAGATGACGTCATGCATGATGACTGTGAGATGGCAGAACCATGTACGTAATCCCAATAATCACCAGTCTTTTTTTTTTTAGATAAAGTCGTGTGACAGTAAGTATGTTAATCTGCTGATTCAAACACTGGCATGTTAATGTGAATGGAAGATCAAACAGAAGAAAGGACAGAGTTATTCTGCAATTTACATACAAATCGCTATCCAGTGGAAGCTCCACAGCTGTGATGGAAGCAATGTTTATTTTGGTTCATGTTGTTTAGCTTAATGTCACAAGCATAATGGCGACAATGACTCACTGATTCGTGCATTATGTAACGAAGCACTGCCGACAACTGAGGCTGTACAGAAACTGTCTCGATATAGGGCATAGTTTTCGAATGTTAACACAGTGGGACAGACGATCACGCAAGATTGATAAGGAAAGTTACATGCTTCGTCGTCCGAGAGTCCAAGGCATTGTGATGTTATTGTTATTATTATTATATTGTTCTTTATTCTTAATAATGACGAAATTATCGTCATCGCCATAATTGTAGAATCGATTGAATTGAAAACGTATTTTTAGGCTGGTTTATTCAAGGATGTATGTAACACACAATCATACGTGAAACACTTACATATTACTGTTTAGTAATCTGAGGATATTTGCAGAACCTAGAGACTTAAAGAGTATTAAAATGTATTCTAAAGAGAGAAAAGATGCGTAGAAAATTGTGGCAGTCATAAGGTGTGCGAAGTTTAAAGAAAAATACTAGGCAAAATGTCCAAATATATACAAGAAAGTCACAAAGACCTGAATAGAAGATTGGTTTAGTATGACAATTACACAACTTTTCGCAGCTAGTATCATATTCAAGTCCATCGTTCCTAATAAGTAATAAACGGTTCCATTGTCGCGGTAATGAAGATGTAATATTTTCTACCATATGGGTACTAAAGCTACCCCTGTATCAGGCCGTGGAGGTTCATGGGGTTGTGAGACATTGAGGCTCCACATTTTCTAGACAATCGGTTCACAGATGGCGGTAAAGTTGTCAGCCCTACGCGCCTGCCGTCCTTTAACCCCAAGAATATGCCAAGAATATTTCTGGTACTCATTTCTGTTAGAGGCTTAGTCGACCACAGGGGCATAGTGCAGCTGGAAGGATTAGGTAAATTAAAAAATCACTTGATCGGGACTACAACCCGCGACCTCCCTGCCTGTGACATAGTGCCTCAACCAACTACACTATATTCTTAAATATTAGTTAGATTAATTTCTTCCAGCCTCACTATGGCCCTGCGGTCGACTCAGCCTCTGACAGAAATGAGTACCAGGAATATTCTTGGAATATTCCTGGGCGTAAAGCGCGGCCGGCGCCTAGGGCTGACAACCTTACCGCCATCTGTGAACCGATTATCTAGAAAATGTGGGAACCTCAACATCTCATAACCCTATGGGCCTCCAAGGCCTGTTACAGGGACAGCTTTACTTTTCTTTTCACTTTTATTTAGATGAATTTCAGATTTCAAACGGTTAATATTACAATTAATTTGGCGCATTCTAGCTTTTCATAATTAATTTACAGTCAGTGTTTTTAAACAACAGGCAATAAAATATCAAAAGCTGGCCTTTGGGCTTTAGTCGCGTCACTTGTTAGAGTCCTTGTAACGTTTCGGCTAATTCTGGCCGGTTGCCATCTTTAGGGCAATAACGTTGTATCATCCTAAACATAAAGAGTACGCAATAAATTTGTGTGTTTAAATGCCACTGTGTTATTAATAACGAATTCACTTATCGGTTAATTAACCGATCAATTTTAAAACGTAACATTACGTAGATATTGAAAAATGAATCCTGAACTTCACTTGCTTTACTTAACACTTCCTAGCGGATCTACACCCGTTGGAAAATATATACTGATTTCGAAAATAGGATGTCGTATCAGCGGGCCGCCCTCAGCACAGCTGCGTTACGTGGGGGCAGTGCTAATGCGGTTCAAACTTTCATTGCGGCAAATGTCCATTGTCCTCTTGAAGCACAATGATTCATTGGCAAAGCATTGTCTGCAGAGTGTCTTTGCACTTGCAACAGTTAACAGCCGCTGTTATGGCCAGTCAATACAGCCCGCATCTGGGCACGGCGTGTCCGAGGTTAGGAATTGTGCAGTAATAGAGGAAACGTGTTACAGCTGTGATAATACTTCACAATTTGGCCACTACAGCATCCTCATAGTTGAATAACGTACAGCACTGTACCAATGTTTATTTAGCGACGATTTAACAGAACTGATGCTTCTTAGCATCTAATTATAGGGAGGTTGTGAAGAATGGAAGTGACCGTAGATTCTACATAGAGTGTATAAATTGTCACGTAATTATGGGTGTGACTATAGACGGGGTATGAATTGGATATTAGGTTCATTGACCACTTGTAACTACACAGAGAGTAGTGTCCTCAGTCTATTAGAGTCTCCACTAGCCGTTTCCTGGCAACGGTTTCTACCGAGGTGATTCTTCAGCTCCCCGCGCTCAGGTTCTCTTTTCACAGCCGTCCGTGCAGAATTCTTCTATTGTTGTCATGGGCTGTTACCTAGTGATAGAGTGCATATCGTTCCGCGAGAACGTGTTTACCGAACCACTACCAAGCAACGGTACTACCATTACAATATATATATAAAAAAGGTAAAACTGTGCCTGTAACGGGCCGTGAAGGCCCATAGGGGTGTGAGAGGTCGAGGCTCCAACATTTCCTAGACAATCTACTCATAGATGGCGGTGAGGCTGTCAGCCCTACGCGCCGGCCGCCCTTTTCCCCTCAGGAAGATTTCTGGTACTCATTTCTATTAGAGGCTGAGTCGACCCCAGGGGCATAGTACGACTGGAAGGATTAGCTAAAATGAAACATTTAGTGACCTCATCGGGATTCGATCCCGCGACCTTCCGCCTTGCAGCATAGTGCCTCAACCAACTACCCTACCCAGTGCCCCCACAATATATATCAAAGAGCCAAATATCATAATCCTCGTAGAAACTAATCAGTTACTGTGCTAAGTAGAAATTTCTGCCACAGAACATTCTCGGTAGAACATCTGTTCGAACGTTTGTGTCACCTAAGTTATTTGTGCTAGAGTAGCTTCTACTTTGGAAGTTCCAGCGGTCTCCAGCTGATCTAAATATGTCATCAAGTAACTAATTTATGTAGCTGAGTCCTGCAGAACCCAACAGTTCATCGGCAACCCAAGAAATTCCCACCTTTTTGTGGCATATGAAGATAACTGGAGTGTTCACAAGAGCACGCCACTACTTCCTTCCCTCAGATGGATGAATTGAATCAACACCTCATACAATTTCTCTATTATCCACTTTAACATTGTCCCATCTACGCCTATGTCTTCCTAAGGTTATCTTCCATTCGGGTTTTCATACCGAAACACTGTATGAAGTCGGGTTCCATGTTTTTTATATATGCTGCATAACTTTATCGTTCTAACAATATTTGAGAGGAACGCAAGTTATGAAGCTCTTCATATGGAATTTTTTCCAGCCTCCTTTCAGTTCTTCATTCTTAGGTACAAATATTCTTCTCAGTACCCTGTTTTAAAACGGCCTCAGTCTATGTTCACGACTTAAGGGGGCAGACCATGTTTCACAGTCATACAAAACTGAAGCCAAATTTATTATTATTGAAAATTTTTCTTTGTTTTATTGTTTATTTTGTCATTTTCAATTCGTGTTATTGTGTTTGCTTATTGCAGATGTTTTCTATTTGTTCTGACTCGATCATTGGCCATTGGCTGTTGAACTCAGCACTGAAATAAATGAAGAATTGAATTCGAATTATTATTATTTTTCATTTCAGTGTTACTTCTCAGAGGGGAAACAAGACGACTAAATGTTCTGCACTGAATGACAGGAGGAAATACACAAACTTAATATGGTTTTGATTTCCTCTTGAACCAATTTTTGAAATGTCAGTTGACTTTCAAACGGACTGCAGGGAATTGTGTCCTTGAAGATAGAAATCTTAGAATTTTGAGTTGTTACTGTCCTTTGTACATTTTCAAAGATTTCTTATCTCTCTTAATTTTATGATTTTGTCTTGCATTTTGATGACAAGACAACTTCGCATACTTAGAATGCTCTGTGACATACTTAGACCAAACTTCTAACTGCCACTTATTAGAGCTTCTGCGGTATTTATGCTACCCTCTCCCCAATAAATTAATAACATCAGCAGAGGCCGTTGTGTCCTGTTCAATTTTAATCCTACCTGATTTTCTTGTACTTTTCTTATGGCGTATAAAATTGAAAAGCAGTCGCGGTAAAGCATCTCCTAGTTTCAGACCATGCAGAATAGGAAATAATAACAGCATAAAACTTGGAAGTTATCAAAGACAAAAATTTAGGTTAATACAATTTCATTTTGTTCTCATCTCTTATAATACTTAAAAATTTGAAGAAAGTTCCCTTGATTTTATAGAAGCAAATATCTCAATAAAATGTGAGGATTCCATTTCGTTTCTGTGAAGGCGGTTGGGTGACTGTCCCGTCCTCTCTCCCCTGAATCCTGCCCTCAGCATACATTTCACTTGTACTGCTTAAATATACGAATAATTTTATTTCATGTTTTATTTCTGGATTTTGTTCCAGATCTTGTCAGACTGCTAGATCACGCGCCGCTTGGATTTCCAGAATTCTAAAACGGTGTCCAGACGGGTGAAGAGGACAAGTCCTGTATATACAGTGCTTTCATCTCTGAAACCCATGAGGAAAGTAAACTGTCGTAAACATAAAAATAAATAGAAAATAATTGACTGCCTCTTCTAAATTAAGGAACAGTTGAGGGAGGGACGGGGTACTTCAATATAACCCGTACAGTGATATTCTGCTTATACTTTCAGCCGGAAATCTCCACAAGAGTATGTTCATAAAAATTGAAGTAAAAATAAATTGAAAAAAATACTCCATAATAACTCTATCAGACATATCTGTGTAAGGCAACCAATAAAAGCATTACAATGATAAATAAGTAAACAGTAAACGAATACAAGAGTTACGCCACTGGTCATAACTCATTCACGTGTCTGTACATGCTGCACACACATATTTATTGCAAGACAATGCAGCTTATGTACTAATAAATGTGAAAGGAATAAAAATATATTCTGTTGAGTATAAGGATTACATGATTTTATGTGGTACGTGGAAGAACATTAACAACGTTTCAGAGGAACCTGCTATCTCCATATTCATCCATCCGGAAGAGGCGGGAGGGCAATACGTCCTTACGAAACGTTGATAATGCTCTACCAGACTGCAAGGAGTTACATAAGAAAATAAGCTGCCCTTAGATACATATGACAACGATAATTTAAACGTGCAACTGAAGAGTAATCCTTACTTTAATAAATTAAACAGAACCAAGTTTGCTACTGACTCATGTTCCTTTAAGGAGAGGAATAAAAACGGACCACATGGTACATTATGTCTGCGTATATTGGTGTAGACTATACAAACATCCCTTGTGTTCTGCAGACTAGGATAGCTGTCTAATATTGAAAGAATTTTCAGTTTGATCTCAGCCACTGTCACCAATCTCGAAATTACAAATAGTACTTGTACAGAGGACCGAAGTGAACGGAGAAGTTCATGGAGGTAGGCCTAGGCCCACTGTGGCTGTAGCGCCAAGAAAAAAAAAACTTGTACAGAGGTTGGGCGAGAAGACAGTTAACCTAAAACATTCACTTGTGTTATCGGGGATGTTTCTGTCACAGAATTTGCAGAATGGTATCACAGTGTTCTGAGCCGTGCATTGAACACAGAGGATCTCATTTTGAACAACTGCTGTAAATTCACTAAGCTTCATTCATTCATCAGTGGTTCTACAGCCCTTTGTTGGGCCCCAGCCTCTTCTTCGGTTACGTAATCTCTTTTTACACAGACGATAGGACTCTTGAGTGGGATTAGAACACACGATCCCAGCGTTCGGGCGAGGAAACGCGGATCATGTCTTTGATCGGCAAACTCAGTAACTACCAAAGAAAATTCTAACATATATTAGTGGACATTCTATTAAACAGTTAATTGACTTCTAGGTTATTCTGCATAATGCGAGTCAGTTGGCAGCAGATCCAGCTATGCAGACATTGCACATAGACACAAGGTTTCAGTTATCTGAACCTTTAATTTAAAATGCTCTTGATTAGTTTCAGACTTAATTAATTCCTTCAAATTTTATGATAGATTTGAAGCCATAAATATTGATGTTACATAAGAATATATGTGGCACGTCTTGCCATTTCTGCTTATGTGGCTGACGGAATTTACTGGTTCTATAAGACAGAATTCTGAAATGGTAGCCCTTAGTGACGAAGGGATTTCTCCAAATGGTTACACCTATTCTTATAAACACAAGTTTTTAAACTAATTTTTGGTTAATATTGACAGGAAGATTCACCAAATACAGCCCTAGTGTTTCCACATTCTCCCTTGTACAAGTCTTTTATTGAGAATATAAGAAAAGTCCAAAGTCGGCCATACATGTTATCAATACTGTCGAAGTCTTATCCTATTGGTAATCTACGTTGAATTGGATTGAGTCCCAAGGGAGAAGTACTTTCGTATTTTCTGCAACTGGTGCTCTTCTTCTTAATAAATTGAAGCTAAAGTAAAAGTAAACATGAAATGCTGGGTAAGTTGAAACTCGGGACTTCTGAAAGGATCTATAGTCTCTGAGAAGTGCCACATTCTTTTCTATTCTCAGAATAGAGAGGCCCCTTCGAAAGCTGAAAAGAAATGTGCCTCATCACAATAGTTAATTCGAATATAAATAAGACTGACGGAAAGTAGCGTGTTTGTGCTAATATAAAGGCGAAACTTCTAACTGTGCATATTGACTTCTGAAATGGGGTTTGGCTGTAGCTACAATACCATAATAATTATATTTAACTAGATCTGTCCTTCCTAGACGTTCTTTTACAGCTGCTGTGTGTATATGAGAACTGTTTGTATCTGAACTGAAATCATTTGCAGTACCAGTCTTGTTTCCTCTGCAGACATTTCATCGTACTACTCTCATTGGACATGTAATTTTTATTTCTTGAATGCTATATCTACTTTTCCTTAAAATAATTGGAGTAGGGATAGTTCAGTAGCAACGGGCTACGGGCTGGATGGCCCGGGTTCGATTAACTCAAGTGCAAATTTCTCTTTTCTCTACAGCTTTCAGACTGGCTTTGGAACCAACAAAGCCTCTGTTCAGTAGCTACTGGGGACTCTCTCACGGGGCTAAAGCAGCAAAGGCGAGCAGCTCTACGCTCACCTTCATCTAATGATGAGGTCAAGAATGGTGGAGCTACGTATATCTCCACTCCGCAATACATTTGTATAACATGATGTTTAATTATTTAAGAAAAGAGACAACTTTATATCCTTGCCTTACCTTATTCCATGTTATTCCAACTAGAACAAATTTAAACATATTTGGGTGTTTTCCTGTAATAACATATTTTATTCTGTCTTTGGATAATTATAAGATTTCCTATCATCCTTATTCATAAATTCGAAATTTGTGTTCGCCAAGTGTCCTAACATTTCTGAACCGTGGATACCGAAAATTCCATAAAACTTCTACCGCCAGTTTTTATATGTTAAATTTGTATCTACAAACACAATTCCCATAAATGAAAAATGTGGTGTTTTGTTATACAATTGGAAATAAGTTTCCTGATATGGAATGGCTCTTGTTTCAACGATATGACAACAGGTATTTACAGGAAAGAAAAAATATTGAAAACGAGAGGTTACTTTTCCAATTGTTACCCAATTACAACCGACATCTGTCGGTTTAAGCTTTTGTGCGTATTTCTATAACGGAAGGACTGAGAGGGAAGTGGGGAGGTGAGAGTTTGGAGGACTGTGATGTACGTATTGCACTTTAACTTACAACCAATCCGTCACAAACGGTACTCACTTCT
This sequence comes from Cryptotermes secundus, assembly GCF_002891405.2. NCBI lineage: Eukaryota > Metazoa > Arthropoda > Insecta > Blattodea > Kalotermitidae > Cryptotermes > Cryptotermes secundus. Next base: position 1,360,339 of record NW_019742961.1, on the reverse strand, counting down.
AACCACGATGTTAACCAACGGTAAACACAATCGCAGCTCATTGTAAAAGCATATGGGAAACTTTTCCTCGGAAGTGCGACACACACTTTAGCCAATGCGTTATGGTCTGTCTACTCCTCTACATAATTACAAATGAGTTGGAAATTAACTTTACTCCTCGCAGAGTTCCGCTCTCTCTTCTCCTCTCTCATGCACACAATTCTCTCTCTCATCTCATTTGCACCATCTCTTTCTATACGCCCGCCTCAGGTTCTCAAACATGCAAAGCCTGGGATTAAAACGAATAATCATGTTATTCAAATCAAACAACTAAATTTTTATACTTATTTGTAGATAATATTTTGTTGTACCTTTTCCATTATTAGTATTATCATCGCAAAAATTATATAATGGGACGTGTTTCAAGTTTATGAAGTTTTCAAGTTAATGGATGCAAATTCTGGTAATCTGAAATGGAAAGAGTGAACATGAATATACAATAGAGAACAGGGAACATGAGGAGAAGAACGGAAGAGCTAAAGATAATTGCCTGGGTATTCCCAAGACCTCCCTTCAAGTAACAGGAGCCAGAATAGCGTAGTCGGTACAGAAACAGGCTAATATCTGGATGGCTGAGTAGTCGATGTTGAGTCTCGGTAGGGTCAACAATTTTCTCTTCTCGACGCCTCCCAGACTGGCTCTGGGGCCCACCCAGGCTTCTATCCAACGAGTACCGAGAGTTATTTCCCTGGCAGTAAAACGGCCGGGGCGTGAAGCTGACCACTCACCTCCAACTAGTACAGAGGTCACGAACACATGGATCAACATATCCACTCCCCCATACCTCTTCATGACATAGTGTTTAATTAGTTAAGCACAGGGACAACTTTTAACTTTACAATATAGTAATATTCGAAGCTGTATTTTAAGGTAAATGAACACTACAATTGAAGTTACAAGCTCTGTATTGCATTCTGATCTGCGTTATATAGATCGAAGCCAATAATAATGTACGGAAATTAATGCAGAATGAGATATTTTAGAATGCATATCACTCTAAATTTAACACATTAAAAAGACTGCAGTTGTTTTCATTCAATACGGCTTTAAAGTTTGAAAAACGAAACGAACATAACAATGATTTGGAAGCTGCTGCTAACACTTAATTCTTATTTAAAAGGATACGTTTAAAATTATAATGGAAGTCGCGTCTGAAGTGTGCACAGAAAAAAAGGAGCTTTAACTTCTTGAAAGTCAGAGAGTTAAGTAAATACAGTAGAACTTGGTTATAACGTCATCAAATGGACCTAAAAATAGTGTCGTTATAAACGAGTGTCGTTGTAACCGAAATGGGCACTTCCACAGTAGCCTTATGTTAGTCACGTAAAAATCTACCAAAAACCGAGTTAAAATGTTGCATTTTTTAGTGAAATACGTAGTTAAGTACAGACTAACGTAACATTAACGTGGAATTAACCAAATGTGTACTATCAAAGACATATTACAGCGCTTTTCACTGACAATACACACCGCACCAATACTGTATATTAAAGGTAGGCCTACTCACCAAATTACAGTAGATTACATCAATTGTTGTGCCTTACTGTACCTAGATACGAGTACAGTAATCAGTTATCTTCATCTGTTTCCTGTTACTTGCCCAATACACACTTTCTAAATTACGTTCAATGTCCATATCAGAGAAATTCAGGAATGAAAATGACGTTACATACGAGGTTGATGCATTTGTGCATGTCGTACTAAGCAAGGTATAAAAACAGTTGCTTTATGAGGATATAGTTCGTACCATTGAATATTTGACGCAATAGACAAGGTGTCGCAGAAACCGATGTTGCTATAACCAAGTTTTACTGTATATTCAAACTGATTTCTGTGTTGCTGAAAGGCGAAGAATACTGAGCCGGATTTCATGGAAAAGTGCTGCAGCACTTACCGATGGCCATCCGTCCGTGTACACACTAGGGCAGTGCTTGGAAACAAAGCCGAAAACAAGAGCCGTGACACCGAAATTCGAATGTAACATACAGTATATTAGAATATTTACATTTCTGGTGTGCATGTAATTTCGGGGAAATGTTATTTTACTGATGGGCTTGAAATCAGAATATGTTTGCCTGCAGGAGTGAGCAAGACCTGCAAGAAGTGGTACATTCAACATGACATAACACATAAATGTGACCGAAATGGTACAAATGAGTTTACGTATGCAAGCTCCTCACTGTAATTTTGTCTCTGATTCCAGTTCATTGTGTGTATTTTAGAGTCAATCAGACAGCAAAACTCTAAAACATTTGATACAGAATTTGTCCTAGATTCATCACACCCGCCTATTTGACCCTTATAAATGTTAATAACTAGGATCTCATCTGTCGAACACCTCTTATGAAAAATGCTTCATACCTATCACGCATAATCTAAGATTCCAATAAATGTAGACTCCTTGTGAATATTTAATCATTTATATGGGCCAATAATGAAACTGTCATACCGAACGTCTCTGTCGAGTGAGTAGCGTTCTTGATTCATATTCAGTGTGTCCCGAGTTCACATCGTGGTGTTGGAATATTCAGTGGAGTTTCCGAGGGCAAAAATTGTGACTGACCACTCACCTCAACCTAATGCAGAGAAGAAGCTATAATTTCAATCGTCAATACGTCTTCATGGCGTGATTCTTAATTAAGCACAAGGAAACTTCATCTGCCGGTCGCGGTAGCTGAGCGGTCTGAGGTATGCACTGTTTTCGCTCGCTCGGAAGCTGAGATCGTGGTTTCGAATCCCACATAAGGCATGGATGTTTGGTGTGTGTATGCGTTTATTCTGTGTTTCTGTTGTCCTGCGTTCAGATAGAGACCTTGAGACGGGCTGATCACTCGTCTAAGCAGTTCTACTGTCTGTAAAATATTCAAAATTAAAAGAAAATCATCGACACCGTATGGTGTAAGAGGAATGGATTAAATAAGTGAGAAATTTTATCTTATAATTTACCTTATAATCATGACTTCAAAGACTCAGTAGGTTACATGTTCGATGTTTTCTCTCCTGTTTTTTGTTAAATACAGAACAAAATCAGAATAAACTTTTTGTCCAATTATCGGGTGTCATTTATTAAAAAAAAATATGTTTTGGCGCACGTGTCATGTTTGAGGGCGCGGAATTTATATTTTACAGCCATTCACTTCCTGAACGAAATACAAATTTATAGTTTAAACAAATGCCCATTTCCCACATTTCCGCGATCAGATTTAAAGAATTCAGTGACCTATAACAGTGACCACTCTGTTACACCATACCACATCATACCATGACAACTGCACTGAACTGATTATAAAATGGTATATGCTCGTTTTAATCGTGAAATTAAACCATATGCGTTCACCTGCAGGCTACAGAAACGTTTCAGGTAGATAAGTGATGACGTACATGCAATGAATTTGTTTGTCAGTAGCCGATATTTAAACCACTGACATGACTGTAATATATTTCACATTTTGTTTAGTCCTGCCAATCATATTGCAAAGGCATGGAACTGGTTTGATTATATTCTATAAAATGGTTAAACATTTTTTCTTATCCTGTACTGGAAAGGAATTCAAATTGTAACATATCTAGGCCTATTGTGTATGTATGTGGGTTTCTGCTCCTTTGTCCAACACAAAAAAAAAAGCTCTGAATCAATTTACATGGGAGGTCGTGCAATCGTTTTATTTTATATATTCCTACTATCATTAATACCAACAAAGAAGCCCTGCTACTTCTGGGGCAGGGGAAAAGCATTTCAACACAGGATTATGAAACTTTGAATAGTGCTGAATCCATAAATTATATACAGCTTTTGTTATGGTTATCTTAGTTTAAAATCCATTTATATAAAACTCTAACGCTTGTCATTCTGTTATGTGTATTTGCTGCGAATGCTAGCAACAGTCAGAAACAAGAATTAAATACTGTGGCAATAAACAGCAGTGGAAAGTAGGCTAAGTTGCTACTGCAGTGTTCATCCTTTCCTGAAGACGGCCACAGCGTACTTCTATATAGCAGTATCACTTGGTATGCATTAGTATTCTATCACATTTAATATCTTAGTATAAACGTAGCTGTATTTTCAGAACTTTTCAATTTTATGGGGTGTATGTTCAATGAATTGTGACTTCAAGGCGTCCCTGAAAGTCTGTTACACATCAGATTAGATCACTGATTAATCCCATGAAGCTGAGTCCTTCTCGAGAAGCCACCAGTCGTTTATCTGCTCAAGAATATCTCGATATTTTACGTAACACGAAGGTTCATATCCCGCTCACAAGAGATATGTACTGGTCCCTATTCTGAGCCAGAAGAATCCAGTCCATACCATCCCACCTTAATGTTATCCTAGTCTTCCTAGTGGTCTCGTTCCTTTTGGCTTTCCCGTAATAATCACGTATGCACGTCTCTTCTTTCCTATGCCTGTTATTTGTACGGTACATCTCATTCTCCTTGACTTGTTCATTATAATTCTATTTGACGAAAAGTACAAGTTATGAAGCTCATCATTACGGAATGTTCTTCAATTTTATAGAATTTCATCAATCTTCGCCCTAACAGCAGACGTGATATCCTGTCTGCTGTTTCCACCATAGGAATATGTGGATGCTCTTCATTTTCTTGCAACAGGTCAATCAAACGTCATTGTAAAACTGCAGAAGAAATGTCCCCTGCTTCCGGTCCAACAACAACCAATTTGAACCATCAAATAAAATACGTCAATGTTATTAAGTGTGTGTTACTGATACCACATTAGCCCATTGCTAAGAAGTTTTAAAATGTGACCGATCAAATCACAGTGGTAACTTCCATATGATGATTGAGCAAATATAAAAAAAACAAACAAACATATTTTGCGCACAGTGAACTGAAGTTTTAAGTATCATCTGAACATCTTCACGGTTCATTTTGTTTATGGGAAGTATTGTAAATATTGTGATTACAAATTTCACCCAGTAAGCAATGTTGCTTCACACAGTCGATCTCAACAGGAAGACCCGTGTAGATCCTGTGTGAACCGACGTTCGGAGAAACGTATCGTCTCCATCTTCAGGGTAGAGAAATCCGCGAGCGAGGAACTAGCATGACCAGGGCAGGCTACAGCCACCTGCTCAAGTTGGTTCCTCGCTCGCGGATTTTTCTACCTTGAAGATGGAGGCGATACGTTCCTCCGAACGTCGATTCACACAAGATTTACACGGCGCCACATCCCAGAAGACGGCATTCTTCAAAGTCACTGACGTGAAAACATCGAATCTTTTATAACCGTCCCTCCACTGATGATCGTTAGCTGGTTTGCCAAGTGTTTTGGGGCTACTTGAGGTAACTAGTGCCACCTTTGTTGCGACGATCCTCACCCCTCACTGCCGCCTTCCGAAAGCTCTCTGTGGGATGAGTAGGTTAACTTGGGAGGCGGGGATTGAAATTTGGGCGCCAGTAAGCGTACGTCAGTAGCTTACAGCTGAAGGATAACCGGGCAGGTGAGTCTTGACTCCGTCCGGCTTTATCAGGGAGAGATGCACTTCGTCTCAGGGCGTATCGGGCCTCACTCCGGTAGAACGGAAAGAACGTGTTCACTAATTTCATGAACACTGGCAACACCACTACGTTTAATTATATCATTATTGAACTTATAATTCTTATAATGTTTAGCAAACCGTGGACGTCGGGACACCGTTCAGCGTCTGTATCACTCTGAATCTCGGAAATGACTCTTTGTGGAAAATCTCTCCGCAGTAACAAACTCTCTGAGCCCAAACTTCCACAACGAAGCTTATACTTGAAATTTGCCTTATTGGCCCATTTCAGCTTTGGAAGTTTTCATGAAATTGGTATCCAGCAATCAAAATTATTTCCTTTTTAATTATTTGATTGTCTCTTTGGCGGCTTGGTGTAAAATTACCCTCGGTAGCGTGGGTGTTTGAAGCCTCTACCGCTTGAATAATACTCGTAGTGGCAATAAACGTTCACCCTTCCTTTTCTCAAAGGAATTCTGTCCTGGGTCTACAACTTTATTCAAGAAGTGTAGCGATGCTACATCCTGTCCCTTCATAAAGGCAGAACCCTTGTCGCTTCTGAATGTACCGACAGAAGGTCCCATCCTATCACTTCTTAACACAGAAATGGGGCTACGCGCTACATTTTAAATATAACTTATACTTAAATGAAGGGTTACACTTTCAAACCAACATGGTTTCATGGTTACTTAAGTGGTCATAACGTTCCATTTCCACGTCATGCTTCATGGCTCCTATCTCGACTCTTGTTGATTTGTATTGTAAACATATTTTTAAAAAATATTTTAACATTACAACATGACTTCCCGCCACACATCTAAACCACATGCCTACATTCTATCACAGATTATTAAGCGTAAGTGACTGGTATTCCTGCTTTCCGCTCAGGAAGTCCCGGGTCCGATCCTCGGCTGATAATTTCTTAGATATTTCCTTTTTCATGAATACTGATGGGACAGTGCCTTAAAACTAGCCGGGACAGCAATTTGTCTATGTACTTGTAAATTCATAATTTCCATTTTACGCTCTATAAACTATTAAGTTGGGCGAGCAATCCCAGTCAATAAGCTGTCATTCTTACAACAGCCTATGACGTAGCAAAGTCCTCGGCATGAGTTATATCGACCTGAAATTATCGAAGGCATATAATCTGGTGAACAGATAGGGGCAGTGGTGTGAAAGTGTGGTGACCAAGAAATCCCTTTAAAATGTATCCACGTTTCTATCTATTATCCTAAATCGATGACACTTGAACACGCGTCCGTAGGAGAACGGATTTCGTATCTAGTGCCTACTACATCATATTTCTTGCGAATAAGGTACAGAAATCCATTAAACATGAGAGAAGGTTTCAAGTTTCAGTACGTCTAGAATTAATGACTCCATTACCTGATAAAAATGGGACGGGTGAACATTCAACGTGTATGAGTGGGGAAAGTAAGAACACACGCAAGTTCAGAAAAAAAAAACGAAGAGAGGCTGAGCCCACTTCGGAGACCTGGGGGTTCTACGGCATAATTTTATTAAAAGGGGTTGTTAAGGAAATAGGTCTTGAGTTTTGAAACGCGAGAGAACTTACGCAGAATACACTCAAGTGGCTTTCTCTCGTAAAGGTGGTAATGAATCTTTGGGTTCCATAGCTTCTTCATGACTAGCTGATAGTATATCATCTTAAGAATGGCTCTGGTTCGTGGAATCACTAATTACTTGATATTAGTAAATTGGTGGTACAAAAACCGAGTAGAGTGAAACTTAGATGTTTGATATGATGGACCCAATTTTGCTACAGATTTCAAAACAAGATTCTTTTCCGTGTGCTACGTACATCATCATCATCAGTAATCTGTCAAGACGACAGGTCCACAGTCTCTTTCAAAACAATTCCTCCACTTAATGCGATCTAGAGCTTTCTCCTTCAAATGACAGTATCCTCTTCTGTCCGCAAGGTCATCCAGCATCTTCTTACGTTTTCTTCCTCGTCTTCTTGTCACTTCTATCCGCCCATCTATCTTTCTTTCGATAGCTTCTTTTAGAAGGCAGTTTCTGCGTAAAACATGACCAATCCAATTAGCCTTCCGTTTTCTTATTTCATGTAGGATATTCCTCTGCTCACTGACTCTAATTAACACTTCTTCATCTCTCACATAATCGGTCCAACTGATCTTCTCCATTCTTCTCCAACACCACATTTCGAGCCAACAAATTTGTAATGGAGGTGAACTGAGAACTAGGATGTTGAGGGGTGCATAACTTCAGTCGACGGAAGAGTTTCATGACAGCCATACTAGGCTCACTAAATCATAAGAAAAATTTAATTGTCTTATGCTATGCAAGGGGTACTGAATGATGCGAGAGTAACAGGATAAGTGCATGTGTGTTGAAAGGATTCATCTCTCTCAGAAGGGGTTCAGTGGACCAGGTAATGGACTTTCGGATTCCTTAAAATTTTGGGAATTTCTTGTTTGGCTCTTCAGCTGCTGCCATCTCAGAAGGCCCCAATTCGTGGGGTTGCAACTTAAGGATGATGTAAGAAGAGTGAACAGTATTACCATTCCGCATTTATGTTCATAACACGTGGTAATCTAGTGAGCTTGCGGCAGGATAATTGTGGTAAAAGTTATGGAAACTGTGTGACAGCATTTGAGTACTGGACGCATATCTGAAAACATATCGTAATGAGCGATTGCTTTCTTTTGCGGTTTTATTTGGGATTCAACACTATAGTTAAAAGTACATACTGTGGCATGAAGCCTGAAANGGACCAGGTAATGGACTTTCGGATTCCTTAAAATTTTGGGAATTTCTTGTTTGGCTCTTCAGCTGCTGCCATCTCAGAAGGCCCCAATTCGTGGGGTTGCAACTTAAGGATGATGTAAGAAGAGTGAACAGTATTACCATTCCGCATTTATGTTCATAACACGTGGTAATCTAGTGAGCTTGCGGCAGGATAATTGTGGTAAAAGTTATGGAAACTGTGTGACAACATTTGAGTACTGGACGCATATCTGAAAACATATCGTAATAAGCGATTGCTTTCTTGTGCGGTTTTATTTGGGATTCAACACTATAGTTAAAAGTACATACTGTGGCATGAAGCCTGAAAGCTGGAATAGTGATATCAGAAGAGACACTCATTACCAGCAACACTCGGCAAACACATTCTCGCGACAACGAATATGCAAGCAACAATCGAGTAGCTTCCGTTGTTATGCAACGGAGCTATAAACAGGTATTCTCAACAAAAGAGAGACTGTGTTTTCTGCGCGATCCGTGCAAATTGGTTATAAAGAAGCGTTCGGTGAAGTGAATAGTTGACTTTCGAGACGCCAACCTACCAGGATGTGAGATTGGTAGCAGAAGAATTGAACTCAGTTGGTATTTGTAGAATAATGGCAAGAAATGAATTAAGCTGCGGAAAGATGTCTTCATGTGTGATTTGAAGTAACAGTGAGACTTCTATCAATGTGTTTTCCGGATAAGACTAGTGAAGACTGAGAACCCTGGTGTGTATGCAACGGTGAACTATAGTGCGTGTAAATAAGCGATAGCACATTACTGCCTGTAGCCCTGAGTTGTATGACTAATGTGTCAACAAATCCCAACATCCAATCCAGAACCATAAATCATAACAATATTTAATCATGAAAGGACGACAAACATCCACATGTAACAACACTAAAACTTAGTATTCCTGATTTTCCTTCTTATAAATGCGTCAATCACGTTTTCTATTGTGACGTCATTACATATTTCAATTATACTTGATGTTTGATCGTTCAGGCAACAGATTGTGATACTGAACTCTACCTGGTGGTGGCAAAAGTTATGGAGGAGTGGCATGAGTAAACAAATNTTCAGGCAACAGATTGTGATACTGAACTCTACCTGGTGGTGGCAAAGAGCAAACAAACAACGTACGCAGTTCATAAGGAGAGGTTCAGCCTCAAGACACTAACGAGACAGAAGAGTAAAGAGCAACATCAAGTTGAAATCATAATAGGTTCGCGGCTTTGGAAAACACTGAGGTCGATATTAAGAAGCTTGGGAAACTGTTAGAGAGAATATAAAAATGTCTGCCAAGGACAGCCTAGGTTATTATGAGCTGAAGAAGCATAAGCCATGGTTCGATGAAGGACGCTCAAAATTACTAGACCAAAGAAAACAAGCAAAATTGCAGTGATTACAGGATCCAAGCGAGTTAAATTGGGATAATCTGAACAATATAAGACGTGAAACCAGCCGGCATTTCAGGAACAAAAAGAGGGAATATCTGAAAGACAAAATTGACGAGCTTTCAACGAACAGTAAGAACAAGAACATTAGAAACCTGTATAAAAGAATAAATGCCGGTCACGGTAGCCAAGCGGTCTAAGGCATGCACTGTCTTCGCTCGCTCGGAAGCCGGGATCGTGGGTTCGAATCCCACTCAGGGCATGGATGTTTGTGTGCGTTCTTCTGTGTTTGTCCACAGGTAGAAGCCTTGCGACGAGCTGATCACTCGCCCTAGGAGTCCTACCGAATGTGTAAGATCTAGTAAACCGAAGTGAACGGAGTTCATGGAGGTAGGCCTAGGCCCACTGGGGCTGTAGTGCCAAGGAAAAAAAATTAGAAGAATAGATGACATTAAGAGAGGTAGACAACCTAGACATAACTTAGTGTAGAATGAGAATGGTGATCTGCTTGCAAATTCCCACAACATATTGAATAAGTGGAGGAACTACTTCTCTCAGTTATTGAATGTACATAGGGTTAGTGCTGATAGGCGGATGGAAATGCACACAGCTGAGCCGTTAGTACCTGCTCCTAGCGCTTTTGAGTTTGAAAGTGCTATTGCAATATTGAAAAGGTATGAATCGCCAGGTAGTGATCAAATTCCGGCAGAACTTATTCAAACAGGAGGCGAAATATTAATTACGGTCTAAGATCCATAAGCTAATTACTTCTATTTGGCATAAAGAAAAATTGCTTGATCAGTGGAAGGAGTCTATCACATTAACAGTTCACAAGNAAACCGAAGTGAACGGAGTTCATGGAGGTAGGCCTAGGCCCACTGGGGCTGTAGTGCCAAGGAAAAAAAATTAGAAGAATAGATGACATTAAGAGAGGTAGACAACCTAGACATAACTTAGTGTAGAATGAGAATGGTGATCTGCTTGCAAATTCCCACAACATATTGAATAAGTGGAGGAACTACTTCTCTCAGTTATTGAATGCACATAGGGTTAGTGCTGATAGGCGGATGGAAATGCACACAGCTGAGCCGTTAGTACCTGCTCCTAGCGCTTTTGAGTTTGAAAGTGCTATTGCAATATTGAAAAGGTATGAATCGCCAGGTAGTGATCAAATTCCGGCAGAACTTATTCAAACAGGAGGCGAAATATTAATTACGGTCTAAGATCCATAAGCTAATTACTTCTATTTGGCATAAAGAAAAATTGCTTGATCAGTGGAAGGAGTCTATCACATTAACAGTTCACAAGAAAGGTGATAAAACTGACTGTGGTAATTATCGGGGGAAATCACTGCTAGCAACTTCATACAAAATTTTATCCTATACTCTTCTCTCAAGGTTAATTCTATACATAGATGAAATTATTGGGGATCATCAGTGTGGGTTTGACGTAAGAGATTAACCACTGCTCAGACATTTTTCATTTGTCAGATACTTGATAAAAGACGGGAATACAATGAGACAGTACTTGCAGTTATTCATAGACTTCAAGAAAGCCTATGATTGAGTTAGAAGGGAAGTATTGTACAATATTGTAATAGTGTTCGGGGTACCCATGAAACTGCTGAGGTTGATTAAAATGTGTTTAATCGAAATGTATAGTAATGTGGGTATAGGTAAACTTCTGTCTGATAATTTTCTTATCCACAATGATCTAAAACAAGGAGATGCTTTATCAAGACTGCTTTTCAACTGAGTGCCTGTGGTTCTGTATTGGTGTGAAACTTTGTCTCTGACATTCAGGGAGGCTAATAGACTGAGGGTGTTTGAGAAGAGGGTGTTGAGGAGAATATTTGGACCGTATAGAGGAAGTAACAGGAGGTTGGAGAAAACTGCATAATGAGGGCCTTCATAACGTGTACTCTTCTCCGACCATAATTAGAATGATCAAGTCAAGGAGGATGAGATGTGTAGGTCATGAATTACAAATGGGAGTGGAAAGGGATACATATAGGATATTGGTTGGAAAGCCAGAAAGAAAGACGTCACTTGGACGACAAAAACGTAGGTGGGATAATATGGACTGGATCGGTAATGAACTTTCGGGTTCCATAAAATTCTGAGAATTTCTTGAGTAGTTGCTCAACCTGAGACTTCTCAAGGAGGGCTCATTTCCAAAAGTGTGACGTCATTATATCACAACATAGCGCAAGCGACTTGCTTGTTTTGACAGTGATTTCCCTGAACTCGTTTGTCTACAGAGATTCAGATTTTATGAAGGAAGTAATATTTCCAATTACCATCATTCGTTGCACAAACTTTCACCGTATTAACCTTTAGTATTCACTGCTCAGTTAAATCTCCTAGAAAGAATTTATTATGCTTAAGAGAATAATTGAACCGAATGTCGTAAAGTAACTTTCATTCACATTACTGCAGTCCTTCTGGAGTCTCTGTTCTATGAAGATTTTACTTGCGTTCTTTGTGAATGTTTGTTTGTTATAAAGTGAAAAGTCGTACTTAAAATTAAACAATTTTCCCACATTTTTATGATAGGTCTGCGTACAGCACATTCTTTTTTAAGGGTGTCGTTAGACACTCTTCTCAATAATTTCAACGGATGCGAAGAAACAAATGAAATATCCTCCATAAACAGACAGCCTCCTCACTATTTTGGCCTCTAAATACTATGGTTGTCATGCAGAGTTAAAATTCTTTCCCTTCACAGCGTCCCCACATAATGGAATATCTTTATTATAATTCATAATCTCTCGTCTATGTTCAGGACTGCGATATTCGAAATGATGAAAAGGGAGGTATATTTAGGAAAATCTCCAATTTCAAAGGAACATTTGGATGACCTATGTGTATGTATGTATACTAATATTTATGAGCTAGCACATATAGGTAAGGGACCGGGGCTGAGTGAGATTAAAGCTGATATTTAGATAAAGAAAAATTACTTACTGTATTTTTCTATGCTGAGCTAAATCCCTCGCCAACCGTAAATTTCTCGTATCAGCGGTATTTTTTCTTTCATAGCGTTCCCTATTCCATGTTAGGTGGGTCCCTGTCACCATGGCATGGCGCGTCCTCAGGTTGAGGATGGAGGAGACACCCCCCAGTTTTGGAGGGAAGCTGCTAATATATTGAATAAGCAGTCGCGGACAGACGAAAAGGGGTGATCCTCCAGCTTTTGGGTTGGGCGTGGGGCTAACAACTCCTCACCGTAAAAATCATTATGTTACGAAAATGAACACAACGAACATGGAACGTTAGAAGTTTGTATATGGCAGGTTCGCTCAGGGCAGTGGCACAAGAAATCTTAAAATATAAGTTAAGATTTAGCGGGAGTACAGGAGGTCAGATGGGATGGAGGTGGCATCGCACCAGGAGACTATGCATTTTTCTATGGAAAGCGGAATGAAAATCATGAATTTGGCACAGGTTTTTTCGTACATAAGAGAATCGTTTCAGCAGTTAAGAGGGTAGAGTTCGTTAGTGATAGGATATCATATATAATACTAAAGGGTCACTGGTGTGATACCATTGTTATGAATGTTCACGCACCAACAGAAGATAAAATTAATGACATATAGGATTGATTCTATGAAGAACTAGAACATGTATTTAATACATTCCCGGACTACCCTATGAAAATTTTGTTAGGAGATCTCAATGCCAAAGTAGGGATGGAAAACATTTTCAAACCAACAACTGGGAATGAGAGTTTGCATGAAATTAGTAATGATAATGGAGTTAGAGTAGCAAACTTTGCCACATAAAAAAATCTTACTGTCAAAAGTACAATGTTCCCACATCGTAACATCCATAAATTTACTTGGACATGTCCTGATGGGAAGACACATAATCAAATAGACCATATTTTGATAGACAGGAGACGGCACTCAAGTATACTTGATGTCCGTTCATTCAGGGCAGCAGATTGTGATACTGACCACTACTTGGAGGTGGCAAAGATTACAGAAAGACTGACAGTAAGCAAATAAACAACACACAGAGTTCATATGGAGAGGTTCAATCTCAAGAAATTAAATGATGTAGAGGGTAAAGAGCAGTATTATGTTGATATCTCAAATAGGTTTGAGGCTTTGGAAAACTTGGACACGGAGGTGGATGTTAATAAAACTTGGGAAACTATCAGAGAGAATATAAAAATGAGTATAGGATATTTGTGGGAAAGTCAGAAGGAAAGAGAGCACAGGGAAGACCAAAGCGTAGGTGTGTGGACAATACTAGATTGGATCTTAGAGAGATAGGATGGGATTGTATTCATTGGATAGATCTCGCTCAGGATAGAACCATTGGAGGGCTCTTGTGAACACGGTACTGAACCTTCGGGTTCCATAAACTACTGGGAAATTCTTGAGTAGCTGTAGAATTGGCGGCTTCTCCAGAAGGACTCAGCTCCATAAGTAAGTAAGTAAGCCTACCCTATTATAAAATCTTATTTTATGTGTTCCCCGCTTATATATTGTACTTAGGCAGCAAGGTCTCAAAGTCTCGGTAATTCCCGCAACAAGAGTTCACATATTTTTGTGGGGCAGGTCTGCCATGTCCAGAAGAATCCAGTACACATTCTCACACTTTATTTAGCCTATTAAACCTAACACCAGTTTTAATAATATTCTCCCCAGCTCCTGTATCTCTCAAGAGGTCCATTCCTCTAGGGTATCTGGACTAAAATTTATCATGGCTTGGGCTTCTTGAAGTGTCAACGCAAGCCGCGGTTGCCTTAAGCCTCAATTTCCCATAAGGCTTAGTCCTTGATGTGCTATTCTCCAAGAAGAGAATACCCAGACGGTTGAGTAATTGCTGTATGGGTATATACTCGTACATGACAGTTGCTTGTTTAATGGCGTGAAACCATATAAACAATATATATACACAGAAGTACAGTCTGTATCCAAAGCAAATATTACTACATTTCTAAAGAAGAAGATCCGCATATAAGTCATGAAACCACTTTCCAACTGTGTAATCTTCCAGTTCAGGCATATACTGCTTGGAAACCGGGATCGTGGGTTCGAATCCCACTCAGGGCATGGATGTTTAGTTTGTGTGTGTGCGTTTTTCTGTGTTTGTGTACAGGTAGAGGCCTTGCGACGAGCTGATCACCCGCCCAAGGAATCCTACGGAATGTGTAAGTTCTAGAAAAACCTAAGTGAACGGAGAAGTTCATGGAGGTAGGCCTAGGCCCACTGGGGCTGTAGTTCCAAGGAAACAAAAAAATGTGATGCAATTACCCACTATGTGTACCTACTTTTTGTTGACGATCTTAAAAACTATGGAGCCATGAAATCTCCTGAAGACTGCGCTCTACTATATGTACGAGTATATTTTCTCTCTGCATGACGTTGCTGGATCTAGTTTTCAGCGATAACATTCATTTTTCAATAACTTGCATGAATTTACTACCTATATGCTTTTTTTTTAATTCGCTTAGTGGGGGGTGGAGAACCAATTGGGTCCACTCGGCACGGCGGCCACTGATTGGCCTATTGTAGCCTGCCCCGGGTGATTATGATGATGGAGAATTTGGTGGAATAAAGATTGTCAGGGGAAACCGAAGTATTCGGAAAAAACCCGGCCAGCGCCACTTTGTCCACCACAAATCCTACTTGACCAGACCCGGGATCGAACCCGGTCCTTCGCGATGGGATGCCAGCGACTAACCACTTGAGCTATGGCGCGGTCATAAAATCAGAAGCGCTACAGACTGAGCCACCTTGCTCTATGCCTACACATATGTTGGTTGAATCTAAGCTTAAATATCCTGTTGTTTGGAATTCTATTAAGTCTACTATAAAATTACAGGAACTCATCCAGTAGAATTTTCCATTCCTCTGTTTTAACAGTTTCCCTATTCAAGTCTATTGCAGTTATGGTTTTCTTCACCACGGATAAAATTACACGCCTTACGTAGGAGACATCACCTCGATGGATGTCTTTTTCTTTTACAAGTTAGCCTTGGCTTTAAATTCTTCCTCTTGTTTTGGAAACTGTTGGTAATCGAGTTCCTGCCGACTTTTCTCTGTCCAATGTCTCTTCTTCTAGCAAATACTGCCCTTCTGATAGATGTGTTTTAGCTTTTAATGTTGTTTGTACGGACGTTGGTGTATTTGGAAGCAATTATTTTTCCTCTCAAATATACTCGTATTTTATATTTTGTGCTTTTTAAATATTAGTAATTAAAACATGAATTGTACTCAAAGTAATTTATAGGTACTTATTTCTTCTTATCAGATCGTTGTTGGAATGATTCCACCAAATAAATGGTTATTGCGTTAAGTCCTTTTTTTGTCAATTGTCTCTGTGTATTTTGTATGTTCTACTGCCCGTGCTTACTTTATAATTGACCTTCGGTGTGTTCAGTAAGCACATAAATAAATAAATAAATAAATAACTAATCCGTATTATTACTCATCATCACCATCATCACAGACTTCCTCTAAGTTGAATCTGTTGCACACAATCACGAAATTTCAATGGGCCCCAAATTTGCAACTGTTCAGTTCTAAGAAATATTTAAAAGAGGAGCTATATTCACGGGTTTCATACATCGCTGTGCTAAATGCCACATACCTGGAGGTTAATTTTACATTCACCTCCAATTCAAAAGGAAGCATATTTTCGCTCGGTAGCCATGTTGTTATTCTATATTCAAAGAAAGAATCATTTTTGGAGATCATGTTAACATACGCTTAAGTGCAGCTAATGTCTCTACCTCCTTACTGTTACAGCTTCCGCCATATTGCTATTTCCAACTGTAGGAAATTAAAAATCACGAGAGTTGACTGGCTTCTTATATCATAATATCCATAACAGATTTGACAAATATCAATAAATTTGTTCAGACGTTTAAAGGGAACACATGTACATGCAAACAGCATGGTGATTTCATAAGCCTGATTTTCTCTGAGGGGTGGATGCGTTTATATCATGGTGATTTCATAAGCCTGATTTTCTCTGAAGGGTGGATGCGTTTATATAATAGAGTTCCAATAACGTTCCTGTAACGTATTCCAGTGTTCAAAACATGCAATAAAATAAATATGAAAACTGTTTTTAGTACATGGAGTTGGGTTATGGCCTTGAAGCCCGAAATCTAAAATTTATATTGCTAGCTGAAACTGACTGACGTCAACCGCTGAAAGGGTTCAAGATCTGAAAAAAAGGAAAGGCAGACCAACAGTGTATTTAAACTCCATTCGCTTTACAGTCATGTGAAATGGGACTTCTAACAATACGTAATTACTAAATTGACTCTGTAACATTTCAATTATTTGTATCTATGAATCATTATGATATATTGACGTGCTTTTCAGGTCGCAATTATGGACGTCAAAAGAGATTACGGTTACTTCACTTCAAAAACATAATTGGCTTCCATATTGTTTGAACATTTTGGATGTTCATTAAATTTATGGTTCCGCTGTCATCTTGTGGAACATCATGTATAGAGCAGTCTTTCTATCAGAGTTAATTAATGTTGGACCAGGGGTTCAAACGTATGCAGGACACACATCACTGGATTACAAGGTTTATTTTTCCTTTGATTACAGCTCCGTCAGCACACTGTAAAAATATAAATCAATGTATATTAACAATATGACCGCCACATGGTCAAAGTGTATGCCTCTATTTCAACATACACATAAGCCAGAAAACAGATTTCAGTGAATTAAAATGCAAATGCAATATCCGAACTGAAGGTTTCTAAACTTCCCACTTATCAAAAGTACACAAGTTATCACATTATATTAAGCTTCTAAAGCACAACGACTATTGTATGTATATCCTGCCTTAATATAAGAACACTCCCTTCATCAGGAGAGTAAATATATGTGTTGCGTATGACTAACAGAATGAGTAATTATTATTCACATAAACAGCATTAAACTTTTAGTTCTAGTAATGTAGTCCAGTTGGTTCTGTGAAATAGGAACTGAATTTTTAAATACCATTTACATCAGTTTCAGGCTTCAAGAGGTTACATGGAATGCACAAGGAAACGAGTTCGTTTAGAGGAAGCAGTTCGCTAACAGTTCTGTAAACTGCGTATTGCAGGGTTTCGTAACTTTTCCTCTTCGCCAAATAAAATCAGAATAACCACGTCAAGAAGGATGAGATGGGCAGGGCATGTAGCAGTCACAGAGGAGTAGGAGGAGAATTCATACAGAGCTTTGGTTGGAAAGCAAGGAGGAAGGAGACTACTAGGAAGACCTAGACATCGGTGGGAGAATAATATTAAAATGGATCTTAGAGAAACAGGACGGGCGGTATTGATTGGATTCATGTGGCTTAGGATGGGGAGAAGTGGTGTGCTCTTTTGAAGGCAATGAACGTCTGGATTCCATAAAGCCTTATGTAATTCTTCCGTAGCTGAGCGACTGGTGGTTTCTCAAGAAGGATTAAGCTCCATGGAATTATATAGATATATGAAGATAGATAGAGAGATAGATAGATAGCTAATTTAAACAAGGGTAATGAACCTTCAGATTGCATAAAATTCTTTGACATTCTCTGACCTAAATAAATAACTATTTACTTGCTAAAATGAAATCGCTTAGAAGAAGTGACCGTGCTTTATATATTTTGGTCTTATATTATGGATGCATACCTGTATAATGCCACAAAGAAAACTTTTGAACGAATATCTGCACAGCCAAATAATTGTAGAAAACTGTACTTTTACGTACTTCTGAAAGCGTTTCGACACCAAATTACGTAAACGGTTCTAATACCACAGTTCCCGACAAGAGTCGCATGAAAAGAATTTTCGTCTTTCAGAATTTTAATTTGTATTTATATAGAAAAATGTTTCTGACCAGATCTTAAGTTACAATCTGTTCAGCAAACAAACTAACTTCACAACAGCATACCACTGATGTTAAATACGCATAATATCAAAGCCTGCTTTCGGATATGATCCAAATCCGATTGAATTATCACTGATCAGCATAAACTGTCCCTCAAAGATCCAGAGTAGTGCTATCACTTCATCTCCTGATTATTTTTCGAGTGGAGTTCTACAAGGAGTCTTCCTATCAAAACATACTACGAACTATAAAGTTCCATTCATACCATTCCTAAAACAAATATACTATAGCCAGCAGAATATTTCCGCTGGTGAGAAAATAATGCTGAGTTACAATTAACAAAACTAAGAACGTAGGGTAAGGCAACAAGTAACTGCTATTTTACTATAGAGTGACATAAGACCATTCATTGCTTTCAATCAAGCATGATTCCCCAAGCCACTTCGTAGTAAACAGCAATTAATTCTCATGAAAATTTAGTGATTATTTCGTGGTCATGTATTTCTTTGTTCCTTATTTTTCCAATTTTCTGTCCTACCTTATTTTAGTGCTAGTGAAATGCATCATCAAGCAGGTGGCACATACTCAAATTCTCGACAAAATTCCAACTTATAAAGAAATCGCGTACATAAGTGCAGGCCAGTTTATTTTACTATGGTTCTAAGAATACGTGTTGTCTTATTACAGCACTTTAAATAAAGCGCTCTCATCAGCCATAATTAATTTAATATTTTTATATAATATGTAAGTAATTCTGGAACAATTCCTCTAGCTCTGGTTTTATGGTTTGAAATTGTTGTTTATTTTGTTGGGAATTTATTTTAGTGTACCTAAGCCTCCCTTGCCTTCTCACAAATGAAATTTGGACGCGTTTCTCATTCCCTTATTGCAGTGTGTGACTAAAACCTTTTGCCGTAATGACAACTCTAAAGTAATTAAGGTGACAATTTATGAGGTAATACGTTATCATTTAAAAATTTGCCGCTATTTCCTCTAATCTAAAGCTGCTTATATTACTAACTTCCTCTTAGAAAAGCAATTCATTTCGTATGTTTCTTCAAACAAAGTTTCAGCTGCTATGATGAATTTCACAAATATGTTTGTAAATGAAAATAGCGATAAGGAATGAAAAGCTGACATCACCTGTCCAACACTTATAAAGAAACACAAATATGTTGCAGAAATCTGGAGCAGATACACCTAAATATAATGGGCTTTGATTAAAAATCTTTTGCATAATTTATGGATAATATTATATAAGCCCACATCTGAATTTTCTTGTCTCTGCAAATACGTTCACAAGCGTTCCTTATCCTGGGTCAGATGAATCCAATCCATACCATTCCATCCTACCTCTCTAAGATCCTACGCCTTTGTCTTTCCAGTGGTCTCTTTTATCTTCTGGCTTTCCTACCAATATTCTATATACATTTATTTTCTCACCCATTTTGTTCTATATGTCCTGCCCATCACATCCTCCATGACTTGATCATTCTAATTATACTTGGTGAAGAGTACAAGTTATGAAGCTCCTCATTATACAGTTTTCACCAACCTCCTGTCACTTCATCTCTCTTCGGTCCAAATATTCTCCTCAACACCCTGTTCTCAAACATCCTCAGTCTGTGTACCTCCCTTAATGTCAGAGACCCAGCTTTACACTCATACTGAACCACAGGCAAAATTATAGTTTTGTATATTCTAATTTTTATGTTTTTTGGACAGCAGACGAGAAGACAAAAGGTTCTGGACTGAATGGTAGCAAGCGTTGCCGAGTTCAATCTCCCAAATATCTGAACTGTGCCACATTATCAAAACATCTTTATGTTATGATTTTGCTCTGCATTTTCGTGATATGTAATGCAGTTATATATAAAAATATTATGTTCACCTCTAATATGAAATATTAATTGTTAAAGTGTTCACCATTAAAATTAACCTATTTAAAAAGTTTTCGTGTGTTCTGTTTGGCTAAGGTAGTCGCGTGTAGATATGTCTCTTCTACTGACGTATGTGTTGGTGGATCTTCCTTGCCTTGTACTGATGTAGTAAATATTTTGTTGGCTTGTGGGTGTGACTGGGTTTTCTCCTTGTTCGCGTTCCGCGCTAAAAATAGTAATAAGTTATGTACAAAACTGTATATATTATAACGTAAAGTACATAATTTTCTGACATATGCTTGGAAGTCGTGCTGCGATTGTACGTACACGTAAATTGCATTAACATAAAAAACCAAAATCAATCTTTAAAGCACCCTAAAGTTAATAAGGACTTGTGTTCTTCTTAGATACTACTGTGTTCTGGAGGCCATGCCTGATTGCGGAATATGAATGTCTGAAAAAGAAAATGTATTTTGTTTAATAATATCAAGTAACGTGACATATTTTATTGGACATAAAATGCATATTTATTGTTTATCTAAATGTTTTTCGAACAGTTCTTCTCTACGATGGATAGTTGGCAGGATACGCGGGCAGAAGTGCACTAAGTCCTCATATAGCCTCGTCAGTGGAATATGTACAATCTGAATTCAAAGTTAAATAGTTAGAATATTTCTGTAAAATTCTCCAGCACAAAAATATATTATCCATCGATTCTCGAGTACAGACGGACAGACTGACTGAGCGAACCTACTGTCGTTTCTGACTGGTGCGAACACATCGGGATATACTTAGGTCGTTTATTCAAAATTCTATGGTAGAAATGGTTGATTTAGTAGATAGCTGTGGGTTCTGATATGGTATAGGGTGCACTTGGAAAAGTTCTGGAGATAAGTTAACAAATAAATGTAGACTTGAGTACGTGTGTGCGTGTGTGTGTATATGTATGTATTTATGAATAAGCGTGGAAGCATTCTTAATTATATGCCTACATAAATAATTAACTACAATCTTCTTGTGTCTGTAAATAAGTATATAAATACAACTGAGCAGAATACTATTTGAGAATCTTACAGTTGCTGAACTGTTAAAGAAATCTCACTATACTATGGAACCGGAATATTGTTTAGTTCCCTCATAGCATCCCGTTAGTGGACGCTACACTAAGTCACATGACTCTTTCTTACAAGTCATGCACAGTTACGTGTAAGGGTGGTGGGTCACTTCTAAGATGGCGTTTTCTATAGAATGATTGGATTTATTGCACATAGTTCGCGAGTAGAAGTAATACAGCTCTATCGCTATTCTACACACTTTACAATTCACTGTTATACACTCACTAGGATTCTTAGTCTTCACTAATCGTATCCTGGTAACGGATTTGTAACCGTCATATTCTGCAACTGCCAATTTCAAAGACTCAATTCGAGCTCAAATCCCGGCAGGCTGGCGCCTCGAAACTCGACTCTACATTCTATGCTGCTTAATTAAATTGTTTTTCATAACCACTTTGGACCTACTCCACTGACAACACCGTCTTCTATTGTCCGGTATTGTTTTAGGCTGTTTATCGCACCATTGCATAGCAACGGTCGGGCGCGGACCACATAGAAAACATCGTCTATTGTTGAGGCGTGTTTACTGCGGGCAAGTGTTTACCGAGTCGTTGCCTAGAAATAGGTATACACGTCATAATATATTGTACACATATACAAATGGCCACTAGACCGTGTCCTCAGAAGCTGAACCTGTGTTTCAGCTAGCATATTCTATTCTGATGAGAGTCAAGTTATTATCTTGGAAGCCTCAGTGTATATTTGTGTTGGCCCCGTATTTACATAGCAACAGGAAACAGGAGACGAACCTTGTGCACCTGCTCGACGTCACGAGGATTGATGTTCATCTTCTTCCTCTTACATTCGCGGATATTACGCGGACAACAAATAGCCTTCATTTGTCACGTGACCGCTGTTAACCAACCACATAACAATTCATGTATGTTTCCATATGTAATATGTAAACAAGTAAGTTTAGTTAGCTCGGAAGTTCCATTGCGTCCTCTGGTTGGATGTCGGTTTCAATTTGCTGGATGAAGAAGCATAGTAATATCCTGGTGATAACAAATGGACTAACTTTTAATGTATTCAGATATTACAGTAAGTTTATGTATGTGTGGAATATGTAACTTCAAATGTACAATGTGTAGGATGGAAATAAAATTTATCCTCAAGCATTCCTTTCATAATACACATTTTCATAAAGTTTCCTTTTTACTGTATGTGAATAATTCCTTCCCCAATATCATCATCTGTAAAAAAGTAAGAAACACTGTTCCTATTTTGTTTTAATGTCAAACCAACACAAAGAGATGTAAAATGTCTATGACTGTCGTCATGGAAATTCAATTCATAAGTAATTAACACTTCCTTCAACATCATCCTCACACATCGACGTTCTAAGTGGTAGCTTATTAATAACACTGTAACACACAGACCTTCTTAAGGAGCCAATAGTCGGTTAGCTACACAACAATTCCCACTCATTCATGGAACCTTTAGATTCATTAGTGTCTCCACAAGAGACCGCCACTGGTCCCTGTCATGAAAGACATGCATCCATCATCACAAAGTCTTCCCTAAGAACAAGCTTAATTCTTTCTACGACAGCGATAACTATGTATATCGCATATTATCGTATAAAATTATATAACTCGTCATTAGAATTTTTTTGATGAGCGTTTGGCTTTGAGAACTAATATTGAATATGTCGTAAATATTTTTAACAGACTAGTCCTTTTAATGGTGAAGTCGCAGGTTTTGGGTGGTAATAACAGGCATTTACAACATAATTTATTTTCAGTGCTGCCTTATCCTCCCATACAGACCTAAATATCCAAATTAATCTCTTTCTTTCATGTTCTCTGACCAAAAGTGCTAGTTTTCGAGCACAAATTACCTCCAAATTCTATACGTGTTTCTTGTTTCCAACGCCTGACTTGTATGTAAGACCCAATGTGATTTCTCTGACGTCATTACGTGAACAACAGGGACAGATTAAACAAGGTCANTGTTTACGTAAATATTTCAGTATCTCTGTTATTATCTGTTATGGTGAGATACTTTTCTTATCACTAACAACGGAAATGCTCGAGAGAAAGTGAAACTTCCTTCTGTCAACAAAGCGATTCAGACCTCCGTATACAATGTAATCGTAATTCATACCAGGGAGGGACGAAACCAAAGTAGCTTTTCAGCCGGAATAGTCGGCTTCTCATAAGGGACTGAAATTGGTGCAAACCCGAGGAAGAATAGTAAATGCAGTCATTACACGGTAACTGTGTAACACACTATTTAGCTGTTAAATGACTCAATTCTTTCAGCTGTGCTTGTCGTGAAGAGCGGAGATATCTGTTCACCAATGTGTGTTGTACTTAGGGCGGAAATAAAGTGGAAACCGGTAACATCCCGTTCCAGGCGCACTTAAGTTTTGAGAGGTTCATAAATAAGACGTCATTAGAAAAAGTTTTTAGAATCTACGAAACAGACTATAAAATTACAGTTTCGTGATATATCTTCAGAATATATCGAATGATAATAAAATGTAATTTTAATATGACTGTTAAATTCAAATTTCAAATTGTATATTTTATGAAAATATGGGATAGCGACGGGTTACGGGCTCGATATTCAGGCTTTGTTTGCCGTCAGTGTAAGATTTTTATCTTCTCCTCAGGGTTCACACCGACTCTGGAGCCCACCAAACCTCTCTAATCGGCACCGGAGGGTTCTTTCCGTGGGGGTAAAGCGGCAGGGTCGTGAAGCTGACCACTCATCTCTATCTAGTGCAGTAGTCGAGAAAGTTGCAGTTATACCTCCAATCCCCAATACGTCTTCATGGCATAGTGCTTAACTAATTAAACATAGAAAAAAATTACCTGTTTCTCTCTTTATGAAAAGATTACATTTTGTGTTGATGAATGTACATCCTCAAAACCCGCTTCTTGAAGCCTTTCGGAGATAAGGATTGTAATATTGCATTAATTTAATTGTTTCTTAGGAGACCTTTACATTTAACGTCACTAGAAAACTTTGTTTTCATGCCACTTTCAAAAAGTTCATCTTCTTGAAATTTATTGAAGAAGAAATATTAAGAAGAAACATATTCGTAAAAACTTAATATAAAAATTATTCATTAAACCAAAATGCACCAAGCCTATGAAAGAAGGGTGACAAATCTATGTAAGAGTTGAAACTGTATTTTCTGTGTAATGTGTAATTTCACTGTAGCGCTAAATCTGTAGGTCTCTCTGACAAATTTTGTGCCCCCAAAATAAATCATTTTGCATACTGCATAAAATTTTGTGTCAGAATTTAAAATGTTTCAATGACAATACATAAACACATTATTCTTTACCCAGTGTAAATATACAGTTATAAAACTCGGTAGGGCCATCTTTGTCACGGAAAAGCCCTTGGACATGGGCATGAAACTTAACTACTTGCGACTGGCGTTTATCTATACTCGCCGGACAAGATGGACAGTCGCCAAATACCACATACTCCCTAGCAAATAACCAGTTTCATTACTAATGACGGAATTAGACTTTGACCTTGTAGCTTAGTCAGTTCTTTGAAGACAGAACTTTAGCGGTGAAGCTGAAGACATCAACACTGCTAGAAGCCGCTGCCAGGGAACGGCTGGGAAAGATATAGTAGGCCGGAAAAAGCTTAGCGGATGCTGTGAATTGCGAAGATTAGCGGTGGTGCTGTAATTGCTTGTAGTTCCTAGTAGTGTGTGTAAGTGGTCAATAAATCCAATCACCAATCCATACTCCGTGTGTAGTCTCGCAATAAATCGTGACAATGTGAACACCGTTACCAGGAAAAACAAATACATCAAGAAATTAATCTTGAACGAAGCGAGATAAAAATATTTCGTTTATCCAGTTGAATTATTATTAAAAAGATTTAGAGGCCGGTTCAAATACAGCAATTTTTCCAGGACAGCTTCCAAAACCCGTGAGGGGGGAGCAATTTGTATTTGATTTAGCAGATATTATTAGCTAATATTCACTATTTTTGTATATGTATAATAATAAACCCGATCACAGCGGCTGCACCGTCTATCGTCCACTCGAACACTGCGATCGTGGGTTCGAATCCCACTAGAGGCATGGATGTCTGTGCGCTTTTATTCTGTGTTTGTGTTCTGTGTGTGTGGGTAGCACCCCTGCGACAGGTTAATCTCCGGTCCAAAGAGTCCTGCCGACTGTGTATAGGATTACGAAACTGAAAAATCGGCCAAGCTCCATTAGGTCTGTATGATGATAACTGCGAAATTTTGCTCCTTTAAGAGGTTGGATAGTTCTTGAAACACTTCTCTACGGATTCTGAGTGTGGAATCAAAACGATTATTACAAATACACATACAAAATAGCCAAAGAAATTTACAACATCGCTTGCCAAAATCTCATTCGGTCTCTTTATTGACACTGTTTTAACTGCACAGACTACCTGCCGTCGATCAAGGGATGACAAATATTGATGAGAAAAGATGATATCACTTCGGAATGCGCCTACCAAGGGCTGAAGGCCACGAAACGTCTCAATACGTTTAGTCGGCTTCTTGGTAAAAATTCAGGAACCCTCATCTCTAGATCACTATTTTCCGACTCATTTGCGATTCTCAAAGTGAATTTATATTTTCCTGCTCCCTTTTACAAAGCACATGACATGAAAGGAGAAGTAGTGTCTGTCCTGACAAAAATTATTGAAAATATTTTGCAGAAATTAGGTACTGTAAGGATCTAATATGAATATAATTTAACCACTTAAATACTAGTTTCTGTATTAGTTCAGTATGACTGTAATTAATGTAGAAATCACAACGAACTTATTCGTTTTCTCGAAAATGCGCACGGCACGAAAATTCGGTAGCACGTGTGCTTCATTAAAATATGTGAAGCTTATTTAAAACATGTTTCAAAACAATGCCATAAAAGAAAGACTTTTTCTCGTTCCAAGCAATGTTAAAGCGTCATTTGTGTAGTTTTGTAAGAGCAGATTTTCACAGACAGTAAATGAAAATTAAGGACAATATATTAATAAATATTGTACAGAGGAAGCATTTGGAAAACACATTTATCGAAATGGAGTATAACCTTCTAAACCCTTATGATGCACACTAGTGTCGTTTCGTAAGGACTTTTTCAGATTCGTTTTCTTCAGTTCATTCTTTGGTAATGAGCAGGGCCCGGATTTTGATGACCTGAAAATACTCAAAAAACGACCTATAAAATGACCGAAAAAATCAAGAAAAATGACCTAAAGGAGAAAGAGAAAGAACACTTCGCTTCCAGATTATTCGCATTTCAGAAAACATATGAAGAAAATTTCCCTAAAATGGCCAAAAATGACAAGAAGTACCCTTAAAAGTCCAAAAATTTACCAAAAATTACCTCAAAAATAAAAAAAAGACTTAAACATAAAAATGTAAAAAATGACAAAAAATTACCTATAAAATTTACATTTCTGTAACCAGCAGCTCATATCCGAGATTTATATATTTAAGAGCATCGCATAGGATAAAAGGAAAAAAAGACGACATGTCATCAAAATCCGGGCGCTGGTAATGAGCAGTGACTTATATAAATTTTGCTGTAGTGAAGTTCCCGGAGAGGTTAGCACCATTAACATGGTTTGTAACGCTGTGTAGTTGGGAGAGCCCACAGCTTCAGAGGGTCACATCACAAGCTAAGCTTGCCGCCCGCTTCTGTGTGTCTTGCTTGGCTTTCCCATTGACACTGAAGAAAGTAGGCAATATGTTCCTCTGAAACGTCAGAATATCCCTTCATTACACGGCATCACAACCCAGAAGACCACATGGTTCGTCACCATCACCGCGAAAAGCTAAAATTTAATTAATAATAGGAATTTATGGAAGATTTACGATATCAGTGTATGCTTATGATCATTTAAAACAAGCAAAATGTACCCTGCGTAATTACAAGTGCGATGGAATGAGCTGAAACACTCGTTGCAGAGAAAGTACAGTAATACAGTTCCTCTGCTAGATTGTGAGAGAATACAGTCTGTTCAATCAGTTGACATTAAATCCAAAATCGCATGATATGTCATTCACACGGATGATAAACGATATACGGTCTTTTAAGGTTTCGAGTTTTAATTTCAACGATACAATTCCATAAAAATTTCACACAATGAACAATACCAGCTCGCAAGTTGATTAGTACGAACGGGAGAGCAAAGGGGTGCTAGTGAGTATAAAGAGGAAAATTCAAACCGGAAAATTTATAATCACATCTTGTACAGATGTATCAATAGTTTATTTCCACTGATTTTCCGCTTTATTGTTACGTTATTTAATTCGACATTACTGATTCATGTTTTATAGCAGACTTCAGGAGTACTCCCAGATGACGTTCTGGAAGGAACATGCAGACGGGATAACTCCTGTAAGATATAATTTTTTTTAATTCGCTAGTGGGGGGTGGAGTCCAACTGGGTCCACTCGGCATGGCGGCCACTAATTTGTCTACTGTACCTGCTTCGGGTGATTATGACGGAGAATTTGGTGGAATTAAGACTGACAGGGGAAACCGAAGTACTCGGAGAAAACCCGCCCCAGCGCCACTTTATCCGCCATAAATCCCACTTGACCAGACCCGGG
This sequence comes from Cryptotermes secundus, assembly GCF_002891405.2. Lineage (NCBI taxonomy): Eukaryota > Metazoa > Arthropoda > Insecta > Blattodea > Kalotermitidae > Cryptotermes > Cryptotermes secundus. The sequence continues at coordinate 1,332,219 of NW_019742961.1, read as the reverse complement.
ATCGAACCTGTCCTGCCGCGGTGGGAAGCCAGCGATTAACCGCTAGAGCTATGACACAACCCTATAAGATATATTATTAAAATTCTATGGGAAGGCGTAACAAAGAAAAACCTTGAAAGATTTGGAAAGAGTTGTTAAATTGATCTGGCTCAGGATAGGGACCAGTGGAGAGCTCTTGTGAATACGGTAATGAACCTTCGGGTTCCATAAAATGTTTGGAAGTTCTTGAGTATCTGCACAATTAGCGGTTTTTTCAAGAAGGTCTCAGCTCCATGAGAGGGTGAGTCAGTTAAATTGGACTTGGAAAATGGATTGGGCCTAGTCCGTTCAAAGGAAGAAGAAGAAAATGAAGAAAGATGAAAAAGATGAAGTCTGTGCTGCTCATCACAGTAATCCATGTATAACATTGATTACCTTCCACAGCGAAAGAGTACATTAGGTTGACAAGACTATACACTCCCTCTCACAGTAACATTTGCATATATAATCCAGCCACATAGCGGGACATAGTTCAGTTGCAGGCCTCACATCACACCCCAATACGAGAGACAGACAGACGAATCACAACCTACTACAGGAGAGATTGTCGATCGACCAATACCCATATCGTATCTCCCATCCTCATCAAAATTCCAATCGTGCATCAACCGCAAAGGGGAATCGAACCCGCAGCTACTAGCTGCATGGTATGCTGCGGTATTAGGTCCCATGACTCTGACTGCAACTACCGGCAAGGAAATTTCAACTAAATGTCTTAGAGCCCACCACCATCAACCTAACCAGCCAAGTGTGCAGCTCACGTACGTTCTAGAAGGATGGCGCTGCTCAGAATCAGATATCACTAGGGTCCGTGGCTCTCATAATGTTATTGAACAGGGGAAATAACACCAAGGCTGTGTGAAGGAGAAATAAAGTAGATTTATCTTTAAAAATCCAACGTGTCCCACATATACTCGTTTGAGAAAAGGGAGAACCCAGGGGACAGAAGAAATCAATGAGTTTCGGCAGACTCCATAATTCAAATTGCACCTGTGAAGTAACATTTGTATGCAGCTCCTTGCTTCGAGCCAGGCTGTTTTGGAGAAGATGTACTTACTCTTGGTCTGGTTAGATGAACTGCAGGGCCATGGGTAGAAACGAGCGACTGGCCATATTGATGGCTGCCTATTTAAATCCTGTAAGAAACATTTTTAGTCAAGTTGCAACCAAACTATCACCGTGGCACTAGACCCCGAAAGTTCAAGACGGCTAATAAAAAAGTCCGCCAATGAAAACAATCCTGAGGCAGTTTCACCTTCTTCCATTTCTTATTATCTATCACCCTAAGGAAATCTCACACCTGGCCATCCATATACTTCTTGATCTTTCTAATTAACGTTTCCCGAAAAGATTGCGAATTACATATCCACATGTGCCACATTTTAGAATGGTTTGAATATTAGTAGAGATGTCAGCTATCCTGAGAGGATGTCGTGGCTTTCCTCAGTCCCGCCAGACAAATTTTGTACCTCAAATTGGTCACGACCGCTTCATTTCAAATCCCTTCTATTCCTTCATTCTATCATCGGACACTATGCTATTTCAAATAGACAGCATCGTTAAATAGCCAACTAATTAATCACTCATTCACACATCTAAACCACTATCAATATTAAATTATACAAGGAAACTTGTGGATATGAAAAATTAATCCCTTGTTCATAATTCAAATGAAGAAAAGTTATGTTTTTACACATTAGGGTCTGGGTGACTTATAAAACGGGGCTTGGATTTGATGATTGAATTTATTGGACCTTTATACAACTTGTAACAACATTTCACAAATCACTATCTTCGACTGGATACTCTCGGCTTCTGACCACACTACACTAATCCACTACTTCTGGATTGACCTCACGGAAAACACGTCCATTGCCTAGCAATGGTCGTCTACTATTGCGCGTCATGTTGTAGGCATTACCTAACAAGGGGCTGTTTGCCAAGAATCTGTCTCCGAGGAAAGATATTTATTGAGCCGTTGCTTAGCAATGGGTATATACGTCACAATATATTAGGCCACATAATACTAATAAACACATTCTATGAGAGAAATTATTTTCCCATTTCAAAGGGTTCGTATTTCCCAGTTGTGTGGTTTTTCCAACACTGTATTCCTAATATTAAACAGATTATATTAAGCGAGACACTAATCCTGAAATTAATAAATTATCGTGTTTACATTTCCACCATATTTATAAAACAGACAGGAAACTTAAATATGAACCAAAAAACACAAATAATCAATTGCAGGTCTACAACTGAACATTTTCTTACGTTTTTTCCTTTTTTTTTTTCATTTCGTGCATCCCGTTGTGTTACAATATACGACTCTTTATTGACCGTCACAACACAACACAACACAACACAACCTTGTGTTGTGACGGTCAATAAAGAGTTGTATACTTTCTTACGTACTTGCAAGGAAATCGAACTAGGCATAGTCATCTCATTAAACAGTGCCGAATGTAGGATTTTTTTTTTCATTGGCACTACAGCCCCAGTGGGCCTAGGCCTACCTCAATGAAACCCTCCGTTCGGTTTTACTAAATCTTAGACATATGGTAATACACCTTGGGCGGCTGATCAGCTCATCGCAAGGCCTCTACATCTGCATAAACACAGAAAAACGCACACACACAAACTAAACATCCATGCCCTGAGTGGGATTCGAACCCACGATCCCGGTTTCCGAGCGAGCGAAGACAGTGCATGCCTTAGACCGCTCGGGTACCGTGACCGGCCCGAATGTAGGATGTATCTGGAGAATATTCACAGAATCGGTTTGGCTACAGGCTGGACGACAGGGGAAAATAGATTCATTTCCCGGAAGAGGTATAAGGCTTTCTTCCACATCGTCTAGACCGCGTGTCAGGCCAACCTAGTCTCCTGCACAGTAGGTTCTGAAGGCTCTCTCCTTGAGGGTAAAGTGGCCGGGTCGTGACGCTGATCACTTCTATCAACTGCCGAGTTTAATAATACACTCTCCCTCATGTTTTCATGCGGTGCGATTATTTAAGTATGAGGACAACTTGCCTTTATTATAATAAAAGTCATAATAACAATAATTATGGACAAGTGTACTCTACAGCCAATTGTGGATGTTTCTGCGTAAAGAGGATTTTACCGCTCCTTGATAATTATACGTTTCAGAAAGCAGTGCATTACACTTTCACTGTGATGTAAAAAACAGTGAAAAGCTACCAAGTGTCTATTGTTATCATATTTTGTGTTAGTCCACAAATTGAAATGGAGAATTCAATGACAGGAAACTTGTTGGGAAATGGGTCCTCATAACTAAGAGAATATATATCTATATATATGAGTATATTGAATCGTGATCATTTCATTATGACAAGCATAGAAGCAGGAACTGTACGAGTACAATCACCCTGGTTTTGTTACGTAATTTCATAAAAGCAACAATTCTCGGCAAAATATGAATTACTCATTCCGTTGTCAACTAATGCAATGTAATTTCTATATAACCTCGACCTCTGGTATTTACAATGTTTTAACATTACGTCTTTGACAAGGGGTGTCCAAGTGTATGGGTATTCACAGAATTACTGGGTTTTTGGACATTATCCATCCTCCGGAATTCTAATTAATAGAGAACACGATGTTTCGGAAACTGGATCTGTTTCCGTCTTCAGGTAAGAAAGGAAGACACCTACTCAGTCAGGCCCCTTAGAAAGAGCTAAGCTCAATCACAATTACCTCTTTCTAAGGGGCCCAACTGAGTAGGTGTCTTCCTTCCTCATCTGAAGACGGACACAGATCCATTTTCCGAAACGTCATATCCTCTATTACCTAGAATTCCGGAAGATGGAGAAAGTCCCAAAAAAAAACAGTAATTCTGTGTGTCATCCGCCACTGTCAGAACCCTTTAGAATCTGTACTCTTATTGTTCCACGATTCGGAATAATAAGTTGAAGAGCAGAAAGATATATGAAAGTTCTCTACACGTCGGAGCTACACATCAAGTAAGAGACGACTTTCTGATTGAGAGATCGAATACAAAAAATGTGGGAGCCACTGTGGCTTGTAGAGAAGATTTTCTAAGTGATTTAGCAAACAAGCTCATTTCGCTATTTATTTCAGTACAGGCACCTGCTGATTACGTTTCTTTTCTTCTGGAATAAAACTCCGTGGAACCGAGTACTTATTGACAAGCTGACTCCTGCTCAGTTGATCCATATTTTCTAGACAATCGGCTCAGCGGTGAGGTTGTCAGCCTTACGCGTCGGCCGCCCTTACCCCTCGCAAGATTCCGCGGTGGGAAGCTGCAACTTTTGCGGAGTGAAATCATTCATACACGTTCATAAATTCAAAGAAGCCTAAAAGGGAGGTAAATTATGCAAATTCAAAAGTGTATTGAAGTAACTTCATCTTTAAATAAACATAAAATGAGGTATTTTGAAAGACAATTTCCTGAAGATAGTAATGAAAATTAATCCAGGCCTATTTGTGGTATTAGCTTAGATGAACATGGTCTTGCATTTTGGTGACCCCTGTTACATTTTGCCCCGTCGGAAGTGTGCACTGAAACGGTTCGAGTGTGCACTTCGTGGCTGTGGTTCTACATGCACTTACATCCCCATACAAGTTGCGCACTGACAGAAGCAGACAGATGTGGGTGCCATATTCAAGGTTCTGTCATTGTGTGCAGCCAATGTACGTGCAACCGGAGTCATTTATTACACGTCAGCTGATTCAACCTCCGTCTGCTTTCCGACCAAACGTCCCATTTCTATGCAGCTGGGAGTTTTTCACTTAAGTTCCAAATTTATATATACCGACTGTTAACTTATTTAACGATGCTGTTTCGGGTATAAAGGACATCAGATAATTTGGGACAGTGAGCGTGAATATGTAGGCAAAAATGTAAAGCTATCCCTGCAAGAGGCCGTGGAGGACCATAGAATTGTGAGACGTAGAGGCTCCCACTGCCGGTCACGGTAGCCGAGCGGTCTAAGGCATGTACTGTCTTCGCTCGCTTGGAAACCGGGATCGTGGGTTCGAATCCCACTCAGGGCATTGATGTTTAGTTTGTGTGTGTGTGCGTTTTTCTGTGTTTGT
>NW_019742961.1:1326783-1327060 GCF_002891405.2 Cryptotermes secundus | reverse complement strand
CCTAGGCCCACTGGGGCTGTAGTGCCAAGGAAAAAAAAAAGAGGCTCCCACTTTATCTAGACAATAGGCCCATAGATGGCTGTGAGGTTATCAAGCCTTACTAGCTGGCCACCCTTTATCCCCCATGAAGATTTCGGAAGCTCATCTCTGTTAGAGATTGAATTGACCACATGGCCATAGTGAGATTGGAAGTATTAGGTCAATTGAAAAAATCAATGACCACATCGGGAATCGAACCCGCGATCTTCTGACCTGTAGCATAGTGTCTCAACCAATT
>NW_019742961.1:1256637-1326422 GCF_002891405.2 Cryptotermes secundus | reverse complement strand
CTAACATATTTTAAGCTTGCATATGAACTACAGCTGGCATTAGTACTGTAAATGACACATATGAATTTCCCCCGGGGAACTGTAAGCAACGACGAGTATAGCTTACAAGAGAATTAAATTCAGATGCAAGTTCAGTTCAGTTAATGACTTCCGCTAGTCTCGCCTGAGAATTCGCGGCAGGTATCCATCTAATGAAATTGCCGCACCTACAGAACAAGATTCGCCACACCACTGACAATTTTCCAAGGCACACACCGGCCCGCGATTTGCACATTGCTTTCAAAATTCTGTGCGTATATGATTATATAACAAAATTATGCAGGCTGCAAACAGAAATCATACAAAATCACGATAACGAAAATGTTGGCAATATTGGACAAGGCGAAGCCCGATATAGAAAGTATAAGAGGCTTAAACTTGGCGGCGGTCAAGCATACTACCGTTCAAGTGACTAGACTGCCGTTGTAGCGAATACTACTAGAAATAGGGCATAATCTGCTATATTGCGCCTGGACTGACAGAGGCCTGTATATATTTCATATATATTTATTAACATGTTTAACACGTAAAATATAAATATCCCATACGTTATGAAAAATGACTTACTACTGCAGACAGTGACTCTAACAAAAGACAGATCTATCCTCTCGTCAGAGAGGGCGTCCCACAATAACAAGACCTAAACTGTCAAACAGAAATAAATATCTGGTTATAAGCCCCAGACTGGGCTCTACACGAAGACTGACAATGTGACTTTTTTTAAGCAAGTTCAGGGGAGGGTAGTTACGAGTCGCAGCTAGTCATAGCCGAGAACCCGTGAGTCAAGGACTCGAAGCCGTCACGGAAAGGAGGTGTGAGGATTCAGCTGTGTTAACAAACGTTGAAGACTTCATGCATGCTGTAGTGCAGTGATATCTGGAGTGCTTTGAAGCGTTAGTTCCTGTGTTCTAATGGCGTTACCAGGAGAGGACTGTGTGTAACAGTGAATTATAAAGTTCAGAAACAACGATAGCGCTGCACTAACTGTAATTAAGGAAAAGAGTGTAAACTAAGTGCTAGAACCCGTCATTTTAATCTCGCGTACCCCCTACACGTGACAATTTTCAAATTCTCATACTTAGCCAATACTATTATTGTCTAATAACTCATAAATTCAACTTTCATAAATACGAATTATCTGCATATCTGAATGCAGATGAAACATTACAACGTTAAAACACAACACACGCAATGCTGCAATATCCCGTAAATAAGCTCGACAACTCCTGTCCGAAAGACCGAACAGGCACGTACTGAAGCTAATGTTAAGATGGCGAGGAGGATTACATTAGTAATGGCAGCGTAATACAAATAAACAGTAATTTAGAAACCCGCATGATAATATCAGTTTGAGTCTAGATTAATCAGCGTTAAATGCTGGTTCGTAGTAATATTACCGTTTTCAACTAATTCTTAGTGGAATATAACCACAAGCAACCAAATTGCTTCAGATGTGGTTAACGGTTTTTTTAATGCTAGTTGGGTGGGACTAAGTCCTTTGTACTGCGGCCACTTCTGGCCTATTGTACCAGCCCCAGATGATAGGTGAGGGTGATTGTGGAGCAATTGGTGGAATGAAGATTGGCAGGGGAAACCGAAGTACTCGGAGAAAACCTGCCCCAGCGCCACTTTGTCTACCACAAATCCCACTTGACCAGACCCCGGGATCGAACCCGGGCCGCCGAGGTGGAAAGCCAGAGACTAACCGCTTGAGCAATGGCGCGGCCCTGGTTAACGGTTTACTACCTACTGAAAAATAAATGTTATATTGGTTCTTGTGACATGTTCATATTTCCTCTTTACTACGAGGTACTACTCCTGCACTTGAATAACAGGAAAAAGAGACTGCTCTCAATTTGAATTCATTTATCTTATCAGCCATAACATAATAGCAGAAGCATATGAAAAGTGAATCCGGTAAAGTTAGTGAAATAACAAAGGTATTCGTAGGACATGATCTTATATTTTATTCAGCGAAAATTTAGTTCTATTGACGTACCACAAGTCTGATTACTACTGATACATATATCCCTACCTATTTTATATTTAGTTCTCGGTGAGAAACGTTGGGCTATGTTATTCTATGTCTTCACAAAATTAACGACACTATCAGGCACTGGGTTCAATAAAATAGCGCTTCAATTTTAAAATATTCTTCCTAGTATGTACTGTACATCATATTGCTATAGAGCTGTTACGAATTCTTCTTGCAAATTGCTTTACGTGAAGACACGAAAGGGAGGTCGCATTTGTCTGTCTGTCTATCCATCCGTATGCATAATACACGGGCCTCACAAAATAACGAAGCGTCCAACAGTTCATCTATTTTTGCGTGTGTAGTCGCATCCGCTGTAAATTTCCTATTGAGCCGTTGCCTAATAACGATTTTACCGAATTGCTGCATAGCAACGATAAGAGGATACACATATAGACCCACAGACTAATGGGAGGGATACATGAAGTATGCCGTAGAGATAGGCTCAGTTGTCGTGATATATATATACCAAGTTTATTAAAGATTGAGTCAGGCATCCAAAAATTAATATAGGGGACTCACACCCATACAGACACACAGACATCATGAAGCTCGCATAAGCCTACTTCAGGAAAGTAGGCTAGAAACAAAATAGATTTAGCAATAAATTTTAATTCTTACATTCAAATGACTGTACTTCTCCCTACTGCAAGAAATCATAGCATTTATCTTGACTCAACAGAAACACAATAATATTACAGACGGATGCATATAAGACTAATCTCTAAGCACAATTCGTTGAATAGTAACACACTGAAACAATGGAAAATGAATGTGTTTCCGTATGAAATACAGAGGAACACACTACCAAGTGATCAGTCCTTTTATCTGCTTCATCACTGGCGTGGCCTGTGTTCTCATTAAGACATTATGAGACACAAACTCAGCTCCGGGTCCCCACTACAGCTGCAATTCACGCACATCAAACGCAAACGCGCACCTTCTCGTACGATGGGAGGCCTTTGTAGTTTAATCATTGACATTAGGTAACATGGAAAACAAAGGAGAACTGCAAAGCGGAAGCTAAATCTCTTTCAGTTTTCAGCTGTTACCCGGCTTCTTAGTAATGCCCCACAAGGACCTGCGAAATGGGGCAGCTGCTACTCCACAGTACGGGTATCCATTCGTCGTGAGGACAATTATAAAACACATTAACACATTGACTGACTTCTGTGAGAGCCCCAACGTTTAACAGAGCTGCCACATGAAGACTGCGGTCTCTTGTGTTTTAACGCCTTGTAATTTCGAGAGAGAACAACGTTTTGGAGAAATACAGCCTTTCTTCTTTAGGAATACACAAGTACTAAGCACTTTTGAACAGGAGAATATTTCGTGGATTTAATTTTAATATTATATTTGTGTATATTTGTGTTCAAATGTTGAAACGCTCGTAAACGTTCTTCGCAACCGTTTTTTCATACGCTTGGCAATAAAGGATTTTATTATCCGTAGTTATCATCTCTCCTTCGAACTCCCGCTGATACAGCTGAAATTTAGTTGTCTGACTTACTTTCACTTTTGGTATGACTATAAAAAGCTAATCAGGCTTAACCACAGACTTGTCACCACTAATATGAATGATCCCCCAGCTCCAACTGAAGAAGCGTAGCGAACCTGATGGAGGCTTCGGAAATAAATAAATGAAGTTCATTATCGGTTGAACAGTTTTACGCTGCTAGCGGCTATATGTGAACGCTTCCGACTAATCCCTTCGCGGCCACTTTGATGGTACGCGGATGAGGCAAGTTACGAGTAGAGGGACTGGGAAAGTCCCGTCCTGGGCATTGCATCAGAAACATGAATCCAGACTGAAGTTGCTATTTGTGTGACGAAATTTGCCAGTCATATATGGAGCACGTCCTAATATGGAAAAGAGAAATTGTATGCACACGACAATGATTGAAAATTTGAATATAAAATTAAAAATATACAATGGTAAACATTTAAAAAACTATGCAGCATAAATAGAGATCTTCGAAAGTATTATGCTTATTCATAAAAACAGGCAAAATATACATTTATGTGCAGTATTAAACCACGTATAAAATTTAAGAAATTAAGTAATTCATATATATACCGAAATGAGCATAATTTTGATTGCAAGAGAGAACACGCATTTGCATTAAAATCCGGTCCGTATGTGCATGAACCCTTGGGTGTTCGTTGGCTGACTCGCCTGTGCATCAGTGTTTAGATATCACGCACAACATGAGAGCTAGAGAAGTTGCGTCAGATTAAGGCGCTAGCAGTGATTCGTATTCTAAATGAATTCCTTCTGAGCTCATGGATTCGAAGCGAATAGGTAAATCCCAGCGTTTATTTGAATATGACCAATGTTATTCCTGCACTCTTATTTAGAGAGAATTTTATTCATTTTGCTTAACACACACCGGAATTAATGGAATGTCCTGCTTTTCTTCCCTAATGCATGGGCCTATCGGATTAGGGACGTAGATTGGGGCATTTATCTGGGATATTATGGCGTTTCACTTCCAGTAATCGCCTCCATCGATTTGTAAGCCCGGAAGTATTTTATGCGCATCGCAGCAAATTCATGGCAGTTTCCCCGCCCTCAAGCAATAAAGCAATAAGGAAGGAAATTGGTTTTTATGAACGACACAAGCAACACATATGGCCATAACAACCGACTGATAACTTCGTCTATTAACAAAGAATTCCTTACAGGTTTCACAAAACCTGCTTTTGTACTGCGCATGTTTCGGCTACTAATATCTTACCGCCTTGATACATCAACGCCGCACGGTCGCGCCATAGCTCAAGCGGTTAGTAGCTGGTTTCCCACCGCGGCGGCCCGGGATCGATCCCAGGCCTGGTCAAGTGGGATTGGGGTGGACAAAGAGGCGGTGGGGCAGGTTTTCTCCGAGTACTTCGGTTTCCCCTGCCAATCTTCATTCCACCAATTGCTCCTCAATCACCCTCACCTATCATCTGGGGCTGGTACAATAGGCCAGAAGTGGCCGCAGTACAAGAGACTTAGTCTCACCCCACCAGCAATAAAAAGAAATACATCAAGGCAGACAATTCACTACGTTACTAACGCACTGAAAGTGAGACTGTTCCCTCAACACATGAATAATGCGTAGGCTTTCACTGAAGTAGACACATGATCAGCAATTATTGTTTCTTCGTCCAGAGAATCATAATTTTTATTTCAAGAATTATTCATAGCAACACATACCTTCCTGAGCAGTACATCGCTTGAGGCTTCAAACCGATCCATAAATCTCACATACCTGCAAGAAGAGAAAAGAATTACGGTTGCTAAAATTATATTAAAACATATGCTAATACGGAGTGGAACAAGAATGGAGAAAAATGAGTGAACAGACGTTTCGGAGGACGGTATTGCCTCCATCTTCAGGATAGAAAACTCTGGGAACGAGGAACCCGCATGAGTAAGTGGCTGCAGACGTAGGTTCACACAAGATTTACACGGCGCCGCATCCCAGAAAACGACTTTCTTCATAATCACCGCGGAGTAAACCTCAAATCTTTGGTCGTAAAATATTTCGGAAAAAAAGAATATATCAAAATTATAAAGAAAGGGATTCTGTCGTAGTAGCGGAGCTGGCTTCTAAGGATAACAATTGCAAAACGTGCAAAGTAGGACGATCAAATGTTCAATATTAAAACACTTTTTCGCCTCTTTTCGAAAGATATTTCATTTGTAAACCATTTCCTTTTTGTGAAATATGACTGAATTATTTGATCTACATAATAACTCACTGGTTTAGAATTTTGTCCAGTTGTATAATATACACATTCATAGAGATGGACGGATAAAATATCAATTGAAATGCATGTAGAAAGATTAAAGAGCCGGATGAATAACTTTTTGGCTTCGGTGATGCCATCTGTCAGATGAATTCTGAAATAAGTATTAAAAGAAATGGAAGGATAATATTGGATTGAATTATCCGAGATATTTGCTTTGTCTATGTGAACTGAATTGAACTGGCTTAGAACAGAATTAAATGACACTGATTAATATTATAGACATGAAACTTTTATAATATTAAAATAACATAATTATCTACGCTTCTAAACAAAATATGATCTACTAAAAATTATCTTAATATATCTCCAAAACATAACTAAAAATTACTGAAAAGTAATTACTACAAACTAAATCGACAAGTAGACTAATCGCATGAATTAAATATACTAATTTACTGGGGGGGGGATTTCAGAAAGAACAAAAGTATTATTGAAATAGTTAAGAATTGTGCCTAGAGATACATGTAGGCAAAACGATGGTTAAGACTAGGCTAGGGCTATAGCCAAATTAAGTGAAACGATGAAGTAGAACAGTCATTTCTTAGAAAGTAATATCTCAGCTGAACAAGAAATTTCGCACTTTTTTGGGAACTCTCATTAATCTGTTCACAAGAGTTCTCCACTGCCAGACGAATCCAGTCAGAATTCCCGTATAGCGACGTGTTTTACTTCTGGTTTGTAACGGCGTGTAGCCCAGTAGAGACCCGTCGACATTTCAGGGGAACAACTCCGTTTAACCTCTGCATCTTATGGCTGCCTTCCGAGGCTGAAGCTTCGATCCTGAATATGCAGTACGTCCCTCCAAAACGTCGATATAACTCCGCATTCTGTCCCTTCTTGCATGTTACTTGCTTGGATTTTTCTTCGATCCTGAAGATGGAGGTAGAACGGTTCTTGAGAACTCCAATGGAACGTAATGCTTATGCCTTCCACTTTTTTCTGTTATTTGAGTATGTTACTCTTTAGGCCTGAAGGTGGTGGCAGTATGTTTCTCTGAAACGTCTACAGACTTCTACCGGAACACATGGCGTTACATCCTGGATGGCGTACTCTTCAGAATCGCTGCAGTGAGATCCTCAAATCCAGAATTCTTTTATACTATTTATATTACATCCATACTAACATTATCCTGGCATCTGCATGTAGAATTCAATAGATGTCTCTTTCATCCAAAGCAAAGTACCAGATGTCAAGATAGACACGTGTATGAGTGACTACTAGACGGGGTTTGGATTGGTGAATTGATTTATTGATACATAAGCCGTAAGTACAAGTAATTAAAACGCCTTAAAATTACTGAAATCATGACACATAAAATAAAGTATTCGATATCAGCTTTAACCAGTCGTTGCTATGTAACAGATGTAAACAATGGCTATTTCTCTGCAAATTCTTCCAGTCTGTTTCCTGCAAAGAATTGTAACAGTCACACTCCAGATATCGCTTCACTACAGCATACAAAAAGTCTTCAAATCACACTTTAAAGCTTCGCTGCTGAATCCTCACAACTCCTTTCCATGATGACTTCGTGTCCTTGACTCATGGCTTATCAGCTACGACTCCTCCGAACAATTCGTTATCCCCTATAGAACTTCGGCACGGACCACGCACAAAAAACCCAGCCCCTCTATAGCTGTGTGACGTTACTGCATACGTTAAAATGTGTTGCTTCCAAGCAATCAACTTGCATTGTTTTCACGTGCTTAAGCTAGGTGTTTATCGAGCCGTTGCCTATCTATAAACATTAAAATATTGACTTGTAAATCAATTGCGAGACAACGTTCGAAAATATGAATACGCAACAACAGGGAAAGCTGTGTTTCTTTGTGTCCGTGGTGACGTCACACAACAGTAGGTAGCGGTAACGTGACGTGTTTCTGTAAGTCCAACCAGAGCGCCAATGGACTGGCAGGATAGCGATCACGTGATGTGTTTTCTGTAGGTTCGTGTCCGTGCCGCGTCTAATTTATTGAGCACAATTCCTAAGCAGAGCAGTAAGCGGCCGGACTACAGTGGTAAGCTGGGGACTTTAGTGGTAAGCTAGTGGAGTACAGCAGTAAGCATTAATCTTGACGAGTAGAGAAGAGTACAAGGAGAGAGCTTGTGAAGATTTAACGTGTCATTTGAAAACTTTATGTGTGTAGTAGTATGGTGATATTGGGAGTGTGTGATTTAGTGAGACTTTTACGGTTCCTGTGTTATAAATCCGTTGCCAGGAAACGGATAGTGAAGATCAGTGGAAATAGACTGAGATGATTAGTGTGGAGTGATTGTAAATTGGGTAAAGTAGAAAAATAGTAATAATTAATTGTAGTTACGATGTGCAGGTGGGTAATAAAACAAATTACAAATCCGAACCCCGTCTTTGGTCCCTGTTACACGTGGCAATATAATAGGAAGTTTGGAAATGGGTTGAAATCCAAATGCGCGAGAAAAATACCCACAAATCTCTTAGCATGACGCCCATTATTGAACAACGAGTCGGATAAAGTCAGGAACTTTCTTTCAGTGCACAGTCGAAATTATTAAGCCTATTTATTTTCTTCAAAAAATAAATAAAATAAATTATGACACTAATGCGTTGACGTGAATATTAAGATGTACATTATTGTGAAAAGCAGATTAAACCTGGTGTGTGTATATGGAAACAAAATGCAGCGGAAAATATCTGAAACTTGCAACGATTTCACGAGCACAGACTGAAGAATATCACATAAAGAGCAAACTCATTACATTAGGTTTTCACTTAGTAATATTAGTTTAATCAGAAGAATGGAAGCTCAGTGCACTGCAGCAGTCACACAGTAAAAATAAGGTCAAATGTTGATGATACGCTGCAACGAAGTTTCTCGAACTTGGCGGTCGGCGCACACTTAGGACACTCACCTGTCCTAATATTGCCCTTAGCCGCAAAGGGCATGCAACATGCAATTTTCTGTGAACAGAAGTATTATAGTTAAAGTTTCTATACACCACACCCATTATTTAATTTTTTTTTAAATCAAAGATTCAACATTATTTTAATTTAAACAATTTTATTTATTATACGTCATCTAATGTATGGGTGTGAAACTTGGTCTGTGACATTAAGGGAGGAACATAGACTGAGGGTGTTTGAGAACAGGGTGTTGAGGAGAATATTTGAACCGAAGAGAAATGAAGTGACAGGAGGTTGGAGAAAACTGCACAATGAGGAGCTTCATAACTTGTACTCTTCTCCAAGCTCCAACTATAATTAGTCAATGATCAAGTCAAGGAGGATGAGTTGGGCAGGGCATGTAGCACGAATGGGGGAGACGATGAATGCGTATAGGATATTGGTGGGAAAGCCAGAAGGAAAGAGCCCACTGGGAAGACGAAAGCGTAAGTTGGTGGACAATATTAAAATGGATCTTAGAGAGATAGGATCGGATGGTATGGATTGGATTGATCTGGCTCAGGATAAGGACCAGTGGAGGGCTCTTGTGAACACGGTAGTGACCTTCTGGTTCCATAAAATGCTGGGAAATTCTTGAGTAGCTGCAGAATTGGCGGCCCCTCCAGAAGGGCTCAGCTCCACGAGTGAGTAAGTAAGTAAGTAACTAATAGGTTATGTAATAATACATGGACCATATAATACTACGGAGCAACTGGTGAGCCGCTAAAGACCACCACTGGTACCCGGACCACAGTTTCAGAAACACAGTGATAGTGTTTTAGAAGTGATGATGTGAATTACAGAGAGTTGACACAGCGGTATGAGTCCTAGGCAGCCAGTCAGTGAACAGTGAAACCGGACATAAAACTGTAGGCCATTGTACGAGGGTAAGTCAATAAGTAAAGTACAAATGGATATAGAACTTAAACAAATAAGAGTACTGATTTTAAAAATGCTTTTATTTCTCAACATAATCTACCTGTACATTGAGGCACTTGTCCCATCGTTTCACAAGCCCCTGAAAACCACCAGCATAAAATTCTTTGGGCTGCTTTCGGAACCAGGCGGTGACTTCCCTTTCTACAGCTTCAACGCTGGGAAAATGTTCGGCCGAAAGATGATATTTAAGAGGGCCGAACAAATGTAAGTCGCTTGGAGCAAGGTCGGGGCTATAGCCCCGACGATGGGACAAGTGCCTCGATGTAAAAGGAGATTATGTTAAGAAATAAAAGCAATTTTCAAATCAGTACTGTTATTTGTTTAAGTTCTATATCCATTTGTAACTTATTTATTGACTTATCTATGTAATTATTGCCCCAGTTGTAGGAGTGTTTTAAGCGGGAAAGAATCTATTCAAATTAGCTCCTTAAACGTAATACAATATGAAGGTAAAGGTAAATCTATCCCGGTTCTTAATTAATTAAGCAATAAGCCACGAAAATGTAATGGGGACTGGAGATAATAGATCTAGCATCTTCGACCTCGGCAGTAGATGGTGATAAGTGGTCAGCTTCACGACTCAGATATTTTAACCCTCAGTTGTGGAGCTGAACCTTTCTTGAGAAGCTGCCAATTGTGCATCTATTGCAGATCTTACCAAAATTTATGGAAACAGAAGGTTCATTACCGTGTTCACAAGAGCCCTCCACTGGTCCCTATCCTGAGTCATATCAATTCAAACCATATCACCTCTTTCTATCTCTCTAAGATCCATTTTAATATTGTCCACCCACCTTTGTCTTGGTCTTCTCAGTAGTATCTATCATTCTGGCTTTCCCACCAATATGCATTAATTTCCTTCCTCATTTGTGCTACATGCCCTGCCCACCTCATCCTCCTTGACTTGCTCATTCTAATTATACCTGGAGAAGAGTACCAGCTATGAAGCTCCTCATTACGAAGTTTTCTCCAGCCTCCCGTCACTTTATTCGTCTTCGGTCCAAATATTCCCCTTAACACCCTGTTCTCAAACATCCTCAGTCTATATTCCTCCCTTTATGTCAGAGACAAAGTTTCACACCCATACACAAACACGGGCAAAATTTTATTTCTGTATATTATAATTTTTAAGTTTTTGGGCAACAGACGAGAAGACAAAAGGTTCTGGACTGAATGGTAGCAAGCATTACCCGAGTTCAGTCTCCTTTTAATTTCCTCCTGAATTAGATTCTGATTTCTTATAGTCGTTCCCAAATATCTGAACTGTGCCACATTTTCAAAACATCTCTTATCTACTTTGCGTCATAATTTTGCCCTGCATTTCGGTGACGAGGCAGCAACATATACTTAGTCTTCACTCTGTTTACTTCTAGACCAACCTCCTTACTAGCGTCAGTTAAAGTTTGTGTGGTTTTCTTTTTCGTATCTGTATTATCAACCAGTAGATTCACATGGTCGGCATAGACCAGCAGCTGATGTGTCTCGTTTAATTTCAGTCCCACCTGGTTCTCGTGGACCTTCCTAATGGCATATTCTAAAGCAAAGTTGAAAAGGAGTAGTGATAAAGCATCTCCTTATTTTAGACCATTCTGAATAGGAAAATTATGAGACAAATATTTACCTATAAGGACTTTACTATACGTTTCGTTTAAATACGTTTTAATCAGCCTCACTAGTTTCATGGATGCCCCAAACTCTAATAGATTATTGTACAATACTTCCCCCGTAACTGAATCATAGGCTTTCTTGAAGTCTACAAATAGCTGATATACTGTCTCATTGTACTCCTATTTTTTCTCCAGTACTTGACGAATGCAAAAGAACCGATTAGTAATTGATCTGTTACGTCGAAACCCACACTGACGATTTCCTTGTACCGGTTCTCACGGTCTCTTCGCTTGCGTATTTCTTATTTTTCCTTCTACCCTGAAGATGGAGGCGATACGTTCCTCCGAAACGTCGGTTAACACCACATCTACACGGTGCCACACCCCAGAAGACTGCTTTATTCACAGTAACCGCCGTGAAAACCTCAAATCTTACATACATTCTACCTATTATTTTTGAACCGTACAGAACCTGGGTCACCCACCCTATGGGAAGAATCCAACAACAATCAAGCAACATATACACACTTAATACGCATCACATGTATATTCATATACATCTTACCCTATTCTCGCACAGTGTATTACACTCTAATTAATTTTACTGTCTACATAGTTTCATATTTATAATTATATATTTCACTGTCTGACCTTATAACGGACACCCAGTTGGATAATGCACATGAAGGTGGGACCCATATAGTACTAGAATGTGCCTGAAAATTAAGATGTTTGATTCTAGATTCTGAAGGGTTCTGACGATGGTGTATAATACACAGAATTACTGGATTTTTTTATGTTTTCCTTCGTCCAGTATTCTGGAAACTAAAAGACACGACGTTTAGGAAACTAGAAATGTTTCCGTCCTCAGGTGGGGGGTGATAAGGCGCCTACTTAGTTGGGCCCCTTAGAAAGAGCTAATCTCAATCACTGGATAACCCCTGTCAGAGTTACATAGCTATTTAATCACCTGAGACAAGGCTGACCAGATGATTGATGTTTATATAACTGTGTATATCACCTGACACTGACTTAGAGATAGGACAGAAACACGTTATGGGTAAGAATGAACACCATTGATACTAGATGGTTATGTTCCTGTATTTTAAGAATTATATTGTAAGAATTACATCATTAAGTACTACTTACAGCTGAAGCAGTTGCTTGATTAATTACTCGGGCTATAATATTCGTCTCTCAAAGAGTTCTGGGTTCATTGTAGCACAGAAATAGTAATCAGCTGTTTACTCAAGAAATTGATTACAATTTCTGTGCTTCTGCAAAGCTGTAACTCTTTCGAAGCCAGGGTATATAATCAAGTATTTAAATTGTATTTCACGAAATATGTGACTTTTATTTAACTACATGCATATTCTTAGCAAAATATTTCTGATAGCTTTCTGACACAGTGGGTTTGTAGTAATTAGTTTATGCTAATGGGGGCGGGAGCTCCTGTTAGGGTCACAGTGTAGAAGGGTTGAGGTGCAGGCGTCATCCAGGTTGGAGGATGGGCTTGAGGCTAAGAACCCCACCTTGGAAAACAAATTTGTTAGGAAATATAAGAATGGAAGCTGGATGACAATTCAAGGCACGGTAATGTCGCTCTTTGGAATGTGCTCTGTTAATTCAGGCCAGGCAATCACAGAGGTCGCACGGTCTTAGGCAAGAAATGTCTTCCCCAGCTCGAATATTGAGGTCGTGGATTTGATTCCCAGTTGAGGCATGGGTGCGTTTCTTCTGTGTTTCTGTTTTCCAATGTACGTAGGGGCCTTGCGACAGACTATACCATCCCGTCCAATGAGTCCTAACAACTGTCTATAAGAGCCACAGTTCCAGATTAATTATGATGGGAACAAGCCAGAGGGCCTAATGCGAAAAGCGTAAGAAGAAGAAGATTATGGAAAGAAGCATTATGATACTTCATAGCAGAATTCGAGAAAGAGTAAAGCAGAATTAGAATGAGAATTCTGAATGTCTAGTCGGATGGAAGATGAAGTGAATGATTTGCGAGAGCTGAAACTAAGGCATGGAAGAAGCTAAATAAGGAAGACGAATGGGCATGTACTGAAAATGCGGCCTAGTTCTTAGAGGCCTATAGAGTCGAGGTGTAAGTGAGCTATGATAATATAACAGAATTCAGCCTCTCAATTGACAAATAACTGAATCCATCACCCAGTCTTTCACAAGAAATTTGTCTCTGAGAGTTATAGAAAAGTGTGTACGTCAGAGACTGACAGTTTTTATTGAAGTTGGTTCCGTTTTCTGAAGCGCTCCTCATCTCCACAGGGAGCTGAATGTAAAACTGCAGACACAGTGACAGAGACGTGTCGGCCATGACGCGTGCCAGGGGAGAGCTTTTAGTGGCGACCGGACATACGGACGTGTTGCTATTAGGCCGAAGTGGCCTCCCCACGAGACGTACTGGACAACAAGGTGACCAGCTGTTACTACTGACAGGTCCTCGTTCGGCAGCATTCGTTTCCTTTACGAAGCTCAACTTATGTCAATTACACCGTAATTATCTAGCGCGGTAACACAACGTTTCAAAAGTTCACTCGAAACTTCTCTTCATGATCAAAGTCAAAACCATGAAAGTATTAACCCTATAAGCTAATCATTAAGCAATTTAACAGTAACTAAATATAATAAATAAATAAACCTCTTAGGGCGAATACTTGTATTCTTTTCGGAATATAATCAGAATGATCAAGTTAAGAAGGATGAGATTGGTAAGGTATGTAGCAAGAATATGGAGAAGTGGAATGCATATAATGTTCTCGTGGAAAAGGCAGAAGGAAATAGACCACTGTGAAGGAGAAGACGATGGTGGGTGGATAATATTAAAATCGATCTTAGAGAGACAGAATGGAGCGGTATAGACTGGATTAATTTGACTCAAAATGGAGACCAGTGGAGAATTGTTGTGGACACTGTAATGAGCCTTTGGGTCCCATAAAATGTTGGGAAATTCTTGAGTAGATGAGTGACTGGCGGATTCTCAAGAAGAATTTAACTCCATGGAGTTAATTAATTAGTTAATTATTTATTTAGCATGTGTACATCTTGCCATATTGAAAGCAGGAAATATACGGCCAAATTTCGGAGGTAAAATAGGCTTACATTAAACTTCCCTCACAATGGACACTGTCCAAGGTAATGGCTATAGAATAATGACTCAACGACTGAGCACATATTCCTGGAAAATCAGAATCCCTGTTTACAAGTTCGTTATTTAGTTCACTTAAACGATGCTTTCTCAACTGCATAGGTCATAGTGTCCAAAGGAGGGAACAATCAGAAGGAAGTGATTCATGAATTTTTGGTGGTACCATTCTACCATCAACTTTGAGGGGCCTCGCGACAGCCGTCAATCGGACAGCAGAAAGTTCAAATACACTAGAAATTTAATAAATATAACAAATAAATTGATGCGAAAATGTTAATAACACGATGAATCAGTATGAAGTAATCGTGACCACTTTGTATAATTCCACTATTCACTTGAAAGAAACTCAAGATAACCGTCCATCAAACCGCGGACAAGTTAAAATAAATGTGACACACAATGAACAGACGCGAAAAAGTTAATATAATACATGTATGCAGGCTTAGTGTGCAGAAGGCAGTAGTTCTGGATCATAATAGAAAGGTTACCTGGTAGAAACATGGTTTAGATAGAGACTATTGTGACCAGAGTTTTTGTCTTTATTCACAGCATCTCATAAACTTCAAACAGAATATGAGGGCTCCCGCCCGCATTTTTCATGCTTCTGCATAAATAACATTCCTCTCTTCTCACTATATTCCAAACAAACAATTAAGTTGACAGATTTCATTATGCAAAGAAAGAATATAAAAATAACCCATAAGGGCCGTCTAACACACTCGCGTGCACATCACGGTATAAGGAGACCGTCTCATCCTGAACCCTCTATGAGATTCTAATATCAATATGATTTCACAGAACAGTGCTCTGCTGATGTAAGAGTTCCATCCGTTATGATATAAATAGCACTGCCGAGATATTGTAACATTAAGACGGAATAGTTTAACAAGAGAAGTCATCCACTGCTAGGCAAAAGCTCAATAAATGCGTTTCCGCGGCAACAGATACGCGCCTAACGATAAAAGAGATTCCTGGTAGCGGTGCTTTCTATGCGGTTCTTGACGCGGTTATATAACGAGGTCACCAGCCGAGTAAGTTAGTTGTGAGACTGTTAGCCAGTAGGCAACAACGATTCTAGGTTTCTAGGCAGTGACTGATGAAGACATAGAAAGTTTTATGCGTGCTGGAGTACAGTGATCTGTAGAATGTATGGATCCGTGAAACTTTCATAGTTACGAGATATGAGTCCAGTAGATCCAATTACCAATCCAAACTCCATGTCTAGTCACTAACGCGTGACAATATAAACGACTCTATTTAAGGACTATTTAGGAGTGTACACGCATGAACATGGACAAGTAGGTTCTACTTACATACACACACACACAATACACACAACGACTGCACAGGAATTACTCCGAACCGTGGAATTAGTTTTCTTTTTAGTTATCGTGGGCTGGGGTGAGACTGAGTCCACTTGGCAGTTGGTCAATAAGTGGCCTATTGTACCATCCCTGGATGATAGATGAGTATGGGGCATTTGCTGGAATGAGAATTGGCAAGGAAACCCAAAGTACTCAGAGGAATTGTGCCCCAGTGCCACTTTGTCCACTACAAATCCCACATGAGTTGAACTGGGAAGGAAATCGGGCCGCTGCGGTGGGAAGCCGGCGACTAACCGCCTGAGCCATGGCAGGACTACTTGGTATTAGTCACTTCTTTAGCAATACGAAATTTGAGATCGAAACAGTGGTGGTTGCTTTCATTGCCGCAAATGTAATGAAAACATTACAATTTAATGAGTTACCTTACTAGGGAGAGAAGTTGAGTATATCTCAGTGTTTATTTTCATTTTATATAATTACAAGTAATCGAGCTAAGTATGTCCTCGAACAGACTGTACACCTGGATCAAGGTAAGAGGAAATTAAGCGCAGAAAATAAACCGACACGATTTATTGTCTGGTATCGTGTCAATATATGGGAACAGTTAATGAAGAAAATCACGAGATTTTACATTAGAGAAATTAATGTATGTTGGAGATTTTATCCCGTAACTTTTGCACACAACTCAGCGCTATATATATCCGAATTTCACAAATTATCAATTCATCACATCAGTTCTTACTGTGATTGTACGAGTGGACATAGTTCACTCTTCAAGCGACTCCTGTGTCGTCCTGCTGCAGTATTGCCTTGACAGAGAGCACCTCACTCTGTATATATAGAACAAGAGCANCCCCCCCCCCCACTATTCTGTGTTGCCACAGGGGTCGTGCATGCCTGCAACATTATTAGTATGGATCTCCTTGGTCTGCAGCTCATACCCTCGAGGCTTTCCAATAGAGAAAATACTCAAGCTTAACTCTACAACACGCAGATTGGAAATTCCAGGGATACTCTTACTCTCTCTCCCTTATTCTCTCAGTTTGGCCATCTCTCGGCTCACTCCAGGCAATTTTATACGTTCCTGTTTCTCTTTTGTTTAAAGTCTCTTTTCTTTGTCTGTTTCCGGTATTCTACTGCGTCGGATTGTTAACATAGTGAAAACAAAGAAGTATGAATGTCTGACCACCGGTTCTTTATGTCAGTAAGAAGGTTTATTTTAAAACAAGAAAGACGTGATTTAAAATGTTTCTGATAGAAGTTACTCCATAAGGAAATAACAGCGGCGCATTCTTAAGCCACAGACTTTATTCAGGGATTAAATCCTGTATACTGTATACTCTTGTCAAGCAGTCCTGATCCACAGAATCAAATATAACATCTGGACAACATAAAACACAATTATGTAGATTAAATCCCTTCCTTTTTATAATTTTGTCATAATATATGGTGTACAATTATCCTTGAAGTGAACGGAGAAGTTCATGGAGGTAGGCCTAGGCCCACTGGTGCTGTAGTGCCAAGGAAACAAAAAACTTATCCTTGAAGGATATTTATTTCAGAACATTAGAGATATTAAAGTGACCACAGTTATAATACCCTTATATCAATATTTGAAAAAGGTAACTTTGTGCTAGAAAGAAGTCGCACGAAAATTTATTTATCTTTAAGGACGATTCATACAGCTCCAATAATATTGTGACATGTTGCGCAAAGCCGAGCTCCCCCCCCACACCAGCAGTGACGCGGCGGGTGAGTCAGCGCTCCCCTCCCACCCCTCAGCGGTAACGTAACGCTCGCGTAATAGGCGAGTAATCATCCCGCATCCTGGCAGCCATGCGCGGTGACGTCACGAGCGGAGCCGAAGAGAGCCGAGCGGAGCCGAAGATAGCCGAGCCCCGTAACCGGGTAACTATGCAAGGCGAATCAACAGCGGTGACGTAACCGGACAGCGTGGCTAGCAACAAGGGTGCCTATTACGTGGCCGTATTGTCCGATCGAGGCTACATAGGGAGACGCGAAGGCTATTCACAGTCAGTTGTACTGTAACAGTCGCCGAGTCGAGTTGTACTGAGTCAGTCAGTGAGTCCTGGAGCTACCGCCGAGTTAGCCAGCAACTAGTCAGTTGTATTCTGGCATTTGGAGTGTACTAATTGTGATACTGCAGATAGCAGTAATCGTAAATCTGTAATTTGGGTGATTGTGAGTGCGAATGTGAAATAAAATTCGCTACATCGAATACATCGAGAATTTATTTGTCGCGATATACGCCCGATACGCGACAATACTTAAGTTGGAATTTGTTACCGAAATATTTGAAAAAGCGGTTAGCGTTTTTAACATAAGTTATAAACTATATTACCAGGTATGTGCATGAAAACAAGTTCGAAATTTAGAGGATTATATCCAAGAACACGGTAAAATAAATTTGTTATTATCATACGCATATAATACGCGTACATACAAAAATTCTACAGGGAGTTCTCATTTTGAATACTGAAAATCACAGTTGTATATATTTCACTGTATTAAATGCATTTCACACTTATATACACGTGCATCACGATTCCTTAATACTGTATTTCGTTATAAATTAAGTCAATATTAAAATATCAACTAATACTTATTACGACTAAGTAAATTAATTTTGAAAGTACCTGTCTATAAATTTTCACTGCCCCCTTGACTACAATCGTTAAAAAATTCACGCAGAAACTGTATACACAAGTATGTACATCATCTACGTATAGCATCCTAATTCATAGCTTCAGTGGTTCAGTAGTCATCGCTGCCATACTGAACGCTGAGCGCAGATTTTCTGCTGTCACCATGCTAATTCTTTAAAATCTACAACATATTACGGCATATTTCTCCAGGAAATTTTACAGTACAATACCTCGGGACCTCACATTAAATGGTGCTACTGGCTGTACCATCTCACACGTTAGCACGACCGCCATGTTGCTATTATTGATTGTAGGAAATGCAGCAATACACAGAGGCAGTGGCCTCTAGCGGCTTGATTTTCATACCAAGTGTAACGAGCTTCTGTCAACAGACTCGAAGTTATTACGAGGGATACATATTCGTATGGACTAACACTGGAACAAAAGATGATACCATAATCCAATTGTAAATTACATAATGAAGAAGGTGAACATCTGCCATGGCACCACGTCTTATAAACCGCCTCGTCCTGGGGTGTATAAAATTGATTAAAAAATTACCGAGAAATGTGGTTGAGATGTCGGGGTTCGGGAGTTCTTAGTTCTGAACCCCTGTCCCGACAACAGCTACTCTGACAGGATTTGCGTGATTTTTTTCAGTCTTTTCAAACAATCCTTTTCTTTTAACATTCTATTCAATTCATCAATTAGAATAATTTCTTCATTTAAAACGACTCGTTAAATAAAACCAAACAAGAAGTTCTGAAAAGAACTAATCGTTTGCTTTCTTTCACTATGTATTCAGTATATACATATATGCATATAGTACATAAATTCCTAAGGATATAGTAGGCCCTTCTACTTTATCAACTAGAATACGTCATGCATTCTGTAAAGTAAAGGCAAAGTTGTCTCTGTCCTCTTTTAATTAAGCACTGCGCTATGGGGGCACATGGGGGAGTCGATGTATAGATCCACATTTTCTTGACCTCGACATTAGATGGAGGTAAGTGGTCAGCTTCACGACCCGGCCGCATTACCCCCGAGAAAGTGACCCAGGTACCCAGTGTATAGGAGGTTGGATGGACCCCAGAGCCGGCCTGGACGATTAGAGAAGTGAAAATTCTCGACTCGAACTCCGACCCTTCGGTAGTCGAGCCCGTAGCCAGTCAATATACCGACTGAGTTATCCCGTCTCCTGCCATACACTGTGTAGGCAACTTTAATGAAGAAGAGCTCTGTGCGCGTATAGCTGAATTTCCCACTGGCATAAGAATACTGGATGAATGCTGAAAAGTAGAACCCAGAAAATTTAGAATGTTGATAATGCGACGACCTACGAAAGTAACTGACAATGACCCACTCTTGTTCCCACGACAGATAAAGTATAGCTACTGCAGTAAACCCGGATTAATTGGGGCGGGGTAAAAGGTCATCCGTATTAATAAAGACAATGATAACACTAAAATACAGAAAACTTAGAAAACAAGTAAATGGAACAATTTAATAATGTAGATAGTACCGATGAAATGAAATAAAAAATATCACTGCAACAATTTCTTCAAAGAAAACAAAGGTAAAAAGAATTAGTTGTCCCTGTGCATAACTAATTAAACACTATGCCATGAAAGTGTATGGGAAGTGAATGTATACATACAAATTTTCTTCACTTCGGCACTAGCTGGAGGCCACTGGTCAGCTTCACGACCCTGCCCGAGCCCCCCTAACGTTGCATAGGAGGTCGGATTGACCTCAGAGCCGGTCTGGACAACGTGGAGAAGAGAAAATTCTTGACCCTACCCGGATTCGAACTCCGACCCCTCGATCGTCCAGCTTGTAGTCAGTCGCTATACCAACTACCCTATGATGGCTCTTCAAATAAAACAAATAAATTGAAAATAATAATTCAGAGAGTGATGATAAATAAAAAACTACGACCCAAGCATATTCTTCCTCTGTCAGAAGTTGAAATCCAAGGTCTCTTTCATTAGCTCAAGCCAATCCTGGATATTTGCTTGTGTGGGTTCAGTGTCTTCAGCTACTGCTCTAACCCCTCTTGCGCCTAAATCTTACGTACTCAACTGTGAACAGAATTTGCTTGTGTGGGTTCAGTGTCTTCAGCTACTGCTCTAACCCCTCTTGCGCCTAAATCTTACGTACTCAACTGTGAACAGAATTTGCTTGTGTGGGTTCAGTGTCTTCAGCTACTGCTCTAACCCCTCTTGCGCCTAAATCTTATGTACTCAACTGTGAACAGAATTTGCTTGTGTGGGTTCAGTGTCTTCAGCTACTGCTCTAACCCCTCTTGCGCCTAAATCTTATGTACTCAACTGTGAACAGAATTTGTTTGTGTGGGTTCAGTGTCTTCAGCTACTGCTTTAACCCCTCTTGCGCCTAAATCTTACGTACTCAACTGTGAAAAGAATTTGTCATTCTTTATATTTCGATCCAGATTATCCGACACACCGATTAAATGTAACCGGATTAGCGAGGATTTATTCTGTTATCATTGTTCTTTTACTTAATTTCAATAAGAAGTAATTATTTATGTACAGCTTCTGTCTATGTTACAATTTTTAATACAACCTCTGAGCTTCGCAAGGATGCCATGTGTGTGTAAATGTTACTTTAAACCAAACATTTCATATTCAATAGACATATATCCTTACGAACTATATTCATACAAAATTTCTTACGCTTAACTGTAGTGGCCCGTTTGTTATTGTCATGAAACCTTAACATATAGAAAATATTCTTATGGCCATAATGCTCTTAATTTACATATCCCCTTAAAAGAATAAAAGCCTCAATAAAAGTATGATCATCGAAGATCTGTTACCACATATGAATTCCGAACTCTAGATTAAGCTTCGCTAGCGTCCTTCCCATCTCTTGAGTTCGCTCGTCCGCCATGATATTGTAACGTGTGTTAGTCACTAAAGACGGTTTTTGGATTGGTGAATATATTTATTGACCATTTACAGGCCGTATCTACAAACAACTATAACACTACTGCTGATTTCCACACTTCACATCACTCCAAACAAAGTTTTTTCGGTCTACTTTCACTAGTATTTACTTGGTAACAGCTCTCAAAAATGGCTAACCCTCTGCAGTGTTTGCACTAGACGTTTCCTGGTAACGAAGCTTAGCAGTGGAAATTCTTCAGCTTCCGTTGTCCGCTGGTTAACACTCCACAGCTGAACCATCAACTGCACTGCACTCACTTTCTCTGAGCTAGTCGGTCTGTCGAGTCATGTAACCTCGGAGCGAATCCACAGAGAACACCACCTGCAAAACCACCTTTACTGTTGCGTGACGCCGCAGCGTACGCATATGCTGCTGGCGCTACATAGGAACGGCCGCTGTTTACAGAGTCATTGCGTTACAGAAATCAGCTACGTTCAAGAAATACACCAACTTTTTGGATGTCCAGAACTCTCTGTTAATCACAGCGTCATTATCGATAATAGAGATAAGCTGACTTACTGCGCGTGTTTCAGCTACTGTTATCGGAAGGAATTTGCTCGTAGAAGGCACATCCGGTCTGTACTCGTACACGGTAAATCTGTTGCATGGTAATCACTCAGTTTGCAGTTCTCATCTACAACATGAAACCATTATCGTGAGAAACGTTCCATCAAGAAAATTTACTCGTTTAAACAAGAGGTCATGTCATGCAAATCGAATAGGTTAGCCTCTGGTGTGCGAAGCAGTGCTATCTCCCCAACAAACACATACTGACAGAAGGGTTGGCGGCTAAAAGTTGCGACATGGCAACGATTGTCACAAGGAGAAACAGGTCCAATTAGCAAGAATCAAGTGTTCCTCGGGTTGCCGGCAGTGTCACAGTTTTTGTACCCCCTCCTCATTCAGACTTGCCCTAAGTCCAGTACAGCGTTCTATCCAGTGACAACTGGGGACTCTTTTCTTGGGTTAATGCGGCCAGGGGTGAAGCTGACCACTATATTATTTTTAGTATCGAGGTTAAGAATTTGTGCAATTTGACCCCATCATAAATCTTCAATGGCGTTGTCCTTAAATAAGTATAGAGCCTTTACTTTTACTATGAGCTTCATCTGGGAAGAGAGCTAAATTTCTAAGGCATAATGCTGAGGCATGTACTACTGGATTTATAAAAGTAAAATATACTGTCACGTATCAGGTATGTGCGTGACTTATAGACGGGTTTTGGATTGATGACCGGATATGTTGCACACTTGGTACTGCATTTCACAAACCAATATATGACACTAGGTGTCTCTTCTCCATCATCTTTGACTGCCGCCTAAAGATATTTCCTTAATTGTATCTAACTGCTCACTTGGAACTCCGGAACGCGACTGACTATTCTCAACTGAACTCTTCTTCGTAACAACTTTGCACGGACGGAGCAGAAAACACTGTTTTAAAACTTCCCATACTGTGTGTTTACCGACACGTTGTTTAAAAATGTGTTCTTCTATTGTTGAGTGCGTGTCATTTCCGCGGGAAATTACCGAGCCGTTGTCTAGAAATAAACTATTCCGGCTTTCAGGCGTCATGTCGCAATATTAGTTAACTACGTGTAATATCAATGGAATATATCTGTACGCACATACACATAGTCACAAAGAACAGAAGGCTGGTCACTAGTGACACTGGACAGTTACCCAGTCGGCATTCGGTTCTGGTGACTCGTGCCGCAGATGAATTGGTGAATAGCATTCGAAGTGCTTGAGATCAACATACTCAGTAACACAGAACGATTAATCTGTCTATTGAGTTATAGTATTTTCCATAATCTTATGCCTGTCTTATGAATGCTTAAGATAAAATTTTTTGACAAGAAGAAACGAAATTTTCGAGTCGATTTCAGGCGAGAACCGTAGTAAGACGTCATGCAATACTTTATCTAGCGTTTCAAGGTCTCCAAAATATCTGTTTGGCTAGCCAATG
Source organism: Cryptotermes secundus (assembly GCF_002891405.2). Classification (NCBI taxonomy): domain Eukaryota; kingdom Metazoa; phylum Arthropoda; class Insecta; order Blattodea; family Kalotermitidae; genus Cryptotermes; species Cryptotermes secundus. Next base: position 1,302,992 of record NW_019742961.1, on the reverse strand, counting down.
AGATTAACACATTTCCACGCTTCTACATCGGTTAACCGATAATGTGTTAAGAATATTAAATTTTGTATTTATAGGTAAGACGAACATCTACATGTTACGTTTTTGAAAGGAAATATTTTAGATCATATTTCGTCCATATAAGATACAGCACACGGCCTACACTGTTTAACTGTGCATTTGTGTAGGAGAGTATTTGGAACAGTTCACTTCCAACTAGTTCCGAGGTCAAGAAAGGTGGAGCTACACCTACGTTCCTGCATATGTCTTGATGGCATAGTTCTTAATTAATCACAGGGACAACTTTACTTTATAGAAGAGGTAATTGGAAGGCGGAGGAAGTTACGTAATGAGGAGGTTCAGCTTACATGCTATACATCTAAGAGACTGATGAAATCCAGGAGATACAGAACACGCGTGGAGGAAATGATACATGACCTTATAACATTTACATAGGCAAACCTCAAGCGAAGAGATCAATAACTTCGTATAACGACTTGGATAGGAACTGAACAATCGCGAAATCGGGGGGGGGGGGGGTCAATTCCTGGAAGAGGCAAGAATTTTATTCTTCACTGGGAAGTCCACACTGGCTCTGTGGCCCTTTCAGCCTCCTAGAGACGTAAAGCTGACCGCTCAGATCTGTTTAGTGCCGAATTCAATTCTGCTTGAAGCTGTATATCCATTCTTCTATTACACCTTCGTAGCATGTAGCTTAATACGCACAAGAACGATTTGCATATTTATGTACTTAACCCCAAGCGAACATAAGGACGTATGGTAGTGGGGGCGAGGTCAACATTACAAGTATCCTTACAAGATGAAATAATATGGGAATTAGTTGAAAGGGTTTAACTGGCTCAGGATAGGGTCAAGTTTCGGGTTTCTTTTTGAATATATTGTCACGTGTTTTAGTGATTGTAGACGGGATTCGGATTGGTTAATAGATTTATTGGATACTCCAAGTCAGTCGTATATACAAATAATTATAACACTCTAAAGAACACTGTGCCGGTCTCGGTAGCTGAGCGGTCTAAGGCATGTACTGTCTTCGCTCGCTTGGAAACCGGGATCGTGGGTTCGAATCCCACTCAGAACATGGATGTTTTGTTTGCGTGTGTGCGTTTTTCTGTGTTTGTGTACAGGTAGAGGCCTTGCGACGAGCTGATCACCCGCCCAAGGAGTCCTACCGAACGTGTAAGATCTAGAAACACCGAAGTGAACGGAGAAGTTCATGGAGGTAGGCCTAGGCCCACTGAGGGTGTAGTGCCAAGAAAAAGAAAGAATACTGTAACTGTAGCACATAAAAGAAAACCTTCAACGTCTGCTTACTTAGTCGTTGTTTGGCAAGGAGTCTTAGCTGCTTAACACTTCAACTACTGAACTGCCTTCTGAATTCTCTTACGAATGAATCTCTCGAATCCACAATCCAGTGGATTTTATAATTGCTAGGAGGACCGCCTATTATAATCTGTGTATCTGTTGCCATGGGAATGCGTGTTACCAAACCGTTGTCCAGCAACGGTCTATTCCGAGTTGCCATGGGAATATGATTAGCGAAGCGTTCCCTAGCAGATGGTCATATTCTGGCTTTCGGGTGTCATGTCACAATAGTATTGGCTCTTCCCGTCTATTAAGAAAGGGAACTTCTTAACAAGCTGAGTAATAATCAACGTTTTAAAAGACCCGACTCCGTGACATTGGCGCTTTAAACAGCGAAGCAAAGTTTTCCATGTGCTTGATTAATCAAGCATTTAATCATGAATACATACGAAGGAATGGAAGTAAAATCTACCATTTTTGACCTTTGCACTAGGTGCAAGTGAGTGGCCAGCTTCACGCTTCGGCCTCTTTACCTCCAGTGAAAGAGGCTACGGAACCCTGTGGATAGGAGGTTCGGTTAGCCCCAGAGCCGATATAGACGCTGCGGAATAGGAAATGTTCCTTTCCCTTGCCCTGAATCGAACTCAAGTCGTCCTTCTCTCAGCCTAGTCGCTGCACCGACTGAGTTATCCCGGATGTGGTGAAGAGGGCGGGCATGCTTAAATTGATACTTGAAGATATATAAACTTATGTCACTTGGGTCAGTCTTCTATGAATATCGGATCGAATTTTGGCATGTGACAAAACTAGACACTATTGTAACGCTGTGTTGAAGTGCTGCCAACAACAGACGGCTGGCATACAGCTTGTTACTGCTCCTTTTTACGAACTTGCCATCTGCAACATTATCCACACGAAACGCAAGTTCCTTACCTTCATCTGTTTTGTAAACATACAAATAACAGTACACACAACATAGATTTTTAACATTTTATTTGGTATATATTATATATGCCATTTTGTTTAAACTGAGCTCTCAAAATAAATTAGCCGCTTCGATTTTCCTCCTGCAAGTTTAACAGCAGTCAACGCGGTTTCATCAAGTCAAAGAAAACACAATACGTGCATGAAATTGGGAAGCAAAGATGACAAATTTGAAATGCGATTTCCAAGAATCATTAAATTTAAACAACGGCTGAAAATTCCCAGGCTTAAATAGTTAAATGGAGCACAGCTCTTCTACAAAAACCAATAGACACACAGTTCTAAAGGAATTTCTGATATATGATGAAATCCGGCATTTATTATATTCGGTATCTTCACAAGACTCCGCAACTGCCCTTTATTTTGAGGCAGCTGAATGCAATCGAGAAGCATCCTTCTCCATATTTTTAAAAATGTATTTTAATATTAACATCTGCCTACACCCAGGTTTTCGGACCGTAAGTTTTATGGGCATTGTCATCTCCCCAATGCATGCGAAATGTTAATCCCATCTCATCATTCATTTTGTCATTCTAATGTTATCTGTTGAAGGGCAAAATTATAAAGCTTCTCATTATGAAATTTTGTCTTCTGTCACTTTCCTACTTCCATAACTTGTATTTTTCGCCAAATATAATTAGAATAATCAAGTCAATCAAGCTAAAACGGACAGGGAATGCAGTACGCATAGGGGACAAAAGGAATGTATGAAGGGGAACCAAAAAAAAACCGGAATTTGTTTCTATAAGGTGGTACAGGTTTCCGCCGCTAGGTGGTTGTTTCCCGCACCTTTCTGGATCAGTATGCCGTCTGGTGTCGTCAGATGTGTTTGCGTTAGTGTTTGGTGAATGTTTTTCCAAGGACTTTTTTATAATTCGTCTATTTGTTAATGGCTGATTTACACGAACAACGTGCTGCTGTGAAGTTTTGTTTCCTTTTGGGGAAAACAGCAGCAGAAACGGCTGTTATGCTACAAACAGCCTACCAGCCGCCATGTGTAAAACACAGATTTACGAAAGGTTTTCCCGTTTCAAAGGTGGTGAAATGTCAACTGATGATCATATATGGGATACTGTTGGGAAAATCAGATGGAAAGAGTTCACTAGGAAGACATAGACGTAGGTGAGATCATAATATTAAAATGGATCTTACAGAAACTGAACCGGTTATTATGTACTGGATTAATCTGTATCAGGATAAGGACCAGCGGAAAGCTCTTCTGAACACTCTAAGAAAAGTTCCGTTCCACAGAATGCTGGGAAATTCTTGAGTAGCTTAGAGGCTTGTGGACTCTCAAGAAGGACTCAGCTTAATGCAGTTAGTTAAGTAGTTAGATAGTTAGTTAGTTATTCACTTTCATTCTCTTAGGTCCAAATACGCTCCTTTGCGCCCTGTTTCCAACCTAGTACATAACTTTCTACAAAGTGGATTTGAATTCCGAATCACTAATTTATGACGCAGACCCAAACAAACCGAATAAAGTAATTAACGTCACGGACGATAAACATAGGACTCGACAAAAATCAAGCCCTTACTCATGATGGGTGTTGCCGCCGACTGGATTCGGCCCGCCCGAAGAATGACATCGTCAGTTCGAATCCCATACCACGGATGCAAGTCCGTGTCTTTTGAATTGTGTTGTCCTACATAGCGACATGCGTTGCGATGTAATGTTGTCCCATCAAAGCAGTCCTCTAGACAGACAAAAATTAATCCGTCAGTAACTATTCTGAATTAGGTCCGGCCCAAAGGCACAACCCATAAAAGATGAAGAGGCAAAATAATGTAAGACTAGCAGGAGAGAAAGTGTAAATACATTTGAGAAGCAGGAGAAACATGACGTCAAATACACGTAGAAGATGACTGAAAAAGCGAAGAGTAGAAAAGAACAGGAGACTAAAATGTAGTTACGAGATACGTAACCATCAACCCTTTGAGATAGACAACCCCTCAGGCTGATGTCCCAAGAGTAACTAGGTTGAAGTAAAGCCTTCCCATCGGGGTTTTTGTAGACATACAGGATGCCTCGAAAAGTGTGCATCAACTACAGTCGAACTTTAATAAACAATATAAGGGATGTAAAAGGTCGATAGTATAGTAACAGACAAGATAAAACACTTTAAAGGGCATTATTATTGGAAAGAGATGAATAGGGGGTCTGCATAAGAACGAGATATGCAACTGTTCAGTCATGTAATTCTGATGTCTTTCCCTACGGTACATTTGTCCGTTTTCGTTCAGACACACAGCCGCCTCTTTATATATACACACGATGGGGTACCCAAAAGAAACCGAACTAATTTTTTTGTGGACAGAGCTTTTGTAGTACCGCGTTTTGCCACTAAGAGTGCATAGAGCTAACATTCCTGAGTCGATAAGCCGACTACCGTTGCTTCAGAAGGTAAGGACTAGTTTCGGCAGAGTTTATAGTGACAACTGTTTTGTATCATCGTCGTTTTTGCAATGGCCCTAACACATGAAAATGTTGAAAAAATTCGTGAAATCATCAAGGAAGATCGACGACGGACCATTGAAGAAATTGTGGAGCTGTCGGGAGTGACTTGGAGCTCAGTTCAGCGAATTTTGACAGAAAATTTGGGAATGAAAAGGGTGGCTGCGAAATTCGTGCCACGACTGCTGACTGCTGAACAAAAACAAGGTCGCGTGGAAGCATGCTGTGCTTTGAAAGAAGAGTCCCGAAATGATCAAAACTTTTTTTCAGCGTTTTGCTGATGTTGCTGAGGTGAAGGGAAAAAACGACGGAGGCGCTGTCAAGCATCTCAAAAGATGAATTTAGACAACGTTTTGAAAAATGGAATAAGAGACTGACAAGTGTATTAGTGTAAGTGGAGAGTACTTTGAAAGGGATTGAAGGTTTGTGCTTAAAATTTGAATAAACACGTTAAAAAAAATAAGTTCGGTTTCTTTTGGGTACCCCCTCGTATATATATATAGTAACGTGTTTGGCGTCGATACTTCCACGGTGACACAATAACAGTTGGCCGTTGCGAGAGAATGCCGAAACAACGAACGCCTCTATACGAGAGTTGGAAGCAGAGCTAGACACGTACGAACGAGACAGTTGGGATCGAGCCACGGCCAAGGACAAGTGAGATGTCACAGCCGCAGTAGAAGTACTGAAGTAGAGGCAGTAGTTATGGTACTGCAAGTGATAGTAATTGTATTCCTGGCTCTAAGTAAGTGTGGATGAATGAGTTCAATAAATAATCGTTGAATCCGAAGGCCACGAGAAGTTAATTGTCGCGTGACATACCCAGAACGTGACAATATATATATTTATGGTAGAGTAATTAAGATCATGTAATGTATTTTTATCGCATCATATTACAAGGTATTCACATACACTTACGCAGATCCACATCGGCCCTCAAAATAGTTGCCGCTGGCCGCTATGCAAGTCTGCCAACGTTCATATAGCTATCGAAAACACTGCTGAAACATATTGGCAGCAAATTCCCGTACGACGCTTTGCGGCCATTCCACGAACTTATTGACTGTGGTAATATAAGTAAAGATATCCTTGTAATAGGCCGTGGAGGCCCATAGGGTTGTGAGATGTTGAGGTTCCCACATTTTGTAGACAATCGGCTCACAGATGGCGGCAAGGTTGTCAGCCCTACGCGCCGGCCGCCCTTTACCCCCCAGGAATATCCCGGTACTCATTTCTGTTAGAGGCTGAGTCGACCCCAGGGTCATAGTGCGGTTGGAAGGATTAGATAAACTGAAAAAATCCAATGACCTCATCGGGATTCGATCCCGCGACCTTCGGGCTTTTAGCATATCCCTTATATATATATATATATATATATATATATATGATGTACGTACGTTGATATGGACCGGAAGTTAATATCTGTGGGTAGTCGTTATATCTATAGATTTCTTATTCTTATTTTAACGCGTTTCATAATTGGTATATATTCGTAATTATTATGTCATTATTTGAATGAATTACATGAATGGTGTTCATAACACATAACACACAAACGGGAATCTTTCCGAGTATATATATATATATATTTACTTCTTGTGCGCAATGCATACATGGGAAACTACAAAATATTTACATATTTATCATCGGCACGTAAACCTCTCTTATGTCTATGAACTTATTATTTTGAGGCATTGTATAAATTGTAATATTCATATCATCTATGTAGGACAGCTTAATATTGCTCTGTCACTTCACGTTCGAGGAAAGAGCCCCCGTTACCCAACATACAGGAATCTGGACGAGTTCCAGAATAAATCTTGAAGCAGTATAACGAAGGCAAACCCCTTGTCCTTACCGGGAATCGAATCCCGCCCATCCAGGCCGCAGCCCGTCACTAAACAGACTCAATTATTCCAGTTCCCTTTGCAAATGGTAACCTTTACATCATTTTATATACTTATTATCTGATTGAATTATACAAGTAGTAATCTGCATAATAACTACACGGTGTACTCGTATACTTATTTCTTGAATGCATAAGTACATATGTTAGCCTTCATATAGTTAATTCTGTATTTTAACGCACTAAATACCGGTATCCCAGTCTGGACCTACGGGATAGAGCTATGGATATGCAGCAAACCTTAAAACACAAAAATTCTCCAAACGTTCCAATCCAAAACGCTAAAAAAATTAGTTAATGCTCCTGGTACGTACCAAACGCTTCCTTACACAATGATCTAAGCATATCATATGTAACAGAAGTCATCAGAGCATACGCGGAGAAACACAAAAACCGGACCACCCAAAACAACAACCAACCAGCAATAGAAAGAAGACTAAATAGAATGTGACAGAGGATCTCATTAGATAAGCACCAGAGAATCATCGGAGGATGATACCTGCTTCAATATTACACACACCCATCCCTTTTACTAATTACTCTATTTATGTATATTGAGTAGATTGTAAACTTATTTTAAAATAAAAAAAATATATATACCGGTACAGCCGAACTCAGCGACTGCGCGGCCCAAGGCATGAACTGTCATCGCCCGCTGAAACACTGGGATCGTGAGTTCAAATCCCACTTTGGGCATGGATATTTGTGTACGTTATTCTGTGTTTGTGTTGTTCCGTGCGCACATAGCCGCCTTGCGAAGGCTGATCCCCTACCGACTGTGTAAATATCAAGAAACTGAAAAAGCTGCCAAGGCCAAAGAAAGGGTTGTAGAGACATAGATAGACAGTTGTACTGGTACACAGTGACCCTGTCCCATTTCCGTTACGAACACATACAGGCTGTTGTCTTGTATTTCCGCCACCCGTTATGTAATTAGACTGCGTTTCGTTGCCAAGTCCCATGCCCCTCCTCTGCCTTCAATCTAGGCGCAACATTCACAGCTGTCGGGTATCTCACTTACATATCCGATATCTCTGTGGTCACAGCTCCGTTACCCGGTTAATTTAGTTACTGTTCAAATTTTTTGATACCAGTGGTGAGTCAGACGTTGGTAGGCCGCGCCATAGCTCAAGTGTTTAGTCGCTGGCTTCCCAACACGGCGGCCCGGGTTCCATCCCGGGTCTGGTCATGTGGGATTTGTGGTGGACAAAGTGGCACTGGGGCAGGTTTTCTCTATGTACTTCGGTTTTTCCTGCCAATCTTCATTCCACCAATTGCTCCACAATCATCCTCACCTATCATCTTGGGCTGGTACAATAGGCCAGAAGTGGACGCAGTACAAGGGACTTAGTCCCACCCCACTAGCAATAAAAAATAATACGTCAGTAGAAGCGAGATGCTTATCGAGGTAAAACAAGGCCACTCTTTGCAGCTCAGGTATTCATATCGGAATGTATTATGCATTTGTATATGCGTTGATTAGATTTACTTTAATGAAAAACTGAAACCTAATTGAGCAAATTATTTTAAGCGATAAAGCTTCTGGCTTCTTTTCATTACGTACCTGTTTCTAATCTCGACCGGAATACCAATTATCCTTGAAGGGTTTCTGTGTTTCTGTCAATCCATACAGACAAACGCTAGGATTCTGCGTTGAAATTAACCACGACCGCTTCCTCCATTATGTTGTCCAAAATATTATTTATCAGTCATCCTGCAATTCTGAGCTACTAGCATTGTTGTCAAAGAAAGCCTATGTACACAGAGAGATGAGGGCCCTGTCTTTGACACAAAGCATATATATGGCTTATAGGATCGTCACAAGAGAAATACTGTCTTTATACGTTTGGGTCAAATTTCCTTGTAATTCTTTTGAGAGAATTTTATATTTTTATATTTTAATATTTTTACTGTCACCTTCTGCAGGAGAAGTATTACTGCACACGAACAAGACATAAACATTATAACCAAACGGAATTTCGGGCTCTGATTGTTATGTCAAACCATCTCTGTGAAACTGCATAATTTGTTCAATGCGGAGAAACCAATTACAATTATCAGCGAAGGCAAAACTGCGGTTTGTTACTATTATATTTTAAAGATTCCCTAAGATAGAAGACACCAATGGAACTAGCATCGGGCCTTGTTACGGTATTCAGAGTAAGGGCAAATATTTACTGGTGTAGATTCAGTTTATGTTGCATTTAGTCTTTACTTGCTTAAAATGAATTCAGGAATTTTTTCATCAAAATGTATATTTCGCTAGAAAGAAAATATATTCCCTATATTGGGCTATTATTCATTTTGACGGAAGTGTCTTCAGGCCCTAATAATATTCTGTTAAGATGCCATTCATAATAGTTTAATGTGATATTTAAAGCGGCAGTACAGCCGGGTAAGACCGTAATTTTAAAATATTTGAAATAGCATGATAAATATATTTGAAACATCTGCAATTTCAGTACCGAGTTTCAGACTTTTCACGGCGGTAATTGCTTAAAGTGTGGCCTGAAAGACTGTGACACCGTGCAGGTTTGTAGATGGAAAAATATTTCTGGAGAAAAATATCGCCTCTATTATTAGGGTGAAAGCAAGTAGTCCCAGAAAATAAATGTAGTAAAATTTATATATGAGTATTTGTTCAGTATTGAATAAAAATTCCTGAAATATCGTATAAATTTTATATAAATTAACTGATATTTAGAAATTTAATAACGTTAAGTTCCTCTTAGCCGATACACGGTTACGAACACAGGTTTTCAAATTCCTACCTCCCAAACTTTGGTCTGTATTGCCGTATAAAAGAGAAAGGGGAGCGGATACGCACAGAACGTTAGCTTTTATTGACGCAATACATTCGGTTTGAACAACCAATTCTTCCCCTTTACGCTCGTATTTAACAACAACAACCTTGCAGTATCTGTTTTGAAAGACCAGAACAAAGTCTGGCCACCCACAACATTTCAAGTCCATGTTTTTATACTTTCAGCTACTAGTCTATAAACAGAGACAAGTATAAACACACGCCCTGAACATCACTGCTACGTCCTTCCAACTGTGACTCGGCTCTGTTCAACATCCGACATTTATGTTCTACGGTTTTACATGCATATCCTTCCTGTTCTAGTTCTGATGCACAATTAAAGCCTGAACTTACTAATGTGGTTCGAGTCATCGCATAGATTAGATAATTCCAAGGTCTGCGTCTACACAGAATCAAGCAAACAAACAAAGAAACAAACGAGTGTATGTAACTATGCCTCGAGTGGATTGTAACCCTTGACTCCAATATTTAGAACACCACTTTCCTCAACTCACCCAGCCACTATGATCAACATTCGAAGCTCCTCTCANATATATAATAATATAATACTAATTATAATATAATATATTATAATAATATTACCATTATTATAAGATAGGCTAACTCTGAATGAGTCGATTCATTTATTTTCTGATTCAAAATCGGTGGCAAATATTTTGAACATATTTAAAGCATTTCGGTTTTTACTGTAAATTTGGGACACTTGTATTCGAGTATTCCTCACAGTTTCATCGACACTGGTTTTGTCACGAAGTGTTTCATAACTAAATTGTTTAACGACGCTATATCAACAACTGTTCTTCTTGACGTTTACAATAAAGGAAGTTCATCTTTCATTACTATGTTATGTTTCTCCTCAAATCTGATTGTCGTAAAGAAATTTGAAGAAACTAGTTCTAATGTCTATTTTGGGACGTGTAATATACCTTAAGTAAGGTTTCTTGTATTTTATTTTCTATATTATTGCATATTTTTCATAATAAACATAGAGTAATGTAAACAGATCCTGGCCCAGACTGGATTATGACACCATGACGCACTGTAAATGGTTATGAACTTTCAGGCGGAACATGGCAACGAGTGCCCTACACGTGGCCACAACCGAAAAGCATATAACCTAAATCTTCATCTGAAAATATACCCGAAGTCTCATTGTGTATAATGCAGTGAACGATGGATCAGTCATCTTAAGCGCTTTATGAGTCGGAAAGGAGAGAGACTTTCCTAGTACAGGATGAATAAAGCGTGCAATTCAGTGTCTCACGTGAGGTTGCGAGGCATCTTGTCTCTCGGGGTAACTAATCTCCTAATGATGGGTAACGAGACATAACGGCGTAGTGGATGGATCATTAAACCCCCACTCCGCTTCACATAAGGCACAGTTTGCAGGCAACAATATTACGGGGCGGCAAACGTTAGTTTCTATCAGCTATAATTTTTAATTAAAATAATTACACGGAGATCATGGCGATCTTGGGTTCTCGGCTTCTTATCCCGCTCAGAACATGGCTCTTTGTATTATCTGGCCTTGATAGAGCCTATCGCCACAAGAAAACCACCTTACACGTATATCTGAGAGATTGTTTACTTTCGGGATTTAACCTTAATTTAAAGACACTGTTTCAACTTCAGAGTTTATGTACAGGCAGTGAGAAGGGAAGATGTTCCTAATGTTATGTGGTTAAGATCTGGAAGGATTAGGTCATGATCTGTTTCAGTCTAATCTCCGGCATTCGCATGAAGAAACAGGAAATGTACGATGAAAGTAGCTGTAGGGTTTCCGGCAACCAGAAGGGATTGTTGTCGATGAGAGCCTACATACCGACTACCAGTCTACAGCGCTATTGACACATCACCCTCATAAATAAATCTGAGAAGGAGATCAAAGGCTTAAACAACATAAGTAACTGAAAGAAGAAAAAGAAGAAATGTGGCAGAGAGAGTAATTTATATAAACAAGACATCAAGAAGCGTGACTATGAATTTTCTATCTTTCCCTAGTCAATATAGGAGTAAAAACTACTATGTTGTGGGCTCGTAGTTAATTTTATACGTGGACACACTCGTAAATTGTACGATATTTTTTTATCAATTTTCCTGATTTTGAAATGGCAGGGCGCGTCCTCAGGAAACGGCCTCCAGATATAGAGAGTTGCTGCGAGTATATTCAATAAACACTCGAGGACAGCCGACAAGGGGTGGTCCTTCAGTTCGGGGAATGGGCGTGCGGCTAACAAATCCTCACCTTAAAAAATACGTTTGTTACGAAATATCACAAGAAGCCTCAGACCTGAACGGATTCCTTGGATAAACAACCTACAGATCAGGTTCGCTCAGGGCAGTGGCAGAAGAAGTCTCAGAATTTAAGTTAGACTAAGTGGGAGCACAGGAGGCCAGAAGGGACGGAGGTGGCACCGAACCATCAGGCGAATATACATTTTTCTATGGAAAGGGGAATAAGAAGCATGAGTTAGGTACAGGTTTTTTTGTACATAAGAGAATCGTATCAGCAGTTAAGAGGGTAGAGTTCGCTAGTGATAGGATGTCGTACATAGTACTAAGGGGTTGCTGGTGTGATTCCATTGTTCTGAATGTTAATGACCCAACAGAAAAATAATGCTGATATGAAGGACAGGCTCTACGAAGAACTAGGATAGGTATTTGATAAATTCCCTAAATACCATATAAAAATTGTGGTTGTCCACCATAAATTCCACTTTATCAGACACGGGATCAAACCATCAAACCAGAATACATGTTTACCTAACCGTTTACTTGCAATGGACGCTGTTGTTATCATGCTACTGCCTCAAACATTTCGTTTCCTAGGAATTTCTAGCTGTTGACTAGCAATGGATGCTGGCTGTCACGCACTGCCTTGCCAATGCGTTACCTAGGAAGTGAATGGCGTGGCAAGCCTTGAGAGCTAATTAAATGTTTGTTTTGGCGAAAACTTGGAATAAAAGATACTGCGCTCATTTAAATGTGGAATACAACTGGCTTCATTCATTAATGTATTTTCGTGATAGACGCCTTAAAAGAAATTGTCATTGCTGAAAAGGCACAGCGAGGGTCTAGCAGTCGGAAGTGTAAAGAAATTTCCACTGTTGTCAGTCATCCAAAATGCTGAATGTTAAGTTGTCGATATTTCTGAGCGAGCGATCCGGTCGATAGCATGGAAACTAATAATTCATGAGTTTCGCGAAAATACGTAGAAATTAGCCAGGATTAGCCAGATGAGTTCAAAATTAGAACTGAAAATTCACAATTTATCAAGGGCATGCGGTCTTCTCTTTATACTATTTTTACCTTTCCGAAATGAACTCTCTGATTTATTTCAAACACAAGTTCGTCTTCTGCTTAATACACACGTGCCTTAGCGCTACGACAGTCTGTAACTTCCTTCCTTCAAGACCGTTTTGGAATTAATTTTCATGAGTTCGAAACTGGAACATACTGCAGGCTCTTCCGGCTTCGTATCTACTATACTTTTCCACTGTCTCTACCAAATAATTTCGAGAGAGGAAACTATCAAATAAATGCATACTTATTCTACAATTATTAGCAAATCAGCCTATAGACACTAATGTCAGCTTTAAATCACTCACTGCATCAACACTCAATCAAAGTTCTGGTCATCAAATTGCATGAATGTGCAAACCGTTCTATGCAATTAACATATTTCCCAGGAAACATTTATTAAGTTACAATAGATAATATAAATGACAATTAGGCTATATGAAATGTGATTAATTACTGATAATTTGATACAAATCTGCATCCTGTCCATATGTTACAATTTTGCAAATGAACTCATTTTCTGTCCCTTATGACCTGCTCCCAGTTCGTATGACGCAAACCTTTACTGGCAAAGTGGGGTTGGCGAGTATAGAGATAGATCATAATATTGCAACCCTTCTTCTCTCTCCCTCCCCCACTGTAGTATGATGTAGTTCGTTAGGCCCATACTGCTGTGTCCTGTTACGTCATGTTAGAACTTGCCTTTTGCCTGCGGTAGGGAGACTTCCGTGGTAACCTGGGCTTTCTTGCCAGTTTGGCCGACTGAAACACACCGCATGGCATGACAAGAGTTCGGCGGTCGGACGAACACACTGCAAAGTACAGCAAAGTGTTCCGGTCTATCATCGTGGTCTAATGAACAGATAAACCTCCCTGCGGTTTTCTGTTTGATGTTGACATCTCCCCGTAAACACAGAGAAGTTCTAACAATTTGATAACTTGAATGATCCTGCATAAGAAGATGTATAGTAATTAACCTTAGCGTTGTACCTCAAACTTCAGAACACTCACCTCCTGCTTTTATACGTGTATTCCAAAGTTTCTGGCTTGCTCAGCAAAATCGCTAGAAATACAGTTTTCAGTAGGCCACTGAAGATCTTTAATCTCTCAGCTTGGTCTCCGAATTGTTCATACTAAGATGCTTTGAAGCCGGTCACGGTAGCCGAGAGGTCTAAGGCATGCACTGTCTTCGTTCGCTCGGAAGCCGGGATCGTGGGTTCGAATCCCACTCAGGGCATGGATGTTTGTGTGCGTTTTTCTGTGTTTGTCTACAGGTAGAGGCCTTGCGACGAGCTGATCACTCGCCCAAGGAGTTCTACCGATTGTGTAAGATCTAGTAAACCGAAGTGAACGGAGAGTTTCATGGAGGTAGGCCTAGGCCCAAATTGGGGCTGTAGCGCCACAGAAAAAAAAAGATGCTTTGAAGCCGATCACGGTGGCCTCGCGGTCTAAGGCATGAACCGTCTTCGTCCGCTCGAACACTGGGATCGTGGGTTCAAATCCCACTCTAGGCATGAGTATCTACGTGCGCTTATTCCGTGTTTGTGTTGTTCTGTGAGCAGGTAGAGACTTTGAGACGGACTGATCCCCCATCCAAGGAATCCTACCCATTGTGTATAGCATTAAGAAACTGAAAAATTTGCCAACGTCTGTAGAGCCAAAGAGAGAGAGAGAGAGAATATGTTTCGAAAAATATCTCAGTTTGATGAACATAGGACGTTAAATGTGGCCCAGTCATTCGAATATTATGAACATTCCAAGAATACTGTTTGTGTTCTGGAAAAATATCGCCTTACAGAAAATTGTGTTTGCGAATGTGCATTCCCATGAAGTAGAATCAGTAAAATATTTGGATATTTTTCGATCAAGGCGCTACAAAAACTAATTTAAATCTTCAACGTAAACTGTTCGTTTAATTGATTTGAAGGGACGAACTCATAATTATTAATATATTTCATCGGAGAGACAGATCATAGTTCTAAAGCCTTCTTTTCTGACATCACACTTTCCATTATTTTGTTCAAAGGAACATTTTGCAGAAATCTTGTTACAAGGCCCAAGATATTTTATTATACCAGCACTTGACAATCAAATAAAACACAGGACTAACACAACACTTGCCGCAACCAAAGAAAAAAAAACGAACTCCGAAAAGTTTTTGACGCAGAAACTTTTAATCAGGCAGTCTCGTAATAAAAATCGCGTTAATTACTGCACTGTAACAACAGTCCCGTTATCTCATTTGCAGACTAGTATATTTGGTTCGTCAGTTTCCTTGACAGTGGAAATGGGTAACATCGCCTGCCAAAAATTTATATGCTTCTGTTTAGCGAATATAACCTCAAAGGCTCGCCATGTTAGCATATTCCTATTTTTCTGCTTGCTGCTACATTGGTATAAATATCTCTGTGACAGACTGTGAAGGCCCGTAGGGTTATGAGACGTCGAGGCTCCCATATTTTCTCTACACAACCGCTTCACAGATGGCGGTAAGGTTTTCAACCTCACGTGGCGGCCGCTCTTTAACCCCTAGGAAGACTCCTGGTACTCATTTCTGTTAAAGGCTGACCAGACCCTAGGGCCATATTGCGGCTGGAAGGATTAGGTCAATTGAAAAAATCCACCTCATCGGGTCTCGAACCAGCGACCTTCCGGTTTTCAGCATAGTGCCTCAACCAACTATGCTACCGCCTGCCCACGTTTCCTACAATTTCATGGAAAATGGAAAGTTGCGCGTGACAATTATGAGTCGGCAACGACAAACAGAAGAACCAATAATTCAGTGTTCTGATTTGTACGAGACCACTACGTTGGTAATCTGGTGCTCTGGTGTTCACTGTGGTAGACACGTTACGTACCGAAGAACGGTGCAGAATGTGGAGTATTCATTCGACGAGTTAATAGGTGCAATAGAACTGTAAGGAGAAGCAGGGCGTAACAGCGCAGACCCTCAACGTCTGTACTCTGAAGTGTCCATAACGAGAGAATCCACACTCGCTTCACGTCTGCACGCTGAAATATATCTGCAATAAGGGCAACCAAATCGCCGAATGGTCATTTCCCAGGAACGTCACCTGCAAGAAACAAGCAGTATGCGGTCCAACATGGCAAACGCTGGTACACAACGAAGTCACAAAAGCGCCGATGTGGAAGATGTTCTGCGTAAAACAGAAATATCCTCTAGTACTGGTAATGGGTGGGACACGCGGTAGCGTAGTTGGTTGAGGCAATATGCTACAAGCCGGAAGGTCGCAGGTTCAAGTCCCGATGAGGTCATTGGAGTTTTTCAATTGACCTAATCCTTCCAGCTGAACTATGGTCCTGGGGTCGACTCAGCCTCTAACAGAAATGAGTACCAGGAATTAATTAAATAATTTTCCTGGGGAGTAAACCGCGGGCGGCGCGTAAGGCTGACAACCTTACCGCCATCTTTGAGCCGATTGTCTAGATAATGTGGGACCTCAACGTCTCACAACCTTATGGGCCTTCAAGGTCTATTACAGGGATAGCTTTACTTTTTACTGGTAACGGGTGTTTGGCCCGTCGTCACCATATTTCCCGCCCAACGGTGGTGAATCTGTTCCACGTACAGAATGTTCAAGTTTGTAACCGACGCCGGATTATGGGCGTCATAATCGTTCTCGCGAATGGCTGCTACAGCGGGATGCAACGTCTCCGTATTATCTGAGTCGAGAGTTGCTGATGGATGAAGCATGCTTCATATTGTCACGTGTAGGAGCTGAGCGTGAATTATAGACGGGTTTCGGATCGAATGATTGGATTTCTTGACACCTTATACACACCACCTTGAACTGCACTTAATTACAGCGATATCGTTGATCTACACTTCACAGTTCACCGTTACACATGCACTAGTGCCCTCAGTCTTCACAAGTCGTTTTCTGGAAACGGATTTATAACAGTCTCGCTGTAACTGCAGCACACATAAAGTCTTATTTTCACAGTCTAATTCCTTTTTTGCCATCCTTTCTCAAACATTCTACTACCATCTCCAGAGACTCTCTCAAATTCTGATTCTAGCTGCCTGACATCCTCGTTTTATAGCCTCGGGGAGGACCCACAGAAAACACCGTTTCCTATCAATTCCTATATTATTACAGAGATGTGTATACTTCGTCGTTGCATAGAAACGGCAATTCTTCGATTGTTGCTTGCGTATTTTTTGCCGCGGGAGTGTGTTTATCTAGCTGTTGCCTAGGAATGAACGTTTGCTCTGGCTCAACTATTCCGGCTTTCAGGCGTCATGACAGAATATGGAATGGGATTTTGAATGCTAGAAACCAGCACTTGTTGGCTGATTAAAATCCACATTTCTTTCAAGAAACGCAATTCGAGAACGAATTTTCAATTAATATTTATGCGGGAAAATTTGGCGATCTCCTAGGACCTTATCAGCTACTATCTGAACACGTACTGGATGCCGCAAGGCGACACATATTGTGGAAACTGCACGACAGGATTTCTTGCTCATTCTTCTAGCTCTACCATGAGGTATTTAGGCAGCCATTTTCAGATCGATGGATATGGCGAACCGGAACATTTGTGCTGCTTGTTCGATAACCCGATCTCTCCTGCTGACTGTAGGGCAACTGAAGAGCATCGTTTACGCCTAACGATGTAACATGTGGGTCGAGATGTGGGGTAAGAGAGAAGCGGTTGGCACAACAATTCACAACATACCAGACGTCTTTCACGTGACCGGAAATATACTTGGCGAAATAGACCTCATTTACGAACTGATTGCAATGGCGGATCGTTCCAATACCGTTCGTAACTGGCAAGACGCTGTTCTGTTCACAGAAAATAAACTCTTCATCTGCTTTTTCTTCCTGTGATTTTTGTTGCCACGCCTCAGTAATGATGCTGCTGCGACCGTTTATTGGTATGGCCGCTTGTGGTTGCCTCTGCATAACATAGCGGACATATTTAGAGTATGGAAGCAAGAATCGACTTGTATAAGGGAAAACATTTTTAAGAATAAGAGAAGATTCATGCTTCCCTAACGAGAGCTCAACGGTAGCCATCGCCGATACGTAAAATTTCTTCCAAATAGTACTTACAAATATAGTGCTTCACAGGAAGGGGCCCAGCCAGCCTAATATACAATGGTTACGGGGGCTGCTTATCCTAAGATAAAAGCGCCAGATGCTTAAAGCCGAACACTCACTCTATCTGTTGTCGAAGTTAATAAGTGTAGTGCAATATGTCCACTCCCACATATGTCTTCTCAGAGCGATTTCTAATCAAGTAACCCGAGAAATAACTCTGCCCATCACACGCCGCGCGGTCTAAGGCATGAATTGTCTTCGCTCGCTCGAACGCTGGGATCGTGGGTTCGAATCCCACTCAAAACATGGATGTCTGTGTGCGTTTATTCTATGTCTGTGCTGTCCTGTGTGTAGGTAGAGGCCTTGCGACGGGCTTATCCCCGTCCAAGGGGTCTTGCTATCTGCGTAAAAAAAGATCACGAAACAGAAGAAGGGAGCAGGGCCCAACAAAATGCTGTAGAGCCTTTGATGAATGAATGAATGAATGAAGAGATAACTTACCATTATCTCACTATATCTCGGCTACATGCTGAAACGGTTAATGCTGTTTAGAGAAACAGTCGCTCTTTATTTGAGAACCATATGAGACACAATGCATATTCCGAGGGCAGAATGGATAGTTTAGTATGTTAAAGCAGGTGGTACAAATGGTAATCATTAGGCTTTAAAGGGATAAGTATGAATGCCGAATCCAAACTACAATGAACATACATTAACTACACGAAACTTTATTGTATTCAATAATGGTTGACAGTATGAGAGCAGCAATAAGTAAATTTAACTGCATATTGTTATAACTTCATATTGATCAGTGTTCTGTAATGGTTTCCTGCATTTAATTAAAATTACAATGTGTCGGAGTCTTTATATTAAACTTTTTACCGTGCTGGAAACATAATACGAACGTTGCCTCTAATGGCAGAATATCCATACCATATACGTGCCGTGAGAGCTCGTTAATTGGATTGAAATTACTGTGCCATGATAGACATGTAATGGGTAATTGTCACTTGGATTTCCGACCGCAACACCGATTACCATCTTTTTCTCAGTAGTACCTTAAGTTAGGCCACGACATATTCCATCCTTATCAGTTCATTATTTACCAGTTTCAAATTATTTGGTCTATGTAATCAGCGCCGTAAAATAAAATATAAACAAGAATCTCAAAACACAAATAATGTAAGTTTTATTATTTTCTGGTATATTCGTAAATAGCCGGTCACGGTAGCCCAGCGGTCTACTACCTTAGCTTGCTCGGAAGCGTGGTCGCTAGGTCTTGGGTTCGAATCCCACACAAGGCATGGATATTTTGTATGTATATGTGTTTATCCTGTGTGTTGTTCTGTGTTTAGGTAGAGGCCTTGAGATGAGCTGATCACTCGTTTGATTTGCCTGTTGCGTACGTACACCGAAATTCGCGTTGTACGGGACCAATTGACGTGAACTCGGCATAACATAGCACGCACTGAGCTTTCTGCTGAACAGATCCCGTCTCACTGACCGACTGAGTCCAGACGCGTAATATGAATACCACCGCGCAACTAGGAACGCTCATCAACAATCATTACAACAACAATGTTACGCAGGACTGGTGAGGATAAAACCTGGAGAGTTTTTACAATACCAAGTACAAACTTCAGGATCACACTTCTCGAATCTGCCTACATACTAAACAATCAAATCTCAAAAAATTTTCCACGATGACTGTGTGAAACGGCGTGTTCGCAAGTAAATGGAGCCTGAAAAAAAGGTACTGCGAAGGGGATTTACTGAGTGATCGGTGGGGGAACTACCGACTGCATGCATCGGTAGCTCTCTCCACATCGTTATTGAGTACTGTGAAAGGGCGACACAAATTTACCATGCAGTATTAGAACTGTTGGAAGTGAAGCCCTTCTGCTTTAAAGCGTGGCGTGCAACGCGTAAACAAGTTGTGGCACACTCATCAAAAGAAGCTGAAGATATTACGTCATGCAGGTTCCCTTCACTCCACTTCCGTACATTTTGCCTACAGACAAGGCAATTAACGAGTGAATCCAATACACACAACTTTGCGGGAATTTCTGCTCGAGGATCTTTATGAAGGAACCTCCAAATGGAACTTCTATGATATTTTTTGCTCAATTTTCTTATTTATAAAACTAAAACTAAATTTATGACATCATTTTGTTGTCAGTGTTTAGCGTATCAGATTTTGAATGCCTGCTTCAATTTTTTATCTGAAACTTGTTATGTATATCATGACACATGAGTCCGTCTCAGCGGCATAATTTATAAATCTCTCACGTCAGTCTGATTGCCTTTATGTATATTTCCCTTCTAGTTGCTAGGCAACGGCTAGGTAGACACATTCCTGCAGGAACGAATACATGCAAGAATAGAAGAGGCATCGTTTTCTATACGGTCCGTTTCGAGTCGAAGCAGAGTCACTGGGTCTAGCTATCCCTTTATCGTTGCTAGGCAATGGCTCGGTAAACATGTTCCCGCGGCAAAAGAAGAACTGTTAAGAGGCCTAGTTTTCTATATGGTTCGTGTCGTATCAAAAGAAAGCAGGCGATTTGTTCTTATGCGAAATTCTTGTCTCCTTTTATGAAAGATTCCGATAAAACCAAATCGCTGCTGAGACGAATACCTCATTGAAAGAAGAACAAATTCAGACGCCAAGATGAAGGTATCTGAGGAAGAGCAGCTGGTTAGGCAACCATTGCCGCGGTGACGTAACAGCATAGGAGCCGCTGCTGCTGCTATGGTTGCCTAACACAGCTGTTCTGCTGTTACGTCATCGCTGGCAACGCGTGTTACCGAAATCCACAATCCTTTACACAGGGCTTTCATATGCTACCGTACTGATCACATGACTGCCCGTGTCTGATATATTGACATTTCTGTCACAGAGATAATATACTGTATGCTGATCACAGTGTTGCTACGATTCTACTGTAGCTCCATGGTGATGTGTCTTCTGGTTTAATTCAAGGCTGTGTCTAGAGTAGACTATCTATAATAGACTCTGTGGCGTCGAATGAGAAAATGACTTATGGATTCTAAACGGTCTAGAACAAAGCGATCCTGCATTAATCTGCAGAGACAGCGAGAACAACGAAATACTTCAGTCAAGATAATCAGTGATCCGGCTGAGATCAGAACCAGGGACCTCTGACACACAAGACTATAGCGTTACCGCTATACCAGCAAGTTCAGTGTCCCCTCATTGGTCATGTCAATATAACAAATTATGAGCACGGAGTGAAGGAATTATTCATGACATAACACGTGAAACGGCAAACTATAGCAAACTATAGAAAATGTCGCAAAATTTGTTTATATGGTGGAACGCATCCTTGCAGGCAGGAGCGGGTCATGAACGGCAAGTTACACAAGACAGAGTAATCTCGTGTCGCTGTTCTACAGTAAACAGTAATTAAATTCTGTTCAAGTAATCTGCGATGGATGCAAGAAGACTCCTCGGTCGCGCCCCCCGCTATCATTAAGTAAAGTACTGCCGCTCTGCCGCTACTAGCACGTTCCGTGTTGCTTTGAACACTCTGTATAATTCCATGTAACTAGATGAAGGAACGCGCTTCAACCCTCAGTTAATGAAGTTATTATTCGTCTTTTTTATGAATCCCAAATGTTCATTACCATATTCACAAGATCCTACCACTTGTCTCTATCCTGAACCAGGCGAATTCAGTCCACAAACTCCCAAGTTATGTCTAAACTGTGTAAGATTTGAGGTTTTCACGGCGGTGATAATGAAGTACACTTTCTTCTGGGATGTGGAACCGTGTAGATCTTGTGTGAACCGACGTTTCGGAGGAACGTATCGCCTCAATCTCTAAGGTAGAGAAATCCGCGAACTACGAACCAGCGTGAGCAGGGCAGACTGCAGCCCCACTCAGGCTGGTTCCTCGGCCGAGGATGTTTCTACCATGAAGATGGAGGCGATACGTTTCTCCGAAAGCCCGGTTCACACAAGATTTACACAGCGCCACATTCCAAAAAAAAAAAGGCGTACTTCTTACTCGACAATTCCCAGGTCTTCCAACTGATTTCCTCCCTATACATTTCCTTACCTACATTTTGTATTCATTTATAATCATGTATAATTGGCCTGTAAACTCATAAATGTTTATGAAATAAATGAAAACAACGTTTTGAATTAATGGATGTTTCAGTACATATAATTCGGCTTCTCCTTGGAACACATTTCATTTACGCACAATATTAAAACATTCCTAGCACTCAATCAATATAATAATACCTGCAAGTTTAACTAATTGATCCCAGCCATTATTTTGTCCACGAATGACATAAACGGGCCATTGTAATTGTGAAGCACTTAACAAACATGCAATATTTCCATTTTTCTATACAATGCACCTGTCTCCGTCAAGCGTAGAACAATATGCAAAATTTCATATTAATTTTGAAGTCATTAGCAGCACAGATGTGCAATTAAAATTCAATTTTATGAAATCAAGAGAGAAAATTCATTATAATGTTATAATAAACAAGTAAGCGGGTTACATGCAGCTATGCTAGAAGGCATATCGGGGACGGACATTATAGTTAATTTTGGTCAACAGTGAGATTTTTGTGCTCGACTTAGTATTTATACAATTTGCTACTAATGTCTCAATTTTCGTAATAACACTTTAAAGTTCCTACATTAAGCCTCCGAGCGTTTTAGGATTGTGCAGCTGTTCAAGAAATTACCAAAATTTTATGCAACCTGGAGGTTTATTACCGCAAGTGCTCACGAGAGCCCTCCACTCGTCCCTATCCCGAAAAAGATCGATCCAGTCCATACCAACCCATCCATCTCTAAGACCCTTTTGAATATTATCTTCCAATCAATATTTAATCTTCTTACTGGTCTCTCTTTGTGGCTTTCTCACCAAGGTCCTCCTTCCTCTTTCCCTTATTTGTGCTACATTGCCTTCCAATCTCTCTTCATTGTGCCGTTTTCTCCAACCTCCCGTCACTTCATCTCTCTTCGGTCCAAATATTCTCCTCAACACCCTGTTCTCAAACTCCCTCGGTCTATGTTGCTTCTTAATGTCAGAGACCAAGTTTCACACCCATACAGAACGACATTCAAAATTATAATTTTGCATATTCTAATTTTTACGTCTTTAAATAGGGTAGTTGTTAGAGGAACTATGCTACAAGCCGGAAGATCGCAGGTTCAAGTTCCGATGAGGTGACTGGATCTTTTTCAATTGACCTCAACCTTCCAGTCGCACTTTGGCCGTGGGGTCGACTCGGTCTCTAACAGAAAGGAGTATCAGGATTTAATTAAGTAATTTTAAGCGGCCTCCGTAGTCTAGAGGTAACGTTCCCACCTCATGACTCGTGGTACGCGGGTTCAAATACGCGGCGGAGGTCGTCGAAATTTTAAGGGCGGAAAAATTCAGGGAACAAGTCCTCCGGGAGGGACTTTAAGCCGTGGGTCCCGTGTCGTAGCTTTACGGCACGTAAAAGAACCTCATATCTCCAAAGGAGATCACTGAGCCAAATTCAAGGACGTTTCCCGCATAACAGCAGTCTCTAAGGCCTCTGATAGATGGGAGAAGCATTACAGACACCGCCAAACTAGTGGAGGCCCAACTAGCTTGCTCGGCGGGACTGCTGGTACGCACCATTATCGGTAGAGTATAGAGACTGGTAGAATATCATAGAAGGAAGCACAATGGACCAATACTGGTCTAAGTGCATGGAGAAACCCACCCTCTCCAATAACTAACTAACTAATTAAATAATTTTCCTGGGGAGTAAAGCGCGGCCGGCGCTTAAGGCTGACAATCTTACCGCCACTTTTGAGCCGATTGTCTAGAAAATGTGGAACCCTCAACGTCCACAACCCTATGGGCCTTCACGGCCTGGTAGAGGGACAACTTTACTTTTCTACAGCGGGTGATAAATTAAACCACCGACTGCCGATTTACACTCTTTCAACATTGCAATAGCATTTTCAAACTCAAAAGGGCTAGGATGAGGTACTAACGGCTCAGCTGTATATATTTCTATCTGCCTAACATCACTGACCTCACGTACATTCAATAACTGAGAGAAATATTTCTTCGAGCTCTTCAAAATGTTGTGGGAATCTGCAAGCAGATCACCATTCTGATTCTTCGCTAAGTTGCTGCTAGGTTTTTAACCCTTATTAAAGTCATTTATTCCTTTATACAGGTCTCTAATGTTTTTGTTCTTACTGTTTATTGCAAGCTCATTAATTTTGTCTTTCAGATATTCCCTCTTATTATTCCTGAAATTCCTGCTAGTTTCATGTCTTATATTGTTCAGATTATCCCCATTTATTTCGCTTTGATCCTGTACCTACTGCAATTTGGCTTGCTTCCTTTGATCCAATCATTCTGAGCATCCTTCCTCGATCTATGGCTCACGCTTCTTCAATTCAGAATAAACTAGACTCACTTTGGCTGAATTTTTGTTTTACCCTCTAATAGTTTCTCAAGCTATATTGATATCCACATCGTCGTGTAAAGTCTTCAAAGCTGTGAACCTTTATAAGATTTGAGCACGATACTGCTCTTTAACCTTTTGCATCGTTTATCTCTCCAAACGAAATTTGGGGTGCTGTTTGTTTGTTTCCAGCCAGTCTTCCCCTAACTTATACCACCACCAGGTCGTGGTCAGTATCACAACCTTCTGCCCTGAATGATGGGAAATTAAGTGTACTTGAATGCCTACTCCTATTTATCAAAATATGGTCAATTTGATTGTGAATATTCCTATCAGGAGATATCCAAGTAAATTTATNCATTTTGGGTCTGCAAGTGTTTCCTTTACCTGCTTTGGCACTGAAATTTGCTATCGTTATCATTTTGGGTCTGCAAGTGTTTCCTTTACCTGCTTTGGCACTGAAATTTGCTATCGTTATCATTTTGGGTCTGCAAGTGTTTCCTTTACCTGCTTTGGCACTGAAATTTGCTATCGTTATCATTTTGGGTCTGCAAGTGTTTCCTTTACCTGCTTTGGCACTGAAATTTGCTATCGTTATCATTTTGGGTCTGCAAGTGTTTCCTTTACCTGCTTTGGCACTGAAATTTGCTATCGTTATCATTTTGGGTCTGCAAGTGTTTCCTTTACCTGCTTTGGCACTGAAATTTGCTATCGTTATCATTTTGGGTCTGCAAGTGTTTCCTTTACCTGCTTTGGCACTGAAATTTGCTATCNCTTCATGAGAATATTAAGCTTTCGACAAACACATATTTTTGGTGTGGCAAAATTTACTACTCTACCCCTATTATCATTACTAATTTCATATAAACTACTGTCGTTATCATTTTGGGTCTGAAAGTGTTTCCTTTACCTGCTTTGGCATTGAAATTTGCTAACGAAATTTTCGTTTAAGGAGTTTACGGAATACATGTTTCTAGTACTTCGTAGAACGTATCCTTCATATCATCCGTATTATCTTCTGTTTGGGCAGGAACAATCAGAAAAAAAAAAATATATCGCACCAGCGGCCTCTTAGTATTATGTACGACATTCCATCATTAACGACGTCTACCCTCTTAACTGCTCTTATGATCCTTTTTGTACAAAAAAATGTACATAATTTATAAGTATAATTCACCTCGTTGGAAAATGTATATTCGCCTGCCGGTTCGGTGTAACCAGTGTCCCATCTGATCTTCTCAACTCCCACTGAATGTAATTTATATTTTGACACTTTTTCGCAACTCTCATGAGCGAACCTGCCCTATGCAGGCCTCCTACTTTCCAAGTGCCAAATCTCATATTCATTTTTGTTAGCTTAGGTCGTTTATCCAAAGACTCTGCGCAAGTCCAATGCCTTTTGTGACATTTCTTAACAATGATTTGTTAGCCCCTCATCCAACCACCAAGCTGTAGGACACAGCCCTTGTTGGCTGTCCGCGGCTGCTTATAAAATATATTCACAGCTACCCTCCATATCTGGAGTCCATCTTCTCTATCCGAAACCTGAGAACGCACCATGCCGATGTGACAAGGGACACACTTAACATGACTAGGAATGTTGTTAGGAACACAAACTTCATCAAAATCAATACAAGCACAATATAAAGCTGGTCAATAAATCCTTTGAAAATATGAAAAATTAAAATATTGTCACGCTTATGGAGTGATTACAGACGGGTTCTGGATTGGTGATCAGATCTATTGGACTCTTCGAAACAACATGTGACTACATTTTACACTGTTACACATACAGTAGTATCCATAGTCACGTCTTCACTAGCCGTTGCTCGGTAGCGTCTCCCAACTGCGGATATTCCCACTTTCTTCTGGGTTCCCGAATTGCACCCAGCCTCAGCTACAGCTTCTAACATCAACAGCTCACAAAGACAACTTCAGCAGTTCATTAATTGCCTAACTAACTCAGCCACTCACCAACTAACTTCACTCAACTAACTCTCACTAACTGTCCTGTTTATAACATCTCGGCACGGACCGCGCAGTCATCCTCTACTGCTGTGTCCAACTGTTGCCGTAGAAACATGCTTAGTAATGGCTGTTGTATATTTTCTTATCACGTTGTCGTTGCCCAGCAACGGGTCCACATGCTACAATATTTTAGAATGACAATAACGAAATAAATCTACATTCATGAATAAATTAATAGTAATACAATTCCTGATATGTTCGCTAACACTGAGTTCCGAGTACTGTGTCCTATATACTTCTGTCTTCGCTCGCTTGGAAGCCGGGATCGTGGGTTCGAATCCCACTAAGGGCATGGATGTTTGTGTGCGTTTTTCTGTGTTTGTCTACTGGTAGAGGCCTTGCGACGAGCTGTTCACTCGCCCAAGTAGTCCTACCGAATATGTAAGATCTAGTAAACCTAAGTGAAATGGAGAGTTTCATGGAGGTAGGCCTAGGCCCAAATTGGGGCTGTAGCGCCACAGAAAAAAAAAACATTTCAAGACTGAAATGTAATTACAAAATTATAACGAGGGAAGCGGAAGGGAACATTCTACCGCAAGAATCTGAAAGGATGGAACCGCTTGAGGCAAAGACGTAAGTGTGAATATTATCTTCAGAAGGTTGCTTAAGAAAGAATATGACTTGCTTAGCAACAGCTAGACATTCAAGCATGATTAAGATCCATGGCGGTATTTAGTGCGTTGTCATTATATCCTTTTGTATACGGGTGATAAACTTGGTCTGTCAGACTTAGGGGGGGGGAAATGACGAAGGAGTTTGAGAACAAAGTGCTCGTGAGAATAATCAAATCATTATGAAAGAGAATATAATGAGAATTAATAAAATCTCATAAGACGGAGTTTCATACATTTTACTCTTGATGGAACAAGTCGTAAGATCAGAAGAATGTCTTGGGAAGGCACGTAGAACGCATGACGATAACAATTGCATGTTAAATTTTAGCCTAGAATATAAAAATACTTGATAAGCAAGTAGAACTAAGCATAAATGAGATACAAACCTGATGTAAAAGGGATAGGGCCTGGGAATATGAAATAGCTTAAATTAGAGCGGTCCAAAGTATGGCAGGATTTCGCTCCCCTAAACACTGGGAACGTGGTTTCGAATCCCACTCGTGGTATGGATGTCTACGTTTGGTCTGTTTATGTGCTGTCCTGTTTAAGTAGCGGTCTTGCGTGGGACTGATCCCCCGACTTAGTCCAATCTACAGCCTACAAGATTCACAATTTCGGAATAAATCGTGCTTTGGAATAGGTCATAGAGCCTAATCCGTTAAGGTAGAATGAGTGGTATAAACCGGCTCCTATAATGGTATAGTGGCTGGATATTGTGAACACGGCAATAAAATGTGTGTTCCACAGAAACAAGTGAATCGGCTAGAAGAACAAATATTACCTTACCAAGAAGGACTTTCTTTCAGTTCCACGGCTTTCGAATGTAATGTTAGTTAAACTGTTCGTACTCAAACTCCGAAGAAAGTAAGCCACATAATTATGCTTTTCAGCATCCTTCCAACAGAAACCTTGTTGTTCAGAGCCTATTTGTGGACCCTGCAGTGAACAGCGTGCCGGATAATAAGCAGCCTCTTACCCAGCAAAGCTATTATCTTTCACAGGCACAAAAATTCTTACTTCATATTTTCATGTTATCATACCCGTACTCATGTTGGAAGTTTAGAATACCTCCCGCTCTAGAATAGACTTCTCCTGTTTCAGCCAGCTACTTACTGCATTAATTTCTCCAAAGCTCTTTCACTGTAATTTTATGATAGCATTAAGTAACTTCGGTGCTGTGGTGGTAAGCATAATGGCTTTGTGATCAATAAGTCACGGTCCCAATTCCGGCTTCAGGTAACAAAATTGAAATAAATTTAAATTGAAAGTAGCATTTTCTGGGTTGTAAGAGCATGAAATTCTGGGAGAGTCAGATCCAATAAATTTCAATTAATTGGTCACAGAATAATATTTGGAGGGTGCTCAATCACATTTTTGTCTACATGTGGCCTATAATATATCCAATTATTCATCGAATCATATTCAACTTGTGTTATTTTTAGTTTTGATGTTAGAGCCATAAATGAAACAGTTAACTAAAGGTAAAGTGTGATTATATTAAATTTCTAAACATGTCTATTCATACTCGAGTTCTTTCCATACGAAAACGAATCATTTCTGGGATTGAAGATACAGCTAAATGCCTGTTTTTTCCATATTCTTTCGATGAAGTCGACGCTCTGTCCAACTTCCTTCATAGANGAAGTCGACGATCTGTCCAACTTCCTTCATATCTTACCTCAGGCAAAATTATAGTAGAGTGGAGTTCGGAGATCATCGTGGCCAAGGTTTAGAACCTCTACTTCGAATCCATCGTCTCTGAGAATTCTCATTTATACTTACGAGACCAATATTTGCTTAGTACTCCGGAATCCATCAGGTTTAAACTGTGATATCGCTTTCAGTTCGAGGTAATGGACAGGCCCATGATCTAACATTTTCAGGGACTGTCTGTGAAAATCTCATTATATTCCATGAGGTTCGAAATGTTGGTCTCTTAATTGTTCGGATATCCTGATCAAAATCAGCCACATGGGCCACTAAAGACGAGAGAGACATCTAAATTTGTTGTCTACAGATGCCCTCGAGAGCAGATGTGCGTAAAGCGACAAAAGAGACACAATGACTGTAATCATCAAGCATGGAAATGACGAGAACTTTTTCTTCGATACGCGGCAGTAAAGTTTCGTGGAAATTTTTCTGTGTTTCGGAGAAAAATTCTGTCTTAATTTTCGGAGTCAAGAGTAATTCAAACAAGTAATCAGGGAGAAGCAGTACATGCCGCGAAACAATGGTAAACTTCTACCAGAAGACACTCCGTCCTATCCCGCACAAGGTCATTTTCCATAGTGACCGCCATGATAACCACAAAGCATTAATATACGGGAAATATAATACTTAATATTGTTCTTGTTATTGTTAGAAATGAAAGGTTTGGGCGCTGCGCCGTAAGCTATGGTCACATTACAAGAGGAAGACTTGAACGTAATATTATTGTAATTCAACAGTTCAAACAATATTTACCGTAGCAGCCNATGAACATGTAATAAGCTAACATTTCAGTAACTCCACCCAGTAACGAAAACAAAATCGAGCCCAAAGAACAAACACTAATCCTTCCTATGACTTGAAACCTTATTATAAATATGTATTCAGGGTACCTGAGTGGGGTAAAACTGATATGGAGAACCTTGACACGAGTCACTTGATCTAAATTTAGAATTCAATCCAACGCCGGTCCTACTCTTTTCTATCCCACGGTAATACAGAGATTTAATAAACCACAGGACGAGACACGCGTATCGTACGTATTTGTAATTTGCATCATAAGCAGATGGTATCGTTCGCAACTTACACCTACGCAAGACAATGTACGGACGGCCTCCGCATTATGATACGCTGCGATCATAGAGGGCAGCACTGCAGTACAGTTCACGCGATGCACCGAGCATTCGAGAGACAAGGAACAGCGGGTTATTCATATAAAATCATGTTGAGGTCTCTAAACGAACTCCTTTACACAGTTATGGATAAAAACAAATAAATTTACATATATTATACAAATTACTATAGATATGGAACGTCTATTACACACTAGTAAGAAGTGTGATACAAGACAAACGAATAGGAAATTAACTCTGATCAAGTCTCGTTACTAGAATTAGGGTCAAAATCTTAATAGGAATTTGGTAATGCTGCTATCGTACAAACTGTGACAAAACTTTATATAATTTTTATCTTACACTGTATGTTTCGACAGCAAAGTGGTCGTCATCAGGTGCCAAAACACAAAGTCATAAAAATGAAATCTGTAATGTAAATGATAACAACTTTATATATAAATGACTTAAGCTGTAAAACATAATAAATAATTTCCGGTACGACTAAACTGCACAGAAGTACGTGTCTGCTTTGTAATAAGAAGTAAGTTGTTTTCTAATGTTTTTGGATTGCCACCTGATGATGACCGTTTTACCACCGGAACATTTTGCATGAGATACAAACGAAACCAGGAATTTTTAACATAATTTATGTGACAAATAATCCGAAGACCTTGAAAAACAAACACAAACAGGATGCAGTTTATTGAAATAGCTATATATATATCCTTGGAAGATATGGCAAATTCGAGAAATGCTTGCTACTATTTATTTCAGAATATTTTGCATATCTAAGGATGTAAATATTACAGTACACAGTTACAATTGTATGCTTTTATACAGGGGTGGGAAATATGATCTACCAGTCTAAACAACAGACACAAATGTAGGACGTAAGCAGTGAGAGAGCTGCTCGTGTTATTCAGACATTCAAGGGGGACATAGGAGGAAGATCTAAAAAAAATATATGAAGCAGAAATTTATAATCTGTACTCACTACAAAATATTCTTTTTCTACGTTTGCACCTTAACAGATTAGGCTGTCTTGTAGCTCCCATTCAGAAATAATTATGAAATTGTGAATCCTCTAGGCAGTTGGTAGGACTCCTTGACTGGGGATCAGCCTGATATAAGGCCTTCACAGTACAACACAAACATAGAATGAAAACGGAACAAGTCCTCCGGGAGGGACTTTAAGCCGTGGGTCCCGTGTCGTAGATTTACGGCACGTAAAAGATCCTCACGTCTCTAGGAGACCTCTGAGCAAAACTAGGCAACACATTTCCCGCCCAAGTAGTTTCCAATGCCTCTGGCAGATGGGGGAAATATCAGGTACCGACGGCCGACCTCGTTGGCTGAACGGTGCTGATAGCACGCACCAGTACCGGTATGGTATGGCGACAGTAGAAATTCAAGGGGGACGCACAATGAACCGATAACTGGTCTAAGTGCATGGGGAGACCCACCCCCTCTAATAATAATAATAATAGAATGAAAGCAGTCAGACATCCATACCTTGAGTGGAATTCGAACCGAAGACCTCAGTGTTTCAGAGGACCAAAAAATTTCCTGCTTTATACCTCACGGTCACTGTGACCGCCATTACGAAATATAATTCCAGAAGACTGAAGCTGGAGGAGGCAACGAGGGATAATAATTGATGACCGAGTATTATTTTTTAGTATTTCAGAAGTTTTTAACGCGCTTTCCGAGATTCAATCGCTTTGACATATATCACAACATTATACATGATAACGACATTTAAAACTGTCATTAAAAATCTATTATAATGTTCATTTTCTGTTGCCTGACGGGTCTGCAATAAAAAGTTCCAGAGGCTCTTCAGACCTTTCCAATCAAGTTACAGAATTAAATACAGAAGGATAACAGCTGGTTAACCTCTGACATATTAACAATAATTCATTTCAAACCACATGCCTATTCATTACGCACATTTTTAATGAAGAGATGGGGCAACAATTCAGAAAGCCGACACACAATCAGCTCTCAACTATCAAAGCACGACAGTGTACATTCAAATGGATTGGAAAGAGAGTAGCAACATCAATGGAATTAGATTTCACGGAATTGCCATCTATAAGCTTCTAACTTTTGTTCACAGACGTGGATGAGAGTTAAACTGCATGATACGCTGAGATAGCATTCCTATACAGAGCTATTACAGTGTTATGTGTAGCGAAAATCGGACTTTAGCATTTTGTGGTTTCAAATCGATAAAAAGGGAGAATGACCAGAAATACGATGATTACTGAGCTATCGAACTGCAGGAAAAGGGAAAACGCAAGCAACCAATGAGAAATTCCACAATTTTAGTGAGGCTCGGTGTTGCTAATTTTGGTGTTTCAAATCAGCGGTGTCCATTCATATGCAGGCTGGTAATTAGGCCAAAGGCTGGTCACGGTAGCCGAGCGGTCTAAGGCATGTACTGTCTTCGCTAGCTTGGAAACCGGGATCGTGGGTTCGAATCCCACTCAGGGCATGGATGTTTAGTTTGTGTGTGTGCGTTTTTCTGTGTTTGTGTACAGGTAGAGGCCTTGCGTCGAGCTGATCACCCGCCCAAGGAGTCCTACCGAATGTGTAAGATCTAGAAAAACCGAAGTGAACGGAGAAGTTCATGGAGGTAGGCCTAGGCCCACTGGGGCTGTAGTGTAGAAATGAATAGAATGAGCTAACGTACAGACGTTAATTGTGGAACACTATGGCGTAACTAAGAACTATAATGCTAATCACATAAACTGCTTAAGAGCAGATTCCGAATTCATACTCGAAAAATATCCAGTCCAATCAATCTCGTTGTTCACCTCGATCAGGCGAATGTATTGAAATATTTCCATCAATGCATTGCGCTTCAGTTTCCATGAACACTCTGATCCACACCGGCTTTGATGTGCCCACAGCGGTGGCTTCTGGGATGCTGCCTGCTTCACGCTGGGTTCTTACTTATCTTACTCTTTGACCCTTGATATGAAGACGATATTTTCCACCGAAACGTCGATTAACTTGTACTGGACTAAAGTGGTGTTATACGGCGGAATATGGAATTATTCTCTTTACTGTCATTCAAGTGAAAAATTAAGACGTTTGAGCTTGTCCCTATGTTTAATTAATCGAACACCACGACATGAAGACGTATGAGAGAGACTGTATAGCTCAGCCAGTCATTACCTTGGCACTAAATGGAAGTAAGTGGCCAAAACTTCACGTTCCGGCCGCTTTATCTCCGAGGTTCCCCAGATAGGAGGTTATTTGGGTCCCAGAGAAGGTCTGGAAGCTGTGGAAGAGAGAAAATCAATTTCCCCAGTCGCGAGTACTACAATTTGAGATTCAAGTGCCTTTATCTTTTGAGGGGTAAAGAATCTAATCACATATATAAAGGAGAACAAAAGATAAAGTATGAATTGAGTGATTCTTTGTTTATCGGATAACGCTGTTTCAACTGCAGTCGACTGGAAAAGAAAAATTATCATAAATTTGAACATCTGAAAGATTAATTAATCCGAGTTGTTCTCGTGTACAAGTCTAATGAAGTACCACTGCATTAACCTGCTCCTCAAACAGAACGTTCAAGAGGTAAAAGAGTAAAACTGTTTGCGTTCTTAATATGCTATACAACAGTACAAGGTTCGGCCACATAGAGCGCTACGTACGCTATGTTCGCTATACGAACAGAAAAATATCTCCCTTTATTGCCAATGTGACTGGCCACAAAGCTTCCGTACGCTACGTACGCTATGTTCCCTATGTTAGCTGCGTCGCAGAGTGTACAGAGCCTACGTAGCGTACGTAGCGTACGTAGCGAACATAGCGTACGTAGCGAACATAGCGTAGCGCTCTGTGTGGCCGAAACTTAAGGTTTATGCATGCATCTACATAGTCACAGGTTTATTTCTTTGTCGGTGGACCAGCATGCTTTCTAATGAACGGCAAATTCCAAATACAATGTTATAATTTTTCCGTTTAAAGTTCTTGGATTTTAGAGCTTCCCCTGTGTGACATAATATGCACAAAATACAAATGACCCAACTATAAAATTCGGTAAGTATAAAGTACAGACGAATTTAGCATTATGGAACGTTAATGTCTGCGGGGTAATACTAGCGAAAAATACTGCCTAAAGGCATTATACGAGTACAATGCAAGCTAGAATACTAATGGCCTCAATAAAATTGCTCCATCGAAATAAAATAGCTTCAATTTGTGAATATACTTTAATCTTTTATGGGTCATTTTGGATAAATCGGTTCCATTAATTAAACTCAATTACTTCATCCATTTATTTCTGCTAGTGTAAGTATAGGCCTATGACGACGGAGCACTCATACAAGAAAGGAGCACGGTAACTACAGTGGAAGGAATATAACTAAATTTGAATGTATTATTCTTTGGAAAAGCAGGAGAGAAAAAAAAACATCTTAAATTTTAGTAGTGATTTTATTACTATAACTAGTATAATAGGACTGAACACAGTCTCCAAGCGGTCTAAGGTATGAAATGTTTTCGCTCGCTCGAACATCGGGATCGTGGGTTCGAATCCCAATCAAGGCATGGATATCTGTTTTATTCCGTGTTTGTGTTAAGTAACGACCTTACGACGGGCTGATCCCCAGTCCAAGGAGTCCTACTGACTGTCTAAGATTAACAATCTGAAGTGAATCGAGCGTTTCACGGATGTCATATGTTTCAAGTTGGAGCAGCAGGAATAAGAGAAGAAGAAAAGGAAAAAGTGCAATTGATGTTGAAAATTGAAAGCCAAGTTCTTCATTTGTCATACACGTATAAACTATACTTTAGTTAGATTCGACCAATCCGATCAGCCAACTCCGTTTGGACATTTATCCCATCTGGATCCTCATTAACAGCAATGAGGTTCAATTCACAGCGAATATGTGTACGGCGTGACAGGTTTCTCATAGGTTAATCTACAGTGTTTCCAATATTAAATTTCAGGTATTTTTCTCTCAGTGACCCCAAGCCCTAGAAAAAACAAATGGCAAATAGAAAGATATGTGTTAAGTAGATGCACCTTAACGTCTCATAACAAAAAGGTCTGCCAGATTATGGAGTTGCAATATCTTGTTAAGGTACACTTGCGCCTGTCCGTGGTCTTGAAGCTCATGAGGATTGAACTGTTGTGTCAGCCAGAGACAATAATAGAGTGGAAAGGGAGAAGCCAGAAAACAACGGTTTCACTTCCACATACTGTGCTAAAGGCGACCTTCTCTGATAATTAATTCAGTGTCATTACAGTATCACACATTTTACAAAAGACTAATCTGAGAAGTCGCATCAGGTGACAAATTAAAAATTAAAAAGAATCTCCCTAAACAGATTAAAACGGTTATTGTCTACAGCGAAGAAATAGCGTCATTCCCGTGAGGTAGAAACTGAATTTATATCTATTATTTAGAAAGAACCCGGTCTTTACAGGGCTTAAATATTTCTTACGATTATGAGAGCATATATTTTTGTAGCGCCAACATTTCAATAAGTATTTTAGTGAAAATGATCCATCACTGGGTTACTTAATCATTTTTTTTTCTGTGGGGCTACAGCCCCAATTTGGACCTAGGCCTACCTCCACGAAATTCTCCGTTTCACTTCGGTTTACTAGATCTTAGACAATCGGTAGGACTCCTTGGGCGAGTGATCAGCTCGTCGCAAGGCCTCTACCTGTACACAAACACAGAAAAACGCACACACACAAACTGAACATCCATGCCCTGAGTGGGATTCGAAACCACGATCCCGGCTTCTGAGCGAGTGAAGACAGTGCATGCCTTAGACCGCTCGGCTACCGTGACCGGCACTCAATAATATTACTTGCCAATTTTTCTTGGATATTTTGTGACGCTGTCAGCAGCTCAGAGTATATCGCGTCGGGCATTAGGACAACCGCTGAGTGATAAACTCAAAATCTGAGGAGGAAAAGCCTAGTGAGACTGAGGAAATTCACGAGAGCATATACAGCGACCGGGATTCGGGTGAAGCGCCTCGAGAACACGAGTGGAAATTTTACCGGTACGCCATCATATTCAGTCTGTTTACTTCATATATGCCATTTAGCTTCAATGAGACTGTAAGGTAATCACGGTGGTAGGAACTTCAGATGCTGATAGCTCGGCCTACTTCGAGGTATTATTATGGAATTCTCTTGCTGGAACCGTAAAAAACTACGATTCTATGTCAGAATAATTCCTACTCGGTCCAGGTTCTAACCCGATACCTCGCTAACATAAGATAATAGGGTTACGGCTGTACCAGCTTTCTTGACTTCATACAAATGAGATTGGACCGCAGTTAGAAACCGCATACAGAATTTCGATGGGTAAAACATGTCTACGTTTGAAGATGTGGCCCGGGGTTAATATTTACATTAGTCATACAGAATTATTATTATTATTGTTATTGGAGGGGGTGGGTTTCCCCATGCACCGCGACCAGTTTGATCTATTGTACGTCCCCCTGTGATATTCTTCCAGTCTCTATATCCTACCGGTACTGGTGCGTCCCATCAGTCCCGACTCAGCCAGTGAGTTCGGCCTCTACTGGCTCAGCGGTATATAGATGCTTCCCCCATCTATCAGAGACGTTAGAGACTATTGTTGGGCGGGAAATGTCCTGCAACTTGGCTCAGAGGTCTCCTTGAGACATGAGGTTCTTTTACGTGCCGTAAAGCTACGACACGGGATCCACGGCTTAAAGTCCCTCGCGGAGGAAGTTATCAGGATAAGTAAACCAAACTGGAAGTGAAGCTATGAGACCCAATGTTCCGCATCAACTACCGGAGTTATGAGAATTTACGCACGAGGAAATACCGAAGGGCTTGGAAGTCGAAGTTCATTCTGTTATTCATCATGGTTCTACGGGCCTTTGTTGGGCCCTGGTATCTTCTTCGGTTTCGTAATCTTTTTTTTACGCAGATGGTACGACTCCTTGGATGAGTGATCAGCCCGTCGCAAGGCAGCTACCCACACACAGGAGAATATAAACACAGAATAAACGCACATCTTGACTGGGAATTAAACTCAGGAACCCAGCGTTCTGGCTAGGGAAGAGAGTTCATGCTTTAGACAGCGCGATCATTGCGATCGGCCGAAAGCGAAGTACCAACACAAAAACAAAACGCAATGGGAATCCAATGTAGCCACTATTCACAATCATGAGGTCATACATATATATGTGGTTTCAGTAATCTTATGCAGGGAAATATAACCTATTTTTACCTATCATAAGTCGAATATATTTGAAAAGTAGGATCTTATCGTCTAGCAAACACACGTCATCTTCATTACAACGATGACTCAGCTAATGATATTTAGGAAGGCACGATGCTTTTTCTGATAATCAAACGATTCCCCCCAAATAATATCTACGAATTAAAGACCACATATATATATATATTGCACTGTGCAGTTCAGGGTTATGTAAGAAGACAAGAGGACACCAATTATAGATGTCTAATACATGGATTGAGCAGTCTAAAGTATGTATTGTCTTCGCTCGCTTGGAAACCGGGATCATGAGTTCGAATCCCACTCAGGGCATGGATGTTTAGTTTGTGTGTGTGCGTTTATCTGTGTTTGTGTACAGGTAGAGGCCTTGCGACGAGCTGATCACCCGCCCAAGGAGTCCTACCGAATGTGTAAGATCTAGAAAAAGCGAAGTGAACGGAGAAGTTCATGGAGGTAGGCCTAGGCCCACTGGGGCTGTAGTGCCAAGGGAAAAGAAAAAAAATACATGGATTACAGGTTTAGGTATAAAAAAGGAACTATGAGCCTAAGTTTCAAATCGCGTATCCCGTTCAGTTGCTTTCCTTAAACACACACACAGATTAAGTACGTACAACATTCATCCCCTGTAGGAAATAAGTAAACACGAAACCGTCTGTCACCTGCTTCCCTGCAAGTAATGTGCTACCTCCTACAGTTAACTGCCGCCTGGAAATAGGCATGTTTATTTTCTTGCTCTCTTGTCATCATAACAGACTGTTTCACTACTACAGACACAGCTAAGCATTTATTAACGTTAGTCTTTTGGTTATCTGTGTTCAACTGTTCCTGTGTTCAACCATCTATCAACGTCTTTTCACGTTACCAAAACAATTCTTTCAGGGCCAATTTCAACCCTTTTCACACCGTAAACCTAAGACATTTTCAATAAAGAATTCACGGAAGAAGTTTCTCTGAAGATGACAGATTTATCAGCTCTGGATCAACGTAGGCACATTCAAATGAAAATGATGATGATGATGATGATAGTGATTAATATGATAACAAGTTTCTATATATTACTACAGTGCATGGTACCAATTAAGTGGCTTTCTCTACAAAGTCCTCAGCGCAACTATGATACATTTCAGGTTCGAAAAAATCTTCCAAAATCACCTAAAATTGTATTTAACAGAGCCCCGACAACTTGACCGATTTCGATCAAATTCGATACAGCAGACGTATTCTAAAGGTCGTTGAGATTTCTTTTAAGTCTGGCCCACTTAACGGCTACTAGTAATTTAAGGCCTATATTAATATACGACACTTACATTATACGAGTATTGCTCCACACGCAATATAAGGTTCATTCATATTGGTTGGTTCTATACATCACTTACTTCAGAGCAGAACGGAAACTTCACTTACATATTTTGAAAATATTCACGGAGTCAGATAAAAGCTAAAGGATTTACGATTACCTGGGAGCTGGGGTTGTGGAAGAGCAAAATATTAAAAGTCATCTCAAAGGAGCATGATATGAAGTTGTCGGCTCTACTTATAAGAATTATGACAACCGTCAGCACAACAAAAATACCCAGTTTTAATTTCGATCTTTATTGCTGCTACATGTTTCGGTCATATAAGACCATCATCAGGAAGTTATACACAGGAATACGCAGTCATTGAAAATACCGACAGGGATCCTTATCGGTGCAACGCGTCATGTCATGCACTCACATAAAATTCTTGCCTTAAGTTTATATTATACGATCCAGTGACAGTCTCTCCTGGACATTGTAATGAGTTCTTGAGTTTAATAATAGGCAGGGAACTTCCGGACCAATTCGGCAACTGTTAGCCTATGAATAAGAATTCTTCTTTATTGAGTTATCAGTGTAACTGTTATTTGCTCAGAGATATTGGGTTTTCGGACTTTCCTCAGGAGATGCAAATCTCAGGGTATCATCCCCAAAGCCTTCTCTGTTTTCCTCAGGAGATGCAAATCTCAGGGTATAGTAACTACTTGTTATTTGCTCGCCAACCACAGTGGCCGCGCGGTCTAAGGCATGAACTGTCCTCGCTCGTTCGAACATTTGGATCGTGAGTTCGAATCCCACTCAAGGC
The DNA here is from genome assembly GCF_002891405.2 of Cryptotermes secundus. NCBI lineage: Eukaryota > Metazoa > Arthropoda > Insecta > Blattodea > Kalotermitidae > Cryptotermes > Cryptotermes secundus. Next base: position 1,263,885 of record NW_019742961.1, on the reverse strand, counting down.
ATGGATCTCTGTGTGCATTTATTCTGAGTCTGTGCCATCCTGTGTGCGCACGTAGCGGCCTTGCGACGTGCTGATCCACCGTCCAAGGAGTCCTACCGACTACGTAAAAGATTAAGAACTTTAAAGCCGGCAAGGTCCAACAAAAGAGTTCTAGATAGACAGATATTTGCTGCCGTTCACAATGTTTGCTTGTCTGCATGTCTATTATATAATATCCTGCCGAGATTTTACGGAGTTTACTGACAATTATCTGATCAGTCAATATCTGAAATACGGTGGAGACTATAAAGGCGATGATCATGGTGATTGTGAAAACAGTTATATGATAACAATTGTCCTACATATAACTGTAGTGTTATTCCCTTATTTTCATATAAGGTACTGTGGCTAGGCACTATTATACTTTTAAACGTGGCCATAATTACTTTAATTGTTATTTTCCAGTACGTGTATTGTTTGAATAGTCCATTGTAATATTTGTGAATTAAATTAATCATCACCATCTTCTGTATATAGGGTCTGCCGTCCCGTAATTATACAGCAGTTCCCATTTTCGTAGCAGAGAGGTAATGCAAATGAATGAATGTACACAAACACAGCTATAACATGGTAACGAATATCTGTCCACTGAAACTACAAGCCAGGAACGAAAAACACGAGTCACTTGTTTCTTGTGCAGATGTGATTTCCTGCTGGAAAGTTTGCGAATCAATCCAGTGATTGGAACACCCTGTTGTTATAAAATTCAAATTATCGTGGCCATGTTAGCAAATGTTCAAGGGCGTACACGTCTATGACAAGAGTAGAGAAAATCATAAAGAGATTTGTGGTAATAGTTTTAATAATATTAAAATCAAAAGCAATATCCCATGCATTTGTGAGCAGATCCAATTTCCAAAACGTCGTGTTTTCTGTTCTCTAGAATACTGGACGATGGAGAAAGTCCCCAAACCCAGTAATTCTGTGTTATAAACGTACATCATCGTCAGAGCCCTTTAGAATCTATATATTAGCGATATCTTCATCCATTTAAACTCCATCGAGAAATGAATTGCGAAAATGCTGTGGAACGCAATGGAAATGCCGAAGAACTATAAACAATTTTGTAGAAATGGCTATTGTGCCTTTTATTTTATTGACCAGGCTATAGAGGCATATAAAAGGTAAAGTTGTCCTGTGCTTAACTAATTGAACACTGCGCCATGAAGGAGTATTGGGGAGTGGATGTATAGATCCACGTATTCTTGACCTCGTCAGTAACTGGAGGTAAGTATGAGTGTTTCTCCCGGAGAAACAGCCCCCCATAAAGTATAGATAGGAAGCTGGGTGGTTCCAGGAACCGGTCTCAACGACGTGGAGTGGAGAACATTTTTGTCCCTTCCCTGACTATAACTCCGGACCCTCGGCCGTAAAGCCTGTATCCAGTCACTACATCCACTGGGCTATCCCGGGTCATGATATTTAGACATATACTTTCGTGAAAATCTCTCATCGAAGTAATAAAATCACAAAGAACCGAGAAAGCACTGAACCTAATGTCATAGTCTCCTGTGCAGATATTCATCTTAGCCTACACTGATCCTTCCGCCACTCAGAGAAAAGCTGCACAATCCTGTNAAAGCCCAGAAGACTGCTTTCTTCAATCCTGTTTCTTGTCCTTACTTATTGCTTCCTCCGTTCCTTCTCCTTTGGAGGAGTGTCCTCTTGATATAGCACATCTTTCTGTTGTTAGCCGTTGGTCCTTCCAGCGACTGAAACATGAATTCAGACAACAGATCGATTGCTTCGCACTCGGTCCGCTCTGGGATTGTCGCTGACTGTCTGACTCGTCAACTATCCTATGTCTTCGCTTTCACTCTGGTCTTATAGGTAGGACGAACGGGCACAGCCTGGGATCTTTCTAACAGAACGATGCTCTTCCTCTTTCCCCCCAATAGAGTGTCTAAACACACTTCCCTCGAACTTCCACTTCTACCTACTCTTCTGCAATACTTCCCAACTCTCTCCCTTCCCACTGACTGTTCTCTCTTCCCACCCACCTTCCCCTACGTGGTCCGAACTGAGGCGGACGACAGTTTATCGTATAAATACAGCACGGGAATACAACCACCGTAATAATTTGTCTCTCATTTATCCCACGACTTTTCATTTCCACCTTCTCTTATGCTCTACTTTCTACATGTCAACTCTAGTCACATGAACCCTTAAGGGTGAATGTCAAAAGCTTTATCTGAAACCCCGATCTGGGGAAAGCAAATTCAAAAAGGGTGCCTAAGAAGAGGGAGAAATAACGAGACGAAACGCAGTCATTTTAAACATGAAGAACAGAAAGGAAAATTTCAATAGAACATTTCCTTATATTCTTTTTTCTTGTTAGGTTACTAGCCTGTTACTCTCAAGGTTCGGCCCCACAGAGCGCTACGTACGCGACGCACGCTCCGTACGCTACGTACGCTGTGTACACTCTGCGACGCATCTAACATAGGGAACATAGCGTACGTAACGTACGGAAGTCTGTGTGGCCAGTCACATTGGCAATAAAGGGAGACATTTTTCTGTTCGTATAGCGAACATAGCGTACGTAGCGCTCTGTGTGGCCGAACCTGTACACAACGATTTGCTCCATCATTGACGCAGCCTTGCATACAGATTGCTCCACTGTTTCGTAAAGCAGCCCTATCGCTAACAATTCGAGCATTCTCAGCCCAGTACACAGGCTACATGTGACTGCTGGGTACTGCTACACTTAGTTCATTCATCCCGCCTTCTGCAACTTGCATTCCGCAACAGAAAGAGCAGACGTGATTTAGATATTTCACCGATGAGAGGACATCGTTCAAGGAAGAGTTCTAATCCTATTATAAGAAGAGGCCAAGGTCTTATTCCATGATACTGCTGACAAAGGATATATTTCCGCTATAACTTAGATTAATTAATTGGTTAAAATTTAATTGGATTAAGAAAAGAGACAAAACTGATCACTTATATGCCTAGGTGTAGTTCGTATTTCGCTCCTACTGCCTTGCTTGCGTGCATTTGTGCGTGTGACGGCTGGATTCAAAGGAAATGACAAATTAATTCCAAAGCAAAGTAGAAGTCTATTTACATACATCGGGGGTTAGAAAATCGTTGGAGGAGTTTAATCTTGCTTTGTAGTGTAAGGTCTGTCCCAGTACTTCAGATGAAGTTCGCGAAACTGTCACAGAGGCAGTGTGTGTGATAGTCATTAAAAGACGATGATTTTACTTTGTGAGGTCAAGTCAAATCGCAGATACACCACCTTGAAGTGTTGCGTCCTGTTTGTGTTGGTTACAATTAAAAGTGAAGGGACTGCCATCCTAGACAATATTGACAAAAATTTTTACCAAGCAACGAAGTAGTGCATTACTAAAGAATACCGAACAAATTGTAATAAATTATTACCAAGCCTAGTGCTACTTTAATAGAATTTGCACTAACAAAGCTCTTTGCGTAAGATGTGCTATTTATTCATGTAAATAAATCATATACGTGTCGTATAAAAAGTAACTCTTAATGCATTATGTCGTGGTAATGAAGGATTTAAGATTTTTTAAGATGTTAAGATTTTTTTTTACAGATGGGAGATGGGGAGGTGTTTTTGTTCGTTAACTTGATATGTGCAGTACTTCTTTTGGCTTATTTTGGACTTCGCCATCGTCTGGTATGTAAAAAACAAAAGACCACGACGTTTCGGAGACTGGCTCTGTCTCCGTCTTCAGGTGGATAGGGAAGGATAAACCTACTCGGTGGACCAGTGATTGAGACTAGCTCTTTCTAACGGGCCCAACTGAGTAGGTTTATCCTTCCCTATCTACCTGAAGACGGAGACAGATCCAGTCTCCGAAACGTCGTGGTCTTTTGTCTTTTGCATACCAGACGATGGGTGAAGTCCAAAATAAGCCAAAAGAAGTACAGTATATACCATCGTCAGAATCCTTTCAAGTCTATCTTGATATGTGCAGTATACTTACAGGAGTAATGAAAAATTTTACCTAGGAATTCTGGTTGTGAAACCAAAGGAATCAACTGCAATGCAATGAGCTATAGGATATGACCCAGTGTCGACCAGATGAACATGGAATTTAAAGAGCACGAAGTCCGTTGAAATTTAACTAGAAAATTGTTGAAATAAACACTGCACAAATAACCAGTCTCAGTTACTTCATGTTCTATGGAAAGAAGCTAGGCGTGCCTTTATACTAAGAAGTGGGAATTCACAGAATAACAGTGTACCTGGCAATGAGTTCAATATTGTATTACAGACCGAGTAAAGGGTAAAAAAGGCACAGTTGTCCCTGTGCTTAACTAATTAAGCATTAAACCATGATGGCGTTTGTTGGAATGCACGTACAGAGCCATAGTTTCTTCACCTCGGCACCAGTCTGAGATAAGTGGTCAACTTCAAGCCCCGGCCGCTTTATCCCCGGGGAAAGAGCCCCGGGTGCACATTGGATAGGAGGTTGGGTGGGCCCCAGAAGCGATCTCTACGACGCGAAGAAGAGAAAATTATTGACCCAACCGAGACTCGAACTCCGACCCGTTGGTGGTCCAGCCCATAGCCAGTCGCTATACAGACTACGCTATTCCCGGTTCAGTACAAATTGAGTATTTCTGCAAATGTGATCATATTCTCCTATTCCTACCCTATATCAGCTCTTGTTGTAACACATAAGCAAACGACAACACAATATGAAGCGCGTGCTTAAGAATAGTAATCAACTTCAAAGTGCTAGTAGCAAGTGTAGTGTAATGTGGTGCAATTGTGTCATGCTGGGCTGTAATGACGTTGTGAATGATTTCAATAAAACTGCTACAAGTTTTAGGATTTGCAATCCACCGTTATGAACTAAATCAACGTTATTGCTGTTATAACGTGCACTTCGTTCGAGAGTCATATCGATAGCTGCAGTGTTGCCAACAGGCAACTGAGGAAATTTTCCATGTAACATTTGTCAGAACTTGTTATATACATCTCGTCTATTAAAGAATGTATCCACATCATATGGCTCGTGAAATGGATCTGTAATTAATAACTGGAACGTAAATTTTATGGTTTACAAACTTCGGTTCTCTTTTCTCATGCTGCTATGAAAACAGAAAGAAAGCTAAAAGGAAATATAAGTTTTGTTTACATTTATTTCTTTGGGAAAATAGAGAAATTCAAGAAGGCGGAAGAAAAGCTGACTTAGCGAGGCAAAAAAGAGGAGAGAATATCGAAGATAAACATGTTTACAAAACATGCTAAAACGTATGCTACCCTCTCGCTTTGCATGCTCCGTCGGCAGCATGAAAGTGGCGCAAACATTCAGTGAGTGGCAAGACTAACTGTACAGGTTAGGCAGCACTTCACTTCAGATTTTTATTTCAAATGTACACAAATTTCGTGAAGTCATGCAGCTATCAAATAAACTAAAGTAACTATGAATCTATTTATTCATAATCCTTGGCTACAAAGACGCTTACCTTTTTACATACTAAAGAGACCTGTTTGATAAGAGTATGACATTTAACGGAGATAAGTATCAGAAAGGCCTCCGATTAATTATTGTTAATAAACCTTGCTTTTGCCGGTCACGGTAGCCGAGCGGTCTAAGGCATGTACTATCTTCGTTAGCTTGGAAACTGGGATCGTGTGTTCGAACCCCACTCAGGGCATGGATGTTTAGTTTGTGTGTGTGCGTTTTTCTGTGTTTGTGTACAGGTAGAGGCCTTGCGACGAGCTGATCACCCGCCTAAGGACTCCTACCGAATGTGTAAGATCTAGATAAACCGAAGTGAACGGAGAAGTCCATGGAGGTAGGCCTAGGCCCACTGGGGCTGTAGTGCCAAGGAGGGGGGGAATTTTAGACATATTTTCTTAAATAATTCGTAACAGCCATTAAATGACAAATGTGCTAAGAGTGTAAACTATTACACAGGGGGGCTCTCAAGCCAAGTAGAATACGGATGTCAGCTGCAAATTACTGGGGTTGTTGGTGTAGGGAGAACACAACCAGTCTCATGNTAATTTTAAAGAAAATTTTATGTGAGGAACTATGCATGTGTCTGCACATATCTCTATAAACACGTTTCGAATGGAAAATATTTTGAGCAAAATATGAATAAATTATGAAACTTGNTGCCAACATTCCTCTAATTTTTACTTTCCCATCAATAAATAAATTTAATTTTCAGAGCCAGGCTGTACGGATAACGCGTATTCAGTAATAATGCAGCGCCATAATCGAGCAGTGAGGCAACAAGAGAAGAAGCATAGTTCGGCGGCGTCCTGTAGGAAACTGTAAATAATTAAGTTGCCAGCTACTTACAAATCAATACTTTCTTTTAGCAACAGCGCTGCATNTTATATCCCTTGTGCGCGTATCGAGATTTTCTGGGAGATAGGATCCATGCAGCTTTATTTAGGGCGACAGACTACATAACCGCTGCAACGTAATCAAAATCCGTGAGCCATTTCGAGAAAGCCAACATTTTGTTCTGGGTCTTACTTGAAAGGTCCCTGTATATGATGCTAGAAAGCATATATTCACTGATGATTATCACCCTAAAGGAAGATGAAAGATGAAATTTTGCCACCAAAGAGATGGTGAGATGAATTCGTTTAATTTAAATAAAAGAACAAGTCAAATTGCCTCAGCTAAGCAGTTACTGCCGTTTACGATGACGATAACAATTAATCCACTGATATGTTTGGTTTTTGGACTTTATCCATCGTCCTGGTTTTTAAGATAACAAATAAAAACACGACGTTTCAGAAACTGGATATGTTTCCGTCCTCAGGTGAAGGAAAACACCTATTCAGTTGGGTCCGTTAGAAAGAGCTAGCCTCAATCACTGGACGAATAACAATTAATGTTTAAAATATTTTAAATTATAAAATTCATATTATTTCTTTTGCCGCTAGAGCCTCATTTGGGCCTTGGCCTACCTCCATGAAACTCTCCGTTTCACTTAGACATTCTGTAGGACTCCTTGGGCAGATGATCAGCTAGTTGCAAGGTATCTACCTGTACATAAACACAAACACTAAACATCCATGCCTTGAGTGGCATTCGAACCCACGATCCCGGCTTCCGAGGGAGAGCAGACAGTGCATGCCTTAGACCGCTCGGCTACCGTGACCGGCAGAATTTATATTACCATCTTGTAATTTTCGACATGCCGGTCACGGTAGCCGAGCAGTCTAAGGCATGTACTATCTTCGTTAGCTTGGAAACTGGGATCGTG
>NW_019742961.1:1254661-1256018 GCF_002891405.2 Cryptotermes secundus | reverse complement strand
TGCGTTTTTCTGTGTTTGTGTACAGGTAGAGGCCTTGCGACGAGCTGATCACCCGCCCAAGGAGTCCTACCGAATGTGTAAGATCTAGAAAAACCGAAGTGAACGGAGAAGTTCATGGAGGTAGGCCTAGGCCCACTGGGGCTGTAGTGCCAAGGAAAAAAAATAATAATAAACATTTACTGATACAGCTGCAGAGTGTATAGATTAAACTACAATTAAACTATAATATTCGGTTCGCTACTTCGGAAACAAGTACATATAAAAACATATACGAACGTATCATTAATAGAACTGAGTGCAAAATGCACCAGCAGTATGACCCAATGTACTAGCTTCAGCACAGCTGTCGTTTTTCCATTTAGCTCGGACAGACATCAGCAATATCTGAGAGAAAAAATGCATAGATCGGAACAGAAATTCGTATATAAACGGGTGTTTCAGGCTTAGAAATAATAAAATTAAACTTGTGCACAATGCTGCAATACTCTGTCATATTAAAGCTGAGTAAAGTAAAGTTGAGTTCAAGTTTATTTCACTGAATGAATGCCACTACTGCCTTAACATGGAGAAGTACAACCTTCTTGGATACAACGTCGTGCAGTTCGGTACATGCGTATAAAGCTGCAATATTCTTTTCTGAACCTGCAGCTGGAAGCAGTACATACCTCCGACACATCAGTGAACTTCTATCAGGCTATACGAAATCATAATCCAGAAAACAGTAACCTTCAGACTCTCAATACTGTTCAGAAATTCTCTGCAGAATTTTTGTTCTTCCATTCGGTTTGTTTCCTACTTTAGAGCCATCTGCAACATTATTTCCGCTCTGGTTCCCTTGTTAAACCTCTGAGAATATTTTCATCGCCGGCCTCAAACATCACCTGAGTTCCATACAGTTCACATTTACTGAGGTCATTATGGGGCATTTATATTCTGTATTCGGTTTGTTTATTTCTAACTCAGCCAATGTCCCCGTAGTTTGAATTTACATTGCCTCTGGAGGCTCGTAAAACTAGATTCTAAACATGAATTTTCTTTTGTATTTTAGAGAACAAGAGAATGGGAGAGCTAGGAAAGCAGAATAGACAGTAATATGGCAATGAGGAGTGGCGGTGAATGAATCAGATAAAATAAAAGTGTGTTTAAAATTATTATTGTAACGTAGAACTGATAAGGGATTTAGTCTGCAATGAAAGCCCACTGATACGCAAGAGCTCTCATATTACACACACAATTAATATACAGAACTAATCTATACAGCTTACATTAATTTCTGTACTTAAATTTCACGGAGCCGGTCACGGTAGCCGAGCGGTCTAAGGCATGTACTGCCTTCGCTCGCTTGGAAACCGGGGTC
>NW_019742961.1:1171409-1254565 GCF_002891405.2 Cryptotermes secundus | reverse complement strand
GCCTAAGGAGTCCTACCGAATGTGTAAGATCTAGAAAAACCGAAGTGAACGGAGAGGTTCATGGAGGTAGGCCTAGGCCCACTGGGGCTGTAGTGCCAAGGAAAAAAAACTTCATTGAATATGTTGCAAAATTCAACGAGTATACTGTACCTGAAAAATGTGAAGATAAAAAAGCTAAATTATCTTCTTCCTAATCTTAGGCTTCTTAGGTTTGGGTACATTCATTCGTATGCAGTCTCAGAATTAGCGACTTTCCTTCTTAAGTTCATTATTCTCATGCGACTATCGAAGTCACTGTACTGATAGGCTATGGGTGCTTTCTCGGCGGGGTGAGGGGGCATATCTCTTCGCTTCCGCGCTCAAACCAACTGTAATGTGCAGACAGCCTCCATGGTAAGACATTACAACGAGAGGAACTACATAATTCACAGGGTACGTTACAATCCAGCCAGCATCATTACTGTTTTGTATTCTAAAGGTCCCTGATTCAAATATCGACCGGTAGGTCGGCTATCCCGATTTTTCTTTGTGAATTTTCTCGACGATAATGTCAGAACAAGTCGAAGTATACCAGAACCATTTTCTTTCCCGCTCCACTCCAATTTGTTCACTCATCCTCCCTGTAAGAATTACCACGAAGTTAAATAAATTATTCCAAAAAGTCATCTAATATTATTACAAATTTAGGAAGCTAAGATGAGCTGAGCATGTTGCTAGGATAGTTAAGATAAGAAATACTAAGGAACTTTGAAGGGGAGACGTGTGCAGAACTTCTACTTGCAGAAACAGCACAGATTCGTGAAATTCCTCGGAGTTTGCTATTGCCTGTATTTAACCTTCTTCTGTTACTACAGTCTTAGATAGTGTAATATATTTTTTTACTTATTTCTTTATTTGGACAGAACTTAAATATTTTTTTTTCTGAATGAAACTAAAAATTGCAGATACTTTATGACTGAGAATTGCTTCCCATAATTCAGTCACTGTGATACTGGTGACCTGGTTAGAATGTGGCTTGGTGACCGAATGACGGTGAGAGGGGATAGCGAGGGTAGGTGAGGAGCAGGGGGAGGTTATTTTCCATTGCTTGAACTGCTTGACGGGGTAGGAATCAATAAAGAACTAGACCGTGAACTTTAAGAAGTGTGAAAGAAACTGCACAGAGCTTTCACTTGCACCGTCCTTCTTTCATTTGCTATTCCTTTTGCTATTCAGAGCCTAAGAACTCAACCCCTATACCCTCAGCTTCCCTAACCCCGTATTTCCACTTCAACCCTTTTCACGTGCACCGGTGCAGCATAAGATTCTGTTAGGTGTCACTGGAATATTTAAGTCGAAATCAAATTACATTCTCATTTTAGATGAAAAAAACTTTGAAATATAGTCTACACAGGGGTATTCAAATTAAATATACCTTTATTAAGAATTATTTAAGTCAAATATTCCGAGCAAAGGGTTTATCTTCTATTCTTCTCCATCATGACACAATCTTAATTCTAGGTAACTTTTACATATTGTCAGGTTATAGTTTCAAAGCATTCCCCCAAAGACAACAGATCCTGGCAGAATCTAAAGGCGTCTAAAAACTCTGCAGACAAATTATCAGCATGGATGACATTATACTTCCTTTCACTTATTAGCATTTTCAGGGAAAGCTAATGAAGTTGATTATCGAAGTAAAAATATTTATGAATAATTTATATGGACGTATATGATGGAGATCTCTCTGCATTTTAAGACCACTCTGCGGGATTAGAATGCATAATCAGAAATAAAGCGAAAAGAAGTGTTTTTGGAAAAAATAATTCAAGAATTTAATGCAGAGACATTTTGAAACAAGACAGAGACGTTACGAGAGTCTCGATGTGCCTAAGAATTTTTGTCTCTCTCGATGCTCCTATGAATTTTTATCTAACTGCGAGAATTTCGTAAGATAGTTTTAGCAGAATTGATATAAATGCGCTCTCGTGAAGATGGAATATGAAGGCCAGTCTGTATATTCCATTTTAAGGCTGTATTTTGGACTTATGATTCCTTGAATTAAAGTTACATCCCATTTAAACATTGTTAATTTCCTTATTTTGGTGATATTCGCAGGTGCTTACTGGAAATACATCTCTGTATTTCTTCATGGATAGTTGTCTTGAAGAAGATAAAGATTCAGCTGAAGCCCTTCCTTCAAATTTCACAACAATGTTACTTTACTCTTTACTTTACTTTACTTCACTTTACTTTACTCTTTGTTATGAAGTTTATATGAACGATTAGAATATTACGAATCTGAAAATATTGCTAACCAGATGACTATAAGGAATGTTAAGATCACTTCATATTTAGGAAGGCTAGGAAAATCATCTCTGAATGTAGTTGGAACAGTGCAGAAACAAGAGGCAAACAGGGTGCCAGGCGCAGAGTTAATCTGCGTGTTCTCTTCTCTTTGTATTTGTATATTACTCTAATTATCTATCAGCCTGTCTACACTGCCTCGGACTCTAAATGTATTCACATTACAGTTAGTTCGCTAATTGGTTCATTTGGTAGTGAACAACATTAATAAAGGAAATTGTATTTTGTTGTTCATGATATATAGTGAAAAAAACAACCTGAGATAGAATGGGACCTATTTGTTACATTCGTACATACGTAAATCGGTATAATGTGTTAACTGTTACAGCTGAGGTTTCATGTATCTTTTCTATAGTTCAGTGCAACATATATTTAAAAAAAGTATTCAGATTCTGACGTGTTAAAGTTTCAAAAAATATATCACGTTCCTATAAACTTTTCCTTTTGCTTCGTGGCCTTTAGTCCACAAGCGAACTAAACCGACCAAGCGACCGCCGCTTGACGGCGAAGTCAGTGCCAACTTTTGCGGATAGAGGATGTCGCGTGGTCAGCGCAACGGATTCCCACGGCCGTTTATCTCGATATTCTAGACTGGAAAACTTTCCTAAGGACTACGAAATAATATTCAGTGAATAATATGTCATTCCTTCGTAAATTGCCCTGTTAACAGCACGCCTGATACATGAAATATTCTCTCGATCCGCTTTGTACTACCTGACGCGTGAGAATGTAAACATCTAGCTTGCAAACTGGGACTACATCGTAAAAATAAACCCGACTTCACGCATGCGCAGACACAAAAGCGGGAGGGCGTAATCACGACATTCACGTTAAGAAGCAAGCTCATTTTAATCCAGTAGGAGAAGAGACAAATGTCGAAATACGTAGAAAATGTGATTCGTGATTTTCATAAAGATACAAGTAAGAAAACAAAATCCTCTTTCAGAAGTAATTTAAAATTACCCAAGCGACACGCCCCATAACTTGGCCCTCAGTCGACTGACTGAAGAAGTAAAGGCATTAGACAAGATTTCATTTCACATAGGTGTTTTCAAGAGTCACGGAAAATGGGCACAGACCATTTTCATTTTATAAGTATATTTCATGAAATTTCGTATTTGTTCTTGTCAAGAAAGTGTGTCCAGTTTCTTTCCTATGGAGTGTTGGAACGTGATCGGCTTCTCACACTACAGACGAAACGGAAAGTGTAAAGTAGAAGCACATATGTACCTATACAGGAATATCGAACTTGATTGCATCACAAAGGAAAGAATGGTAGACTGAGGATGTCTGAGAACAAGATGCTAAGAAGAATATTCCGACGTAATAGAAAAAACGAGGCAAGAGACTGGATAAAAATGCATAATTAATATTGTGAATTTGTATTCTTCACTAACTGTTATTGAGGATGGACAAGTCAAAAAAAAAAAGGTGGTTGGATTAAGTAGGCTGTCAGAAAGAAATGAAACATATGTACAATATTTCAGTCGAAAAATGCTGAAGGAAAAGGCTGCGTGGATAAGCATGTATGGGAAAATAATATTAATATGAAAATTATATAAACTGGATAAAAATTATGTAAATTAAATTGATCTGGCTTATAAGAGGGATGAAATAAATACAGATTGTTCTTCTGCGTTAAAGAATAGAAGTAATATCACAAATATTCTCTAATATTCTTTGCTTTTTTAATATGAGTCTGGAAAAAAAAGGCAACACATTAAGTAGATTTAAGTTGACCATTTAAATTCTTCAAAGAACTTTAAGATTTTGTAGAAATTATGGCACAAATATAGAAGCTTGGAAAACCTTTTCGATGGCTCAAATAAGTATTTCAAAGGTATTTACCGTTATAATCCCTTTGAAGCCTGATATTTGTCTATATAAATTATAAAAATTCAGGTTATACTCCACAGGGCACAGTCTATATCCACTGAGAAGAGCAGTTGGTTAATGTTTATAGAAAAATACTAATTTTTATAGTTAGAGGGGTACGAAACCGATAATTGCACTCTTTAGGCAAAATTAAATTTTTCTGGTAATTATAACATATACGTACAGATACCAATACGCTTTAAGGGGTAATATTGGTTAATTTTTCTAAATAATCCAGTATATTACTATTACTATATAAAACGCAAAACGTGCTGCATAGAAGACCAATCTTAATAGCTGCAATTTGTATTAAACGTTTCTTCTGTTGGGTAAATATATAACAAACACTTCCAAAAATACTGCTAGATCCTTATATAATGCACTCATAGTTCGTCTGTATGGCCGAACTATGCCTAACATATTAAGTTTTATGGAAATATATCAAAGGACTAAATATTATACTACAAGTATAACAACGTATAGTAAAGCGGCATTTAAATTCAATTAAAATGCAATTTTATAATATCAAGACGTAAGCGAAACATGACAAATTAATCAGAACACAGACTATCAAGTGACTCAAAGCGCTAAGTTATACAAAGCACATACAAGCTTATTTCTGCCTTAAATAATGTGACATTTAGACTGAAACTTTCTCGACACATATAAAAATGTGGCTCGGAAAATTACATTACGTCTATTTTACCAACCCTTTTCCAACTCGGCCATATAACTCTCGTTCTACTCCGAGAACGTACATACTAACTTCTGTTTAGTGCCATATTTAACTGACGGACAGGCTGCAAAATATTTACAGGCACGTCACATGCCATCTAATATTATTACGAACCATGTATAAGCCTAAAGGAATGCCAGGTTTCTTTATGGAAGCGATACAAAGACTTCAAACGTCTGGAAATTCTCAAAATTTTATTTATTTACAGCCTATCTAACGGCAGCTTCAATAGCTCAGACTATTTGGCGTCGAAAATTGGGATGATCAGCAAAATGAAATCAGGACGAATGTGCGAGGAAGAAGTTGTGGTCTAATGTAAGGTATTGCTTCGGCATTTGCTCTGAAGAAACTGCGGAAACAATGGAAAACCTTAGTTAGGATGTCTGGAGTGCGGGCTGAGATTAGAACTCAGGACCTCCTGACTGTAAGTAGGAGTTCTGCCCTGTAGACAGCGACGTTACGTAAATTTCTGCTGACAGTCTGACTCGTGTGCGAAGTTCTAACGATAACTATGGTGTCCGACGGCCGCCAGTGTTTCACGCTGCATATGAGAAATGTGTTTAATTCATATGCAAGCCTGAGGTGCTTGCTACAGCGCAGGAGTGTTGGGAGTTTGGAACTGATATTTAAACGTGTGCTCCACCTCACTGGAACCGACCCTCAACCATTCAAATCACGTGTACATCAACACATTTTTTTATGTAATTTAGAATAATCCAACTCCTATGGTCTATCATTTTACTATTCTATTGTCTTTATAGACGCAGATGTCTCGCCAATTAACGAAACTGAAACCAGACACTGAAACGTTTAAAAAGCAATTTTCGTCCACTTCATTCCTAGCATTTTTAGGGTAATTCAATCGACTGAGATAAGGAGATGGAGTGGATATGTAATTATCGTAGGTCAAACACAGAAATCCGTGGATGTTACTGCCTTCTAGGATATCATATTGTGTAGTCTGGTAAAAGCTTATCAATATTTCAGTGGAAAGTACTGCCTCCATCTTCAAGGTCGAAGAGTAAGCCGAGAGAGCAAACATCAAGCATCGGTCAGTCTTCTTGCTTGTTTGCTTGTGGGTTTAATTAGTTCGTGTAATTTAATTATTTCAGTAACCTCATTGTAAAGTTATAAGCCTTTGAATTAGATAAACAGAACACACATATAACGCAAGTTCACACTGCTATTGCCTTCAGTTTCAAACTACTCAGAAGACAAAAGATGATATAATGTGAATATAGATTCTGATTCGAATTCCTGTGACTTCACTATTATCATCATTTCTATCATCTCTATCAGTCCTGTCATTATGTGCCTGTCTTCATGTAATTCTCCTTTCTTCTTTCTTCTATCCTCTTGCCGGAATTTCTTTCCTCTTCTTTCACTCTTGTGTGTGGATAACAGAAGGGTAGATTCGTGCTTGTCTTTGGGTTCTCTGTGGTCGCTATGATGGCGTATTGCGGCTGTTGACTTAGGAGCACGTGCTCAGGAAAGGGGGTGGGGCGGTGTGCAACTTGGAGATCGAATCCCTGCTTCAAGATTGGGCCATGGATGAGGTAGTCTGCGGTCGTAATCTTGCTTGATCCTATAGGAACGGTTCGAGTTTTATCCATTTATGTCAGTGTCGAACTGGTTAGAGACTTTGAGACAAGAATTTTTGGCAGAATTTGTAACTGGTCGCTGACGTGGAAAATACGAAATGACTGACTGTGCAGATCTGTTTGTATTATGCGAATGATATGAAAGAAGCGGACTATACGGAGTGATAATTTTACAGCGGAGAGCTCAAGAAAATTCCGAAAGGTTCCAGATATGGTAAGTAATAACGTTGATCTTTCCGGAGAGATCTGTTTCGGTGTGGAGGCTTCCACTCAAAATCTTGCCTTCACCTGAGAAGAACCAACAAGAACTAACGAAATGTTTAATACATTCATCAAACACCCGAACTCTGAAGGTATTTACAGATAATTAAGATTAATTAAAATCTTGTGTTTTGGAATAGGACCATAGGCTCCAGTTCTCTCGGTGCAAGGAACACTTTCCAACATCGTATCATCACTCACTTACTCACGGAGCTGAGCCCTTCTTGAGAAGCCGCCAATTGTGCAGATACTCAAGAACTTCCCAGCATTTTATGAAACATTAAGGTTCGTTACCGTGTTCACAATAGCCCTCCACTAGTTCCTAGCCTGAGACAGAGCAATCAAATACATAATAACCAATTTTATTTCTCTAAGATCCATTTAATATTGCCCACCCGCCTAAGTCTTGGTCTTCCCAGTGGGCTCTTTCCATCTGGCTTCCTCACCAATATCCTATATGCATTCTCCTCCTCCAACATCTTCTTCTTCTTGTTCCTCTTCTTCTTTTCCATTCGCGCTACACGCCCTGACCACCTCATCCTCCTTGACTTGATCATATAATAGATTTTCTAAATCGGGAAGGCAGTAATAATACAATCCGAGTGACTGAGAGAATGTTTCCCTCTTTCTTGGTTTCAACTGGCAAAACAAATATAGTACAGCATGAAATGTGAAATCCGCTTGAAGTATGGAGGTTAGTTTTAGTGAAATTTGCCATAAATATCGAGTCCCAAGGATAAAAGTTCAAAATACGTGCATTTGATGTGTGAAGATGAACGAGGCAAGAGACGTAAAACAGTGGGCGCTTGAGGAGTGTGGTGTTCCGGGTTTTAACAATGTGTAGTTCGGAAAGTGCCTGACGTTTCAAAGAAACATATCGCATCCATCTTCAGGTCGAAATACGTCTTAGAGACATTAAGTTCGTGGAATGTGGTTTTATCGCATCATATTACAAGGTATTCACATACACTTACACAGATCCACATCGGCCCTCAAAATAGTTGCCGCTGGCCGCTATGCAAGTCTGCCAACGTTGATATAGCTGTCGAAAACATTGCTGTAACATATTAGCAGTAAATTCCCGTACGACGCTTTGGGACAATTCCACGAACTTATTGACTGTGGCAGTATAAGCCAAAGCAGGAAGCTAACCGAAAGAGGAAGTCAGTGGCTTAACAATCCAGTAGACCTTTGTTTCACCGTAGCCGCTACGAAAGCCTGAAATCCAAAGGGTGGCCTGTATGACAGAAAAGTTTCCGTTACACCTAAATCAAAGCTGAACTGGTCTCCTCTATCCTAGAATTGAAGAATGGGTTTTCGATTAGGACGATGGACGTTATGAAGCGAGCTTACATAATATTAGACGTCAACGGACATTCACAAAATCAAATAAGAATGAGAAAGGGGAAATATCGGACTATGCATTTGCATAAAGACTGTCGAAACAGTGCTTAGTAACGAAAATCTCGGGTTAACACTGCACCCTCATCTACAGACTACTGCAGCCATCGTAAACCTAAAAGAGTTCATGGAAATAAAATAATAAACTCATAAAGTTATTAAGTGACTATAGAATTCAGTTAGTTTGTAATGTCACCTGCTGAGAATAAAGATTACAACAACACAGCGTGGCCTGAACAACTGGACGAAAATATTAAAGAGTGCTGTTCTTCAAACAACAGAACCACGATATGGAATAGATTCATCTTACTTTAAAGAGAAGAAATCTAAAGACACGAGCCAAATTGTACTAGATTTTAACAAAAAGTTAACATTACTTTCTAAACTGTCTAATTATAATAATTTATATATGTTTTAAGAAAATCATGCACATATTAGTAATCTGATGCCGGAAGCAGCGTCATCAGCAGCGACTTGAAGCACAGAGCAAATGATGCTCGAGATGGTTCAAGTTCGTATAGCAACAGGCGTGGCCAGAGTGGTTTGAACGGCTGTTGTACTGCGATGTGGAAAGCAAATGGAAAAACTACCACATTATCACTTTTCCTGGACAGTCTTTTTCCAAAAACAGAGATACCATGTATGAGACCAGAAGACGAGGAAAAAGACGTAAGAAGATGCTGGATGACCTTGGGGCAGAAGAGGAACTGTTTTGGAAGAGACTGTGGACCTGTCGTATGACAGATTACTGATGAAAATGAAATTAGTAATTGTTGAAGGATATAATATTTTATATCTATGACATTGCAATAGTCGTTTCCGTATGTACTGATAATGTCATTCTGAAGACGGTTGCTCCGACCGAAAGACGCAAAAGAATTAAAGTTAAAAAAACACATAACATTTATTAATCACACTGGATGTCGTTAATAATCTTTTATAGGGATCTGTGTTCACCGGAGAGTCACACTGGTAATCAACCCTAAGAAGATGGAGGCGATACGTTCCTCCGAAACGTCGGTTAACACCACTTATACACGGTGCCAAATCCCAAAAGACTGCTTTCTTCAACCCTAAGAAAATTTTCAAATTTTGAAAGTCCAGAATTCTGTTTTTGGTGCCCGTTATAGTCCGATATGGAAAAACTACCACATTATCACTATTCCTGGATAGTCTCTTTCCAAAAACAGAAGATCGCATTAAGTGGAGAAACTGTTTTGGAAGAGGCTGTGGACCTGTCATCTGACAGATTACTGATGAATGAATGAATTACTGAGTGTACAATTGTTACATGCAGTCCCTCAATGAAAGATATTACACAGATTGGGCTAAGACGGCTTCTTCGCAATTCACCGTTGAAAACACCTCCCGCTCGAAGGAAACTTACATTTCGGACAAAGTGTAAACGCTAATCTCGGAAGTTCGTAATGAAGGCAATACGCTGATAACAGAATCCAAAAATATGTTGTAGCACATATGCAGCGGCGTGGGTTTTACGATGCATATACCACACACATTTACAGCAAGTGGGAGTGGGGTTCCGCAATATCAACTGTCGAAACTTTTCTTTTCGAAAAGACAAATTTTGTCCAATTTAATAAGAAATGATTTATACCGAGGATGCATATTTTCTTGGCTTGGGTTGTCTTTGTCGTCTCGAGTTAACTTTATGAATTGAACGTTGAAGCAAAAGAGAAAGAAAGAAGATAAGTGGGTCGGTCATTTCGACAATATTTTAAAGCAGAAACTATTCATAGCAACTGGGACACCGTTAAGGGTCGACCTTCAATTTGAATGTCTTTTTTTGCGGGGATAATAAAGTCTGACTGTGCTGCTGGTGGTATAAAAAGGCATCGCTCGTTGCTTCGTATCGATTTTTTTGATACTCCACCCCAGCCCCTGAAACTACCCACAACCTAGCCAACCCTTCCACCACTGCTTACAGGATCGCCTGTATGCAGTGCTTTTATCCGTGAGTGACTGCAATTTTCAAGCCAAAATTTCCTGTTTTACTACTAGTGGTAGTAACAGTAGTAGTAATAAATCATTACTACTTACTTCTCTTACTCTTACTTACTTAATCACGGGGCAGCGACATAGCTCAAGCGGTTAGTCGCTGGCTTCCCACCGCGGCGGCCCAGGTTCGATACCGGGTCTGGTCAAGTGGGATCTGTGGTGGACAAAGTGGCGCTGGGGCAGGTTTTCTCCGAGTACTTCGGTTTCTCCTGCCAATCTTCATTCCACCAATTGCTCCACAATCACCCTCACCTATCATCTGGGGCTGGTACAATAGGCCAGAAGTGGCCGCAGTACAAGGGACTTAGTCCCACCCCACTAGCATTAAAATATTACTCTATGATGATTTTCAGACCAGTCCTAATTGCCTAGATGTTTTTGCTGTCGACGTTTCTGTAACAATTCTTATCATGTCTACTTTAAGAAATAGCTCAGAAACTTCTAAAATTTAATACATATGATTTAGAAAAATTACTCTGTACTTGAAACTAGCCTAGTTTACCGAATTCGTATCAAGTTATTTGTAGGGTCAAATTGTCAATGAATAATCCGTCGAGTGTAACAACGTTCTTAGGTCACTTATCTATTTCACTCGCCTTACATGTTTCGGTTCAAAAGAACCATCATCAGAGGCACGTTACAAACACATGAAACCACTGGCGTTGTATTGTACACAGTATGTAAGCTGCGTGATCTGCTACAGATGTCTGAGTGTAAAAGCACAACACTTTCTAGTAATGTTGAATGCATGTACACCTCTTGCATTCCATCCAAAGAATGCCCTCAAATTGAGCCGTCAATGTTAAAATATTTAAAAACTTAAAACATTTGAAATAAAATTTGGCTCCTTCTTGTTGATTCGTCCCGGTGATGGGAATCGTCAACTTGAGGTTGTGTATGCTTTTGGTCGGATGTGTCTTACGCGTTGTGTGTTGTGTACTGAATATGTTGTGTACCAAATATGAAACAATTCAAATTATTTGTAGGGCTACAATTATGGAAATAAACGCTTTCGTTCTACAATATGACCTACTGCTTTTTATGAGCTGAAAACATAAGAACGCTTCATTTCGATTAACTGAGTACTTCCGTTACTACACAAATTAATGCTCATTCAAGTATGAATACCTCAAAAGTAACATAGTGAACATGGCACAAAATTCCTAAGGTTCATCATACTTTCCACAAAAGCTAGGAACTAAAGGTGGCTAACTCAATCAATCCGTAACGCAAAGAAGCCGTAGGGTTTCCTCCGCCCCCTGATACCGGGGAATGGACTGTCCCAGTATCCACTGGATATGAAGTGGCTGTGTGGGCTCCAGAGCCGGTCTGAACGATATGTAGAAGAGAAAAATTCCTTGTCTCTGTCAGGAATCTAACCTCGATTTCGCGATCATTCATTCGATAGCCTAGCCCCTACATCAATTTGTCCATCCCCCATAATTCATTCATTCATCTGTAATCTGTCAAGACGACAGGTCCACAGTCTCTTCCAAAACAGTTCCTCCACTTGATGCGATCTAGAGCTTTCTCCTTCAAATGAGAATATCCTCTTCTGTCCCCAAGGTCATCCAGCATCTTCTTACGTCTTCTTCCTCGTCTTCTGGTCACTTCTATCCGCCCCTCTATCTTTCCTTCAATAACTTCTTTTAGAAGGCAGTTACCGCGTAAGATATGACCAATCCAATTAGCCTTCCGTTTTCTTATTTCGTCTCTGTATCTAAAATATCTTAGAGGTGGCGTCATTATCAGAGTAAAGCAAATTACTGCATTCTCATTAGAAAGTTGCCTGAGCTAATCTTCAACATCCAGTGTGAACCAAAGTCACCAAACAGAAGTTCCTGTGGAATACACAGGACTTTTCTTCCAAAGGCTGCATACTGAAATTAAGGCATACGCTCACAGATATTTCAGGCTGACGATAAAACACGTAGGTCTACATATTACAAATATACGTCCAGCTGGATCTGAGGAATCGAATTGGGTGAGACAAACATAAATTTTGACGTCTACCCTACCAATTTCGATAGAAAAGGGTTGACTAAATTCCAGACACATTAATTAGTTATACACAATTCATATGCATTTTGACCTGTTTTCGAGTATAAACGACGTTCAGTGTATGTCAAGAACTGATAACTACGAGGAGGAGCGTCTTCTGGCATGCATTACTTGCTTCCTGCTCTTGTGTGTATGTTCATTCTTCGATTCTGAAGATGGAAAAGTAACCTTTACCGAAACGTCAGTAAATTTCTAACATGTAGGATCTGAAGTTGTCACAGCTGTGTTTGTGAAGAGTACTATCTTCTGGGATATACGTAATGCCGTGTAGTACGTTGAAAGAAAACTGACTCTTTTGCGTCCTACATGTTTTGACATTGGTTTCTCAGAAATGTCGGTTGACTTTCAACGGATTACACGGCATTTGATGCCCCGGCTGTTATTCGAACCCCAAACCATCCGAGTGCAGATCTCAAGAGCTTCTGCTTGAAATAACTGTTTTTATTCCAGGCGACAAATTGCATATTGAGTAAAATGAGGTCCTTTAATATAAACTGAAAGCTGGCTCGAAATAAAGAAAATTCTAAGGAGAAAATCGGGATTCGAACACACATCATTTAGAGAAATATTCGTATAAAGCTTTGTTTGATGGACTACCACTTCCTTTGACTAATGTAAACTGATATATCATTCGAAATTTCACAAATTTGAATCCACTGTGTAAAACGAAACACAAACGACATGCAATCTCATATATGTAAATTGGTACAATTTTAATTTCGTAAATGAACCTTCTCTCCACGTGGTTATTCAAATGCTTTTCGTAATAGGCGCCAGCGATACAAGAGTGCAGTTCGCATAGTTACACAGAGGCTCATATTACACAGTAACCTACTATATACAGAACTTAACAACATGCGATGAAACCTCTCAGGAACCTCGACCAAATGGCAAATATTAAAGAGGATAGGCTCAGCAAACGAATAGTTTTCTAGTCTCCTTGTTTGACCACGTTTAATGTAAAACACTTGCAAATATGGACGTAGTCTTGTGTTTCCTTGAAACAATAATCAGCTAGTGCCTGGAATAACCCGTTCAGCAACTGTTTCAGGATACTATGGAACGGTGAGCTTGATCATATCAATTCTCACTTGAACAGAATCAACCCACAATCTAGCCTTCCTGCCATTACACTATGTGAAACTTCAAAGCTACAACTGAGAGACTAGCATAATGATTTTACTCCGAAAGAAAGACGATGCGTTTGGCAACTGTATTCTCATTAAGGCAATATCGAGTTGTGCCAAAGATTCAGACGTTACCTCTCGCACTAAGGGCACGCGGAAGCGTAGTTAGTTGAGGCACTATACTAGAAGCCGCAAGGTCGAGGGTTCAATTCTCGATGAGGTCATTACATTTTTCAATTTATCTAACCCTTCCAGCCGCACTATGAGCCTGGGGTCGACTCAGCCTCTACCAGAAATGGGTACTAGGAATCTTCCTGGGGTTAAAGGGCGGCTGGCGGGTAAAGCTAACAACCTCATCGCCATCTGTGAGCCGATTGTATGGGAAATGTAGCAGCCTCGCCGTCTCAAAACTCTATGTGCCTCCACGGCCTGTTACAGGGATATCTTTACCTTTATCTTACTTCTATTGCTTAAATCTTCTTCAACATGCACGGGGTTTTCTATGTACAGATTTCGGATATTGGAAGCATTTTGTGAAAAACGAAACGATTGCTTTTTTCAGTTACATTTATGTCTTTTCTATTGACCTACAAGAAGTCAATGCACCGAACGGATTGGCGTAGCCATAACGCTCTGTACACGTGTTTGGGAAGTTCCGGGTTCGAATCTCAGCAGCAAAACTAGATGAAGTGAGTTTTTCGTTCTTCACCTAAGTTTCTCCAGGAAAATTACAGTGTAGTACCTCGATTAGACAACGGCCGCACCTATCACCATATGATTCGACGCTATAGAATGTAGTCACTGAAAGTGTAGTTGAAAAGCCACAGCAATTATGTCCTTGTATAGTCGACACACTAACCAGGAAGGTCGAATAGAATGCAAATTAAAGAAATTTTGTAAGAGTTAGCCTTTTCTTAACTGATATAATGTTTGGTTCTAATGGTAGGAACTTCAACAGTCTCTACTAATCTCTCTACTCATACATGGATAACTCTTGCATATGGACAAGGCCACTTTTCAAAAGAAGAAAATATCCAGTGATTGAGGTTAGCTCTTTTTAAAGGACCCAACTCAGTAGGTGTCTTCCCTTTCCGTCACCTTAGGAAGGAAACGGTTCAAATTTCCGAAACGTTGCCCAAAAACCGAGTAATTCTGAAAAAGTATAATGCTTAGTGACGGGCATAATATACCACCATCATGCTTTGAAGTATTTCTTACCCTTAAAGCTCTAGTCCTCATGAGAACCCTTAGCCGATCTCCGGAATTTCAACGGGAATCCCCTCGACATAAGTCCGAAGCGTTACGCGTTCTACTCAGTGGTACATGGGTTTAGATAACTTGCAATGTTACCGCTTCTTGACCCATATTAACGAAAAATGCATACTTTATTTCATCGCTTCTGTAGTATAAGATTCATGATAAATCTGCAGGGACGAAATCGCTACTTTACTCCATGGCACTTTAAGCCATGTTTCTGGGCACGCGGTAGCGTAGTTGGTTGAGGCACTATACTACAAGCCGGAAGTTCGCGGGTTCAATTCCCGATGAGGTCATTGGATTTTTTCAATTGACCTAATCCTTCCAGCCGCATTATGGCCCTGGGGTCGACTCAGTCTCTAACAGAAATGAGTACCAGGAATTAATTAAATAATTTTCCTGGGGAGTAAAGCGCGTCCGCCGCTTAAGGCTGACAACCTTACCGCCATCTTTGAGCCGATTGTCTAGATAATGTGGGAACCTCAACGTCTCACAACACTATGGGCTTTCACGGCCTGGTACAGAAATAGCTTTACTTTTTTACTTAATTACTTCTGTCCACTTTCTAACCTTATTTCCCGTACATTTTGTCTCGGTAAAATTAACATCACATCGAGATATGCTGCATGCAGCGTGACCCAGGGGTCACAGTATCGGTCATTCTAAGCAAAAAGGTGTATATGTACATGTGTCCTATTCGAAACTGTTTCCGAGGTAGAGCTATTTCACTGTACTGTTCCAAAATTGTTGATATGAAAAATATATTACGTACTGTTTCTAATATCGGTGTTTATTGTTTAAGTGACAAAGTTGGTACAGTTTAACCAGTTTCATACATTTTCGAATATTCTACCGTCAGCTTCAATACACTTTGCAAATCGTGTGAGGACATGGCGTGTTGCTCGTCTGTACAGGGTACTGTACAGTGAAATAGCTCTGTCTCGGAAACTGTTCGGAATAGGACACATGTATATATGAACTTTTTGTTGTTTAGAATGACCGATACTATGACCTCCAAGAACTTTAACCTTTCCTTCTAGGACATTCTGCATACAAGACGGCGAAGAATTATGTAGAGGAACTTAACGTCAATACTCTGCACCAGTATTAGAACGTATTTGGAGTAGAAGATTTAAGTTCGCATCAGAACTAAATATCCCGACAATTTTTTTCATTTCTCTCAGGATAACGACTGTGATTATGCGGTATATATGCAGTACGAATAGGCGAGTTTCTTATTTTCTGTGACTGAAAATGTTAGGAAATGAAGAGTATGAATAGAGGCAGATCTGCGGACAAAACCAACTAAGCATTTTCTTTTTTTTACACAACAGCGACATTTCCCCGTCCGTCGCATCCCTTGAAGACAACGTTGCACAGACTAACAAGGTTAGTTACTAAACAAGAGCGATGCATGCAGATGGCCGGGCACGTGACTTCTTCAGTTTCCGCAAGTTAACTTCTACTGTTGCCCTCGCACGATTCAAAATCCCAGCGGTGAGGGCTGCGCAATGAACTGAAGGATGATGATAAGGCGACTTGCATCACCATTAACTAATCCCATCACTCCTGTCTCCAGCAGCCCCTTTCAGTCGGACTCTGTACTTTTATGGTTGGAAGTGTGCACCGAACGCTTCGTCATCATCGGCAAAGATGATGGTCTTATGCCGGAGGGAGAGGGGACAGGGACATGAGGGAGAACAAGAGGAAAGAAAGAGGGAGAAGATAAATTGAGTTACATATATGACATGGAGATTTGTTAAAAGGAGGAAGAGGAGTGAAATGTGTGTGAGACGAAATTCATTCCTATATGAAAAGAATGACGGTGGAAACGAAAGGCCGGGGTTCCCTGGCAAGAACTTCCAGTCTGCAAAGGTGTTCTCATAGCTGCGGAGTCTAAGGCGAATGAGAGAGGAAATACCAATCAAGGTAATGTAATTACGATATACGAGAAAGACCAAAACAGATTTTACATTTATATTAATACTTCAGTTAACAGTTGATAAATATTGTGACATGCTGCCTGAAAGCCGGACGATAAGAAGTCCAGCACTGGTCAACGGCTAGTAATCGTTGCCCCGAAAATGAAAGTCTAACAGCGGCGTTTCCACCGTTACAAACGAATTGTTTGAGGCAGACAGGTATTCCCGCAGCAACATGAGATTCGTTGCATAGCAGTGGGCGAAATTAACCCTTCGACAATGTGTTCCCTATTCAGTCCGAGTGCAGGTTATAACAGTTCGTCTCCGACCAGAGTCCAGTAGAGTTCGTATCTGACGAGAGCTAAGGACAGTTGAGCTCGGAGCAGAGCAGAAGACATTTCACCGAGACTGGGAGTGCGAGACTGTATAACAGAGTAGGGGAAACGTCCGAGGACGTTACAAGTGTGAATCATTGTACTTGTGAGTGTAAAGAGTAATCGTCCAATAAACATTCGTTAAAATCCGAAACCCATAAAACTTCTTGTCGCGTTGCCTAGGAAACACGCGACAATATAAAACACGAAGCATGACTCTCAGAGTACACGAGTAATTAAAACGGTGGCAGTGACGTGAGACCTTAAGCGTTTAAGTGGCGGAATGCATTCCAAGTATATGCGGGAATGAAAGAACGAAGAAACAGAAGCAAAACACAAAATAACTTGATTCTACACCCGCTACTGGGAAACGACCTCGAAACAGCATCCGCTGCTAGGTAACACGTTATTAATAAGCAAGTATACGCAACCGTTACTCAGTAATGCCTTCACAAACAAACAGGTTCCCACGGCAACGCGTTCGTGCACAAAAATAGAGGAACTGATTGTAAAGGTGTGTTCTACTTGGTACGTGCAAAAGGGTTATATAACGAGGACATCAGTCTAGCTTTAGTCAGTTGTAGGCCAGTCTGTGTAGATAGGACTAGGAGATGGGTGTGAAATGACCACCAGCCTGGGAGTTAATCAGTTGTAAGTGGAGTGAGTGTGAAGAGAAGATTTAATAGGTGCAGTTGAGTTCAGTTATGAGATGGTGGCCAACAGGCAATGGCATGAGCGGGGAAGCTGAAAAATTTCCATTGTTATAAGCCGTTATCAGGAAATGACTTGGGGGATTCTAACAGACTGAGAACACTAGTTTGTGTGTGTTACAGTGATCTGTAAAGTTTAGAGGTCAGCGATAATGTTGTAGTTTCTTGCAGTTACGATATGTAAGTGATCACTCAATCCAATCTGTAAACCAAAGCCCATCTACAGTCACATGCATACGCGTGCCAGTATCAAGCAAGGTCATTTCGTTTAGAACTCTTTCTGAAGTCAAAACTGACCGTCATCATTTTGTTTAGTTTTCGGGGGAAGAACTCTTTTTGTGGATGCAGTTTCTGTCAACATAAAATGTGTGAATGCATCAGAATTTTCCATATGAAACCCGTTCATAACATGATACTGAATGTCATCTCATTTGGGCCTGTCTGAAAATTTTCTGTATCTGGAACGCTGACATTTAACAGTGTCACGCTGTTCCTGTTCGGTCAAAAGCAAATTTCTGTTGCACGTCTCGCTTGGCAGTTGCTGATTATCATGCATACAGCTACATGATCAAATGTGATTGTCCGTACTTCCTAGCGATGATGAGAACAGGTTTCATTTGAACAATCATTTCGTTGAACAGTTCTGTCTTTTGCGATATAACAGTGTGAAGTCCGGAGGAAGTTGACATACACCGGAATACACGGCGATGTGATATCCCAGAAGACAGATCTGTTCATAATAGCAACCTTTATCTCGATCTCTAATAATATTCATTCAGCCTTCGAAAGAAAAATCTTATACGGAAATCGTAACTTTCATTTATTAAAAGTAAAGAACGTAGTCGGCTTAAAACGATTATATATTTCCTACGTAGCGGTACTGACACTCGTATCGTCCATATTTGTATGCTACCATGCTAGTGTATTCCTCTCTCAGATTATGCGTCTGAGTGTACCTCGTTTTCTCTCGAAGCATTAACTAAGGACTTGGTAATTTGCAGACGGTGAAGTTTATTAGTTTCATAAATGGAGCACGGATAGCGTAGTCGGTATAGCGACTGGCTATGGACTGGACGATTAAGGGGTCGGAGTTCGAGTCGCGGGAGGGTCAAGAATTTTCTGATCTCCACGTCGTCCAGACCAGCTCTGAGGTTCACCCAACCTACTATCCAATGGGTACCGTAGGCTCTTTCCAGGGGATAAAGCGGCCGGGGCGTGAAACTTGCCACACACCTCCAACTAGTGCCGAGGTCAAGAAAATATGGATCTATACATCCATCTACCACATGCCTTCGTGGCGTGGTGCTTAATTAGCTAAGCATGGGGTAGGGGAAACTTTACTTTTACAAGTTTATGAATTAGTAAATGCTTCAGCAATACTGCGAGACTCCTCCTCTGAGGGACTGACCCATCGCAATGTTTCTACCAGCACAGGATGATCATGCCTTAACCTGGATTTTAACCCATACTGGGTATGTTCAAAAGCTTAAAACTGCACAGTCACTTCAAAAGGATTTAAACATAAAATAAAAATGTTTAGGTAATTAGTTCATCATCTGTTGAGACGTAACGTAACGTTAAGTTCCATCGTCTGTTGCCACATATAAACACAAATATTTCACACAGATAACACAAGGTCACTGTTTTTAAATAGATGATACTCTCCAGATATGAGAAACAAATTAATCAACAGGTTAACTGATATAAAATAACTGGACGGGTTTTGGGCAGAAATCACAATGCCTACTTTCATGTCTGCTTGGTTTTAATCATATAAATCACGTGTTGTTTATCACGTCGGTAAACCTGTAGATAGTTGCAGGATGAGAATTGTAGTGGTGCTTGCTATTGTATATGTGCTGCAGATTGCTACTGCTGCTACTACTACTACTACTACTACTACTACTGCTACTATCACTACTACTGCTGCTACTATCACTACTACTGCTACTACTACTACTACTACTACTACTAATAATAATAATAATAATAATAATAATACATTGGCCTTGGAAGAACTCTTTCTTAAAATACAGGTACTCTCTATATAATATTAATGGAATATAACCTCAAAATATTTCACAATCACAATGTTTACAAATGTTAACTTACAAACAATGCTTCATGCACAACATGACATTCATCTCAGTACTAAGTTTGACGTGCCTTGCTCCAGTGGTCGCCATCAAACCGAAATCTAAACACAGAATTCATGCAACCGACATTTAATTGTTTGTATGTATAACATTCATCACAGTTCGCCCGACAGATGTATTTGAGACAAAGCATATCTCAGTAACCCGCACGGGAAATCAGAATTAAAGTCGCTTAATTAAATAATGAAATTCTGACCAGAGTCAGGCAGTTTCCTGCATATTTCGGAAGGAAGGTAGGCAAACCACAACTGATTGTTTTTATATACTGCAGTAATTGTTACATGTCAACTTGGACGTTTGATCTCACAAAGACAAAGTCTGCTGCCCATAATGAACTTTCCGTCACTTCAAAGCTCGCGTGCACGTTATTACAGATACAACATAATTAAATTCGATTTCTGGCCCAGGACGGGTATTTGCACAAGTGGACCGGAAATAATTTTATATGATATAAATGTCAGGATTCGCCTCTCCCAGCGCAATGCTGAATGGGGAGATGCAATAATGAGGTCTATACATGGAGAATGTATACATTTCACCTTCAGCTTCCTGGGATACTTTTTAAAGTTATGATGAATTAGGTTCTCATGTTTAAAGGCTCACTCCGTTGTGCCCCTTACATTGGTCTCCATTATCACCGTCCTCTTCCTTCCGGTGTTGCTGTTCACCTGCACCTCTTTCTGGACACCTCCACTGGAGTTACTGCACTCCACCTAATTTCTCGCCATCCACGAGAAGAAGGAGGAGGGCAGTAACTCCAGTGGAGGTGTCCAGAAAGAGGTGCAGGTGAACCACAACACCGGAAGGAAGAGGACGGTCATAATGGAGACCAATGTAAGAGGCACAACGAAGTGAGGGGTTAAACATGCGGTGAATATGAAGAGTGTCTTCTGGAATATGACGCTGTGCAACTTGGTAGATACGTACCAAACTATTTAAGGCACCCGACGACTCCATCTCAATACACCCTGATGATGGTTTTGCAAATTCCTCCGAAAGGCTGAAGCAGTCTAAAGTACAGTGTAGCCCAGATTATAGTGATCTTACTTGAAACTCGCTTTGTCTGTTTATGACTCACACAGTCTACACACTTGTCATGTGCAATGAGCATGAGGATTCTCTCTTGGAATGCGATTCGCAGAAACTCTGAACCGCTTATAATGAAACCCTATCGCGCTGAAACTCTTGATGTGAAGTGTGTAACTGAGGGAGATCCACAAACAGAAAGCAGAAAACGCACGAAAGCCAACGTTATCAGCTGATAATGACGATACTTAACGACCACCATTAGCAATATTACTACTATTGATAATATTAAATAAATTAAATTCTTACTTATTTATGTCCAAATTTAACAGCACAGAGGTCAGATGCAAAGTGAGTACAAGAAGAACAAAATAATAAATTAAAAAACTAGGCAGTAGTAGTAGTAGTACTTATGGAACTGAGCCCTTCTTGAGGATAAGTCAAATCTGCAGCAGCCACTCAAGAATTTTCCAGGATTTTATGGAACCCGAAGTTTCATTACCGTTTTCAAAAGAGCCCTCAACTGGTCCCTATCCTGAGCCAGATCAATCCTATCCATTCCATCCCATCCTATCTCTCTCTAAGATCCATTTTAATATTGTCCACACACCTACGTCTTGGTCTTCCCAGTGGTCTCTTTCTTTCTGGCTTTCCCACCAGTATCCTATACGCATTCCTCATCTCCCCCATTCGTGCTACATGTTATTCCATTAAAGATAAATGTATCATTAAGAGATGAGTGCAATAAAATATGTACATTCACAAGGGTTATGTCTTATGCGACAAGGGAACTATATATGCATACATACACATTTCGTAAAATAATGTTTTAATATGAAGCAAGGGCCATTATGAAGTTACATTAAAAATAACGGTATTTTACGTCTTAAGTAAGATTATCAATTTATTCATTAAAATATTCTTAGTAATTCAGTAATTTTCTCTATGTTCATATTAAAAATAGGACTTTTTTTGCAAAATGAAAATAAGTAAAGAGGGAATAAATAAAAAATCAAATCTTGAAATGGGTTAGCGATAGGTGGTGATGGCTTCATTCGACACGTCATGCGTTTATCATTCAAGATTCAGAACTCTGCGTGACGATGGTCAGGGCTCACGTAGCAGCAAGTGGCTGTAACACAAACTGAACCCTGATTTCTCAATACGGCACAAAGCTGATTTGTGTTGCTTTCAATTTGTACACCAATGTTACTCCAATTTTTGACTCGGACTGATCTTACTCTTTTAAGGTTCACACACCTTGTGTAGATTCCAATATGATTTTCTAGACATTTTTCTCTGAGGACACAATAAAGAGAAATAGCATACAACCTGTGTCCATATTCCCCCACTCCGCTGCCCTTGTATACAGTTAATACTCTACACAGTAAGGTAGATGGGTTGTTAGGATGGGGGATATTCAGATGGGGTGCGTTTCCAGGGTGTAATGTTCTGAATGCAGCAATTAAATGATGCAGAAAAGCAACGGTCCGGATAGGCGTCAACGTTACACGAAGTCCTCATATTCTGGGGGAGGACATCACCACCAACGAACCATCCGAGCTTCAAATTTAGGGATAGGGGTGAGAGTTAAAACAGGGAAGGCTTCCTCCAGCTAAGTACCGTACGATAGAGCCAGGGGTTGAATGGTTCAAGGGGGTGACTCAACAAGGGTAGGAAGGATAAAGGGCAAGAGACCTTAGCAATATTAATCTCACTGTGCCCTACAACGTATTACGGAAATGTGTTCTACATCGGGGTCCTTACACGCCATTAGCAATCGGATGGAAACATGAACATCATTCCTTACTGACGAGTTTCAGTCAGCAGCGAAGAGATGACCGTCTCTGTAGTAATACTGGCAATAATTAGCGCACATCCCTGCTTCTTGGGACATGAACTCGGCCAACATGCTGAACTCCGGAAGGGGCAAGAGAATGACCAGTGCGATAGGGACTAATACAGTTGTTTTGAGCTTCCAGATTAATTGGTGAGAAGGGAGACAAAGGGCGTTCAAATAAGGGTAGGCTTAAAGACACGAGAGAACATTATCTCATACATTTTATTTCCCAAAGGCAACGAACCAATGAAACCTCGGACCTAAAACTAAATGCGAAATACATCTCCGGTTGCGCAGTCGGTATAGAGACTGGCAACAATATGGGCGGCCGAAGAGTCAGACTTCCAGTCCTGATAAGAACAAACTTTTCTTCTCTCCACGTCGTCCACACGGTCCAGACCGGCTGTGGTACCCACCCAGACTCCTATCCAATGGTTACTCATGGGTAAAACGGCCACTACTCACTTCCAACAAGTACTGAGGTAACAATCCATACGTCCACCAACACCATCATCTAACCCTTGGACGAGTGATAAACCCGCATCAAGGCCGCTACCTACACACAGGGCAAAACAAGCAGAGAATAAACGCACACAGATATCCATGTGTCGAGTGGAATTCGAACCCATGATTACAGTATTTGAAGGAGAGACGGTTTATGCCTTAGAACGCGAGGCCACCGCCATCGGAACGGATCTATACACCCTCTCCCGAAAATGTCCTCATTGCGTAATTCTTCATTAATAAAGCACGGGAATGGCTTTACTTTTTCTGGAGGGTTCTTGGAATGCAAAATATAAATGGGACTTGACACAGCGGCCAGAGCTGTGTGACTTCATTGGAAATAAATTATAGAAAGCTGAAATTGCTGGTGGAGCAACAAATAGTCCGTATCTATTTCACCGTACGTCGGCACATACCAGAATTACAGAATTCTTATTTGTTTCAGAAACTTTCTTCCATGGGGGAGTTAGAAGAAACTGTAAGGAATGATTTATGACCTCTGACATTTACTGCTTCTGCCCTGTTATAATGAATACCGTCCAGTCTGTCTCGACTTCAGAGCCATACTAGGAATGTTTTCTCTTTGTGTGTGTGTGTGTGTGTATAGTCACATGTAAGATGGTACGCGCGACGAAAATAACGGGTTCTGGTTAGGATGATTGGATTTACGAGTATTAGCGCTTTGGCTACAAGTTCTTCTAATCACATTTAAACACAGTACTATCGCTGATTACACAATTTCCAGTTCATCGTTGCACACGCGTTAGATTTCTCCCTCTTCACTAGTCATCTCCTGGCAACGGATCTCAACATAGAAACTAGCGTTTCAAATCACAATGAAGTCTTCTTGCTATTTCGTCTTCAATCACTCTAGAACCTCGAACTAAAAATTACTCTGGACTCACGCCTCCAATTTACGACTGACTCGTAACTGCCCCTGAACGGATTCTGCCACTCCCTCGGTCAAAGTCAAAGTCACATTGCGACTGACGGTCAGTGAGTCAGTAAGTCTTTGTGTCAAGCCCCATTTGAGGCTCATGGTCAGATATTTATTACTGTTTGACAGTCACTGTCTTCTTTTGTGGGGAGCCCTCTCTGACGAGAGGATGGGT
Organism: Cryptotermes secundus; assembly: GCF_002891405.2. NCBI lineage: Eukaryota > Metazoa > Arthropoda > Insecta > Blattodea > Kalotermitidae > Cryptotermes > Cryptotermes secundus. Next base: position 1,230,240 of record NW_019742961.1, on the reverse strand, counting down.
TTTTTATATGCTGCTGGCCCTTGCCAGCGCAGTCTTTCGCGGGCCAAAGTCCCTTCAGAATCGTGACCATATTTTACTTTCTCAGATTTGAGACTTCCCTTTCATCGTCTCCTACGACTCGGTTATTCTGGGAATCTCGTTATATACCCGCGACACGGACCTCACAGAAAACAGTAATATTATAATAATCATTATCTAACCTAGCAGTTTGTTACAAAAGAACCTCATTCCTACTGTTGTTCGGCGCGGACTTCGTAGAAAACAGCCTTAACTATTGTTGCGTAACCTAGCAACGGACTGTTTACCGAGAATCGGTCTTCGCGGGGACTTGTTTACCAACCCGCTGTCTAGCAATGTGTGTATATATGAAATATGTACTAGTATTCTGCGGCGTATAAAACCGTTGCTATGCGGAGACTCTGTAAACAGCGGCCGTTTCTATATAACGCCCGAAACATACACGCGTAACAATAGAATAACTGCATTATGCAACCCGTTTCTGAGCAACACCCCGAGAGAAACATTCCTGCGGAAACGAACACGAGCGCAACAATAGAAGAGCGATGTTTTCTCTGTGGTCCGCGCAGCGACGGTTGCTATGCAACGGCGAGGTAAACATCCCTCCTCAACAATAGAGAGACTATGTTTTCTCCGTCATGCGTGTGGTGGAGTTATTTTGAAGACAACTGGCGCTGCAGTTCAATTGAATGTTCAGCTGTGGAGTGTTAACCAACGGGCTAAGGAAGCGGAAGAATCTTCGTTGCTAAGATTCGTTACCAGGAAACGTCTAGTGAAAACATTTGCAGAGGAATAGCCATTGTGGTGAAATGTTATCAAGCAAAGACTAGTGAAAGTAAACTGAGAAGTCTTAGTGCTGAGTGATTTGCAATGTGGAAATCAGCAATAGTGTTATAGTTATTTGTAATTACGAGCTGTAAGTGGTCAATAAACCTATTCGTCAATCCAAACCCCGTCTATAGTCATTAATACACGTGATTATATACCGTATTACTTCGAATATAAGACGTACATTTTACACCTTTTTTACATTGGAATAATAGAGGCGCCTCTCAAATTCGAAGAATTTAAAACTCTAATTTTTTTCTAAAATACACATTCAAAAAACTGGATCCGTCTTACATTCAAGGGAATCTTATGTTCGAAGTAAAACGGTATATATATACACACACTCATATCCCTTCGGTTTATAAGTGCTTAAAACGTCTTCACACGTCTTTGCGCGGTACATTTGATAGAAGGTTATTTTCTTCTTTCCTCCGTGGCCTTTAGTCCACAAGTGAACTCTATCGACCGAGTGACCGCCGGTTGTCGGCGAAGTTAGTGCCAACCTTTGTGGATAGAGGGTGTCGCGTGGTCAGTGCAACGGATTGCCATGGCCGTTAAACTCGGATTTCTATTCCGGAAGATTATCTTGGGGTTGTTAATATCTTCATTTATCTATTTACGAGTACACTTACATTTGGTTCATCTACATGCACTCTCAGAAGCTCAGACCACACAGCGTCAAGATATTAATATCACCCACTGTACTTTTAGTGTTTGTGATTTCAAAATACGCACTTCACAAGCCATTTGACAATATATTATCTGCTGTCAAGATATTACAAAATTGTTCCACCAGTTCAAATGATTTTATTTCCGCAATGACGTAAATTAGTTTCCAAAGTTCCATCCCTATACAAAATTCAAGTCTAACAGAATACCACAAATGTTCCGAGCCCAAAAGTTCGTACGGCAGTCACTTTGATATCGTACAGTAGAAAGCTAAATTTACCACGTAAGTCTACGCCATTAAGTGGCTATATTATTGATGTCGTACCGGAGTCGGGGGACGGACTGGCAGATACATGCAGCTCTGTATTCCAGTGAATATTACTTATTTAGAGCACAGAAGTGTTCTCGACAAGCAGGGCTGCTTGTCTGTATCTCAGTCCCCACACGATAATTCCCTCTTATTGATATAACTAGGTCAAATCTATTACACAGTACCAGCTCGCCGATGGATCCGCACTGGGGAGGTCCCGAGTTCAAGTACAGCCCCGAAACCGGCATTTCTGACGAAGGCCTTCATTGGTTCCCTCATGCTTTCACTCAAGTTACAGGATAGTACATAAATTTAGGATACAACAGCTCCCGTTCACGCACTATTCAATTTATTATTCAACTACAATCCTATCATTCAATGCTAAAGAGTTTGTGGCAATTAAACGTGATAAAGTAAGGAACAAATAATTACATATACCGAACTTCCTGGTGTATTAACCTTCTCGCTAAGTATTCCATCATACGCTTTCAACGAAATAAAGCGAAAAGTGAAGACTTTCTGGCCCTCCAGGAAATCGAATCTCGAATCCACTGTGGTCCATTCCTTACCTCCGCAAGAGAAAGAAAACATAAAGAACTCCGAGGCTTGAGTCCGCAAGCGAACTATACCGACCGAGCGACTGCCTCTTGTCGGCGAAGTTAGTGCCAACTTTAGCGGACAGAGGGTGCGCGTGGTCAGCGCAAGGGATTCCCACGGCCGTTAATCTCGGTTCTCTAGACCAGAGCCGCTATTTCTCCATTCAAGTAGCTCTACAATTATCCTCACGAGGCCGAGTGGATCCCGTTCCAGACCCACTACTTCTCAGAAAATCTGCTAGCGCCGGGAATCGAACCTTGACCTCTGGATCTGTAGCCAAGATTTCTGACCACTATACCACAGAGGCGGTCGTAATTAACTCCGTAATACAGTCTATACAATTAGAAAAGCATTGACAAATGCACAAAAAAGCAATTAACCACAGACTTGCACCTGCTTCTAAGTTCATAAGAAATAATCATTCAAACATTTTCCAAAAGGCTTCATCATTTAAGACAGCCTTGCTTAAATAAACAAGGTACATGAACATTAAAACACCCCCTGTAAAATATGTTGATTTTTACAATAAAAGAGTCAACATCCGTTCATTAAATTACCCTTGGATCATTCAATTCTTGTCAGGAATCTGATGACAGATCGACGTTCGTGTTTACACATGAGAAGGCTTCAACAGCTACCTCGTCAAAACTTTAGACTGAACTCGTGCTGCGCGCGCAACAAGTACATTCACGTCAGAACAGATCACAACTTCTTTCTTCCCGACACAATGCTAACCTATGTCTAGAGAGATTAATCTCATACTCTCTCCTATAAGTTAAATTCTACTTAAGATTTCTGCCTTATTGTAAATGATATTATTAGTCTAATCGATTAAAGATGAAGAAGTGCCTGTCGTTTCTGCCACTGCACAAGGCTTAAGGAGACATTTCAAGTGCTGTGCTATATTTCTCACTCTAGGAGTCCGACATGAGAACAGATCCTAGTTATGACTGTTTCAGTGATGTCCAACCATCATTTGTTAATTTCGTTACTGTCGTTAGAAGAATCTGTTACGCTTTATTACCTAATGGCGATAAGGTAAGAAATATCTCAGTGCAGAATAATTTGATCACATGGACCGTGTAGTCGGATTCTAATCCCATCCGAAGTGACGCAAACATTCCAGTCATAAATAAATAACGCAACGAAATATTTTTTTTTTTTCCACGATATACAGGGATCTGAAGAGGTGAAAGCAGCAGGAGGACAGAGAGTACTTCAAGCTGATCTGTACTGTTCAGAAAATATTAACAAGGCGATAAAATTCAGGAGGATGAGATTGGATGGGCACGAAGTCTGGATGGAAAGTAAGAAATATGTTTTAGAAGGCAGACCCGCTGCTAGGCAACGACAGCAAATTAGCAAATATATGGCAGCCGTTACTGAGTAACGACTATGCAACCAAACATATTCCTATTGCAACAAGTGAATTACAAAAATGAGGAACAGTGTTTTCTACGCTGTCCGTGCCGGGACGTCATAGACAGAACAGATCTACACTTTAGTTAGTTGAGTTGGAGTCAATTAGGAGAGCAGAGGTTGGTGTGAGATGGCCGCCAGACTGGGAGTTGTTGCAGAGCACGGAGAAGTTAAGAGCTGGTTGATGAGATCGTGAGTTTGTCGGGGAACTGAAGTTCAGTCGTTGTGAGCCGTTGCTACTAGAAACTGGTGGTTGAAGCTCGGAGATTGCTCGGAAGACCAGAGTAAGGGGAACGTCCACCGTTGGAAGCCGTTACCCGGCAACGACTTGTGAAGACACAGCAAGCTCAAAAGGCTTACTATATGCTGTAGTGAGAAGAAGAGTGTTATAATTACTTGTAGTTACAATCTCTAAGTGGTCAATAAGTCCAGTTACCACTCCCGGTTCCGTCTATAATCACTCGTAAACTTTACAATATATTATTCTAAAAACATACGGAAAGAGCAGACCATACAGGAAACTTGGATGGAATTGAGAATATTATTACATTTGAAATCATGTTCCTGTGTAGACTGGATTCAACCAGCTCAGAATACGATCTATGGGTGTTCACTTGTGGACACAGTAATGCATATTCAGATTCGACAACTGACAGGAAAATAGTAGTACAGCTAAGCGACTACAAGCTTCTGTTATGTTATGTACCATGGAAATATAGAACAATTTTGGTCACTGTTTTGTGAAGCTGTAAAATTCATTTCATTAAAGCATTCCGTTTTTTTCCCCCCTTGGCACTACAGCCCCAGTGGGCCTAGGCCTACCTCCATGAACTTCTCCGTTCACTTCGGTTTTTTTAGTTCCTACATATTTGGCACGACTCCTTGGGCGGGTGATCAGCTCGTCGTAAGGCCTCTGCCTGTACACAAACACAGAAAAGCGCACACACACAAACTAAACATCCATGCCCTGAGTGGGATTCGAACTCACGATCTCGGTTTCCGAGCGAGCGAAGACAGTACATGCCTTAGACCGCTCGGCTACCGTGACCGGCGAAATCATTCCGTTACTGGCTAATAATTAGCATGGCTAAGATTTACTACTTAATAAGCATATAATTATCTGGTACTCTGTAGTGAAAGTATACAATTCGAGTATGTCAGTATGTTACTGAACGCTCAAAGAAGTTACCCCTTTGTGACGCAACATTTACATATTCTGATGGAGAGAGAGAGAGCTATCCATATTCTGCACCCAAAATGCTTAACGTGCTGAGGGACGGTAGTTCGCGTTGATTCCTGCCTACCTGTATTTATCTCTACTCTGACAATACAAAATTCCAGTACATTTTTATTCTGGCACTCAATAATAATCCAGCAAATGAGGATCTAGTTCATTGAGATCATTGGGGTAATACTCGTTATTAGTGCCTGAGGCACTGATATGTCCAATACGTGAGAATTTACGTCACAAAATCGTGGTCCTGATCCTCAACACAGTGTCAAAGGGGTCATAAAACTAATCCACATCTGGCACACAGATAAAATGTTAAATTCCCACATAATACAAAAGCAAGAGGTAGTATTCATATGTGTGAGAGAGAGGAAGATTATAAAAACAGAACAATTCGTTGCAATCGATAAAATACAGTGGTGTGTGTAACTGAGGGTTCTCTTTCAATATCGTGTGTATGCTTTGGATAGATTTTATATCCTTTACATGAAATGGCTGACATATCACAATCAAATTAAATTTGCGTTTCATGTTAAATGTAGAATGGAACAAACAGAAAGATAAATGTATTTATATGCATGAAAGACGCTACACTGCTACGGTATGTATAATCTGACCCCAAAGCAATGTGTTATTCCTTAACTTATCAGACTATTAATATTTAATTGAAATTGAGAAGTTCCTATACGTTCCACAAAGGACATTCTTATACAGTTTTGGATGCGAAATCTCTTAGAAAAAGGCTATTAGAAAAATCATTTTCAGAGCGAAATGACTAAGCCCTGAGTCGACCTCAGGGCCATAGTGCGGCTGGAAATATTATGTAAATTGAAAAATCCACCTCATCGGGATTCGATCCTGCGACCTTCCTGCTTATAACATAGTGCCTTAACCAATTACACTACCACGTGCCCCCCCCCCCAACGAATTACTTGCGCAGTTTAATGAAAATATCCATGTATAATGCTCTATACAAGACTGACAGCAGATCACATTAACTACTATCAGATTCTATTACGACATCAGCGGAGGAACTTTACTCAGTCTTTGATTTATATAGTTCTGGTTATAAGTTTTGTTTCAAAGTAGCATTACATTATATTCCATAAATACTGTAACAGATTTCATCAATATTTTTCCAGACAAGAGTTCTGTGAAGACGGTCCAACATACAAAAATAAGTGAGGCTGTGTTTTCTATGTCGTCCGCTCCGAATATCGGTGGAACAACGGGGTTATGCAACACGTTTCTCAGTAACGGCTAGGTAAACACAATTCCACATATCGGACCATGCTGTGAAAGCGGTGACGTCATCAATAATAAAGACGGTATTCTCCGTGGGGTCTGTGCAGAGTGCTTATAATAGAATGGAGTGATAGAATTCATTCAAGGGCAGTTACGTGTCAGTCGAAAGCTAGAAGAGCGAATCCAGAAGAATTTTTAGTTCCGAAGTTCCAGAGCGATTGAAGAAAAAAATAGAAAGAAAACTTCACAGTGATTTGATGTGCTAGTTTCTGTGTTGAGATCCGTTGCCATGAGACGAGTAATTAAGACTTGGAATCCTTGTGCTTGTGCAACGGTGATTGGAAAGTGTGCAAATCAGCGATAGCGCTGTATTGAGTGTGATTAAAAGAAGATGTAACCAAGTTGTTATTACTCGTAAATCCAATTATCTGAACTAGAACTCGTTATTTTCGTCACGTGTACTGCCCTACACGTGATAATATCTAAAATATGGAGAGATAAATGTATACAAAATCTGCAGAGAAGAAACATTGAGATATTTCGGCTTAGATATAAGAATAATATTAAAATCGAAATAAATTATATAACATGTGAGAAGGTTGTAGTCATGTGCCTCTGAATGAAGAATTATGGTGGACAATTGTGAATACGGTAATGAAATTTTGTGTTTCATACAAAGGGTTGAATTTCTCGGCTACACGTGTGACTATTACTTCTCAAGAAATATTTTAATCTACGGAGTTAGCAATAAACCCACCCTCAAAGCTATGTAATTTCTGTCTTTACTATGCAAATTTATTTTCATTTGTGTTTCACTTTTGGATATTATTCCGTTGAAATTCTTTCCTCCTTGCTCGAATAAATAGAGGAATATATAGTAAAAAGAAAAGTTTACATTTACAGGTCTATAAATATATTTTAAATCTCATTTCTAGTTTCCGAGTTGTGTGCTTTATTTGGGCATTAACGTTAGATACCTTCTGAATTATGACATATCGGAGAAGCTTAATCGGAATCTTCAACATTTCTCGGTTATACATCCCCTCTGTCGAGCATTTCAGACCCCACAGTGGCATGGCTGAGTGTATACACCCTTACCAAATGAAAAAAAAAAAATACATGCAGACAATTGTCACGTTGAGGATTGCTTTATGTGGTGGTTTTTCTTCCTTTATGATAGCTTCATACCAAAATTAAACTCATATCCTCGATTCCAAATGGAAAAATCTTAGGTATAATATTCTGTGATAAATATTTGTTAAGGTAACTATATCTAAACATTTTTAACGAATTAAATTCAGAAATGTTCGTAAAATGAAGGAGGCTTCATGGGGATGCCACATGTTTCCATTGTCTTGTCAACCGCAATTAATTAAAATTCCTGGATCCTGTGTCAAATTTGGAAATTCGGTCTCTTACCTCAACGGAAGAAGTGGTGTCAGGGCATTGCATAAGAAGAATTTTTGGACATTATATAGGGCCTGACTAACATAACAGGACGATGAATACTGCATAATATACATGTATATCGGCACCATCCAACTCAAGATACTTTGCAGTAGGCATTATGTTGAACACGGTAATGAATATTGGGATTCCCCTAACATTTGGACGTTCCTCTACTCTCTGAACCACTATTAGCTTATCAATCAGAGCTATGTGCAATGCAGGCACGAAGTTGGTTTGTATAATTTTTAGAAAATTTTACATGACAAATCCCTTTCGAAATGCTGGATAATTTAGGGAGTGTGCGTTAAAACATGTCATGACGTGAATTTCCAAATTATTAACTAATCATCATTCACGTGTCATTTCATTCCATTCTACAAACCGTGCAAATGAAAAAAAAATATCTCTGAATAATGCAACAGAAAGTCTGTAAAGAATCCCGTTTACAGAATATTAGGCGTCTGTTCATTTTGTCACTTTCAGTAGCAAAATTTCAGAAGCAAGTCCACATGCCTCTTTTCACAAAACCGGGGATTCGTAACTTTAAATAAGTCTGCTAGCAAGATACATTTTCACCACACTTCTGGTCTTGAAGCCATTCGCTTATAAGCTGCAACAGGTATAGGAAATCGGTAGGAAATTGTGCGACTTCAGAATATGTCGTATAAGATAACAAGAGCTCTGAAGATCCTCAGCGAGGGGCCATCTTCATAGCTACTCTAATTATTAGCCTAAAATGAAAAATGTGAAACATATATGCCTTCATGCAGACAAAACCTTCAGCAGCTCTATAACACGTCATTAAGCGCTGTCCCTATCTTAATACTTATAATACATTTATGTAGGAAACTGAAATTTTTAATAACCCCAGCAGGTTTGTGAATGAAAATTTCCCGCCTTTTAACGAATTTCAAGAAAAGTAAAACAGACTTTCTGGTCCGCGTGATGAAGTGGCCAATTAAAAAAAAAAAATTCTTATAAAATCAAAACAAAATTAAACAGCATAAATTATCTCTTTCATCCCATTAACTTATAATTAGAAATTTAATATGAGATCAATTATGGTGGCAGCAGCCATTTACAAACGCCTATTTTCATTAAGACGCAAATGAAATGAAATATTTTAACAACTTTTGGCACTTAGACAAATACCAAGTGTCCAACGAACTGCTTTAAGCGCGACTAGTCTGACCTCTCTGCAGAATGACTAAAGTGGTGCTGTGTAGAATGTGAAGCACCACTTAAATTATCTTATTGGCCTGCTCAACAAAGCAAACTTCTTCGGAGGGAAATGTATTTTATCGTGCACTCCTCAATTCGGACTGAATAGATTTAGCGATTCAAAACAATTTTAATAATTCCTTGGAAACGAAGAGAAATAGCGTTCTGTTAAATGGTATATACCAGTATTGTAGAATATTTTGTTGAATAATCCAATTAACATGTCTGTGATTATGCTAATTTATTATTACTGACTGCAGGATATTGAAGCTACGAAGTAAGGGTGATATTTAATGGAGAAAGTTCATATTAAATTTTGTGAAAAATCAGTAAATTGTTTCAGGATATTGAAACACTAATATACAGACACAAGATACACATAGGCAGCATGTCGATCACATGAACCTACTTTCTTCCATGAACAATAAAGGTAATAAAAGAGTGCAGTCACTTAAGCATTATTCTTAGAAGCAAATATTGCAAGTAAATTAACAGTTAATAACAATACATGTGGCATGCACTGTCTTCGCTCGCTCAGAAGCCCAGATCGTGGGTTCGAATACCACTCAGGGAAAGGATGTTTGTGTGCGTTTTTCTGTGTTTGTGTACAGGTAGAGGACTTGCGACGAGCTGATCACCCGCCCAAGAAGTCCTACCGTATGTCTAAGATCTAGTAAAACCGAAGTGAAACGGAGAGTTTCGTGGAGGTAGGCCTAGGCCCAAATGAGGGCTGTAGCGCCAATGAAAAAAAAATACATGTGTTGGTACATTTATGAACTTCTAACGCTGTAGAACCTACAGCACATTGAAATCATGGAACCCATGCGGAAACAAAAACAAAAGAAATCCATTTTTCAAAGTGAGAAAAAAAAGAGAGAGGATTTAACTGTCTGGGAAACCAAATGCATTTCCTCCGTTGTGTGCGCGTGTGTAAGCCGTACAACCGGAACATGTTCCTCGTAATTAACGTGTAGGACACAGGTCACTTCCGATTGTCGTACAAACCACTCCTACCTCCCCCTCTAAACCGACTATTCCGATAAAAAACACACAACATCGCATAGTTAGACAAAGAACAGGAAAAATACAGTTTTCAGCATAAATAACATCGCGTTCTGCAGGGTGGAAGAGGGAATCGCCTATCTGGAGTGCATGTGTCTCAGTAACACAAAGAGCGGACGGGGGAAATGGTGAAGTGAGTGGTGATGGTGAAAATATATAGCGGAAACAACTTCCTTCATCAGGAGTTACTTCTGACAAGATTAATTCTACACTCAATAACCATATTATTATTTTTGCTGCAGGTGTCTTTGTATTGCCCTCATCTTATGACGTGATAAATCTGTTATCAAATACGCGTTAACTACTTCTCTGATATATACAGTACTGTAGACAGACGTCTGCAATACTGCAAAAAATTTTAGACGTCGCATAACATAATCTGAAACCCACAGTGACACAAGTTATAAGAAAAGTTTCTTTTTTCATTTGGCACTACAGTCCAAATTTTGGCCCTGGCCTAGCTCCATGAATCTCTCCGTTTCACTTCGGTTTACTAGATCTTAGACATTCGGTATGATTCCTTGGGCGGGTGATCAGCTCGTCGCAAGGCCTCTACCTGTAAACAAACACGGAAAAACGCATACGCGCACGCACACACACACACTCACATAGAAACGACAAACAGCCATGCCCTGAGTGAGATTCGAAGCCACGATCCCGGCTTCCGAGCGAGTGAAGACAGTACATGCCTTAGACCGCTCGGCTGCCGTCACCGGAACATCTGTGTAACATCTATGCCTTGTGTGAGTTTCGAACACACGATCCCCGGCTTCCGAGCGAACGAAGGCAGTACATGCCTTAGACCGTTCGGCTACCTTGACCGGCTAAGAAAGGTTTATGGACAGACAAACTGTTGCCAAGTTAAACTTCGGAACGAGAGAAACAATCGAAACAGATCAGATCAAATCATAGCAAATTAAGGGAAAGCATGGTACTTAAACTTGAAATCCCTTGTCTTTACACATTAAATCTGAAAAATCTAGCAAAATACAAAAAAAAAAAAAATTAATTTGTATGAGTCAATTTCTTATCATCTCCCTTTGACGAATCCTGACCCCAAATTTATGTACGGATGCAGGTAAGTAACCGAGGCTGTCCCCTGACTCCAAGTTGGTCCACTCGGCACGGCGGTCACTGATTGGCCTATTGTAGCCTGCCCCGGGTGATTATGATGATGGAGAATTTGGTAGAATGAAGATTGGCAGGGGAAACCGAAGTACTCGGAGAAAACCTGCCCCAGCGCCACTTTGTCCACTACAAATCCCACTTGACCAGACCCGGGATCGAACCCGGGCCGCCGCGGTGGGAAGCCAGCGACTAACCACTTGAGCTATGGCGCCGCCTTGCATTCCCAACTTACAGAGTGCACAGAGACAGCGGCGAAAGTGCTTATACCACCCCTGTTGCCTAAATTTCGTGTGATTAATGGTGATGGTTGCTTATGTTTTTGTGCAGAGCCAAAGCACTTACAAAATCCATCCGACCGTATGACGGTGTTAATGTTTTCAATATTTACTGTAAGTAAACCGTATGTATACTTGGTGAATGATGATGTTTGGAACAAGATTTGTCAAGAGATCGTTTGTGTGGGAGGGAGGGCAAGGAGTGTTGACATGTTGGGAGTAAGACTGGTATGTACAGGGATACTGGGCTGGTGCAACACTGATACAAGTCATCTTCTCGTAAGCCGTTGCTCTAAATTTGTGATATTCGTAAGGGCCCTAGAGATAACATACATTATCTAGGGGTATTATGGAGCAATAAAAGCAGCAGCCGTAGTAGAACCAGTAGCAGTAGTACCACTGAGGTGACGGTGGTAGAGCTTGTAGTGGTACAAGCAGCAGCAGTAGTTACAGAGTAGCGATAGCAACAGCAGTGAGGCGATTGTGGTAGCGCTTGTAGTGGTACAAGCCGTAGCAATAGTTACAGAGTAGCGATAGCAACAGCAGTGAGGCGATTGTGGTAGCGCTTGTAGTGGTACAAGCCGTAGCAATAGTTACAGAGTAGCGATAGCAACAGCAGTGAGGCGATTGTGGTAGCGCTTGTAGTGGTACAAGCCGTAGCAATAGTTACAGAGTAGCGATAGCAACAGCATTGAGGTGATTGTGGTAGCGCTTGTAGTGGTACAAGCAGCAGCAGGCCTAGTAATAGCTACAGAGTAGCGATACAAGAGCAATAGCACTAATCGTTTGTTAAGCTGGTTATTTAACGATGGTGTCAGTAACGGGACTATAAGACTTCGATAATATGATGATTAATGAATATGGAATAATTGATGGAAGGAAAATTGAAAGGGTACCCATTGTATAGGAGGTGTAGTGACCCCAGAGCTGGTCTGAAGACATGGAAAAATGAAAATTCTTGACCATACCGGGATTCGAACTCCGATATCTCGGTCACCCAGCCCGTAGCCAGTTGCTATACCGACTGAGCTATCCCGGGTCCTCATTAATATTCTGTATAGAGCACAACTTATGAAACTACCAATTGCAGGTGTTCAATTTTGTCCAGCCTCTTTCTTATCTCCAAATATTCTGCAATGAACTTTTGTTACCTTTCACTGAAAATAGTCAAAATATATTTGAATATTATATAAACGGGAATATAAAGTGCATAAATGGACTGCTGCACGAATAAATGTTCCCGCGAGCACTCCGTGATACATCTGCATGCTCAGGCAAAGAGGGCCAATAGGTTCAGCGTCCATATCTGACAAGCCCATACGTTATAACGGAGCTCATATGAACTCCATCGTCTGCGATTTGAAAATGGAGCAATATAGAGCTATACTATATTTTCTAGCTATTCCGACTATTGAAAGAGATTTTGAAAGAAGGGATCAGTCCTTCCATATCTGCCTCACTCTTAGCTTACCGACTTCTTCAGTGACCTACACCTCCACGGTACATTTATTCTGGCTGAAAGAATTGCTGTTATAGCTACAGTGCTCGGAACCTGCAGACAATTTGTTTTAGACTTTACTGCCCAGACAGAGGTGCGATGCCGAGCTCTCAACATATATTTGTCATAAGCTGTGAACTGAATTTTATGGAACTTGAGAGGTAGACAAATCTAAGCCAACCTTTTCTGACTACAGAGCAATTATTTAAAACTGAATTAAAAGTCAGGATCAGAACAGAAGACTGAATTTATCATAATTCATTTAGACTATGTTTTATTGTTTATTAAGGATAAATATAATTCATTGGTCATATCTGTAGCCCTGGGGTCGACTCAGCCTCTAACAGAAATGAGTACCAGGAATATTCTTGGGGGTAAAGGACGGCCGGCGCGTAGGGCTGACAACCTTGACGCCATCTATGAGCTGATTTTCTAGAAAATGTGGGAACCTCAAGATATCACAAACTTATGGTCTTCAAAGGGCCTGTTAACTTTACTTTTACTTACTTTTTCCTGTATATCTGTGTATATGTCACCCTTAATGACTGATGAATTTATGTCAAACTTTGTACGAACATCATGCCACTCTTGGCCAAAACGCCTACTCGTTTCTTAACCCCTTAAATCGAACTGGTGACTATAGTACACACTAAAACTCTGTATTTTGCACACATGACGTGTTTGTTTGTTTCAAATGGTTCTTAGAATAAAACGCGATTTTTCGCCTTATCAACCTTAACCGATTTGGCTTTGTAGTGACGTACTGTGTTTCCTGTTATATACGAACTGAAGTTTTATATATTTTTTTAAAGAAATTCCATCATTAAAGGGTTAATTTTCGATCTTAAATTCTCAACATAAATATGGCCGTCATTGGAACTTCTGAGACTGAAACCATGCAAACGGCACGGAGCTTAGCGTTCTATAACGGAGTGTGAGAAATTTCTAAAAAATATCCAACTTCTGTTCAGGTAATACGTATTGTCGTAGAAAATAAATTAACAATGCGGCGGCCAAGTATACTACATATTTATTTTCCGCTCCAACGGCAGTAATTAATGAAGCATCTGAGACAGACATACTAAATCTGGTATGGCAACAAGTCATGAACACACTAAGACATTTATATGAAATGTCTTAGTGCTATATTCTAAAAACACGGCGACGATGAGCAGGNGTTCTAAAATCCTAGACACCAAAAAAAAATTTTTTTGTAGGCCTGTGTTATCTGAAAAATTAAAAGTAGCGTAAAACTGCACTAGCGGTAGTTAGGCCCCTATGCATTCAAATACCATTAACGTGTACAATTATTAATTTAAACCTAAAGTAATGCAAAACAAGAAGATACAACACGGAACACTATTGTGAACACTTACAAATATCTGTGTTTACACAAAAATGCCATGATAACGTAGTCGGCATAGCGGCTGGTTACGGGCTGGAGTACCGAAGGGTCGGAGTTCGAGTCAAGAATTCTCTCTTCTCCACGTCGTCCAGACCTGCTCTGGGGTCCACCTATCCAATGAGTACGGGGGGTTCTTTTCCTTGGGGTAAAGCGGCCGGGGCGTGATGCTGACCACCCACCTCTAGCTAGTGCCGAGGTGAAGAAAATGTGGATCTACACATCCACTCCCCCATACACCTTCACGGCGTAGTGCTTAATTAGTTGTGCACAGGGACAAATTTACCTTCTCACACATCTATTATGTGATGAAGTGAAATATTCAGGGATGGGTGAAGGTGATGTCTAATGACCGTCTTTTGTGATCGCAGTGATGAACACTTCAGTTCAAGGTTATATTATTAAACAGAAATTGATAAGAAAGGATTGTGCAATAAAGACGACTTGCTCCGTTTTTGCTGAATAACTAGGGATCAGAATACAAGAAGATTCCACTCTGCTTTGCACAGCACTTTGCACTTCGGCTCAAACAAGACACTTCTCACACCAAATTAAAGAAGTAAACGGAAAATACACGTATGGTAAAGAATTAGGACTCCTGCAGTGGCTCGAACCTGCAATTTACCAATTAGAAGACCGCGGGTTGGGTTACACGTAGATTTTCGCTGCCCTAATGAGGGGAACAGCTGGGCTCAAAATGCTGTGGGCTGAACGCTTGTATGGTAGTGCTGGCAGTCTTGCTTCTAAACGACAATATATCGCTGGCTCATTTATGCTTTCCTTGACAACGTTGCGTAAATCTGCATTTCAATTGAATGGGAGCACGATTATTTACGGGAAGGAAATTTTGAGCCATAAGCCGTGGTCAATTCTTAAGTATTATAAATTTGTTTGCATGAACTCGAAAAATAAAGAAAAACTCCAATAAGTATATTCAGACATTCGAACTGTAAAATATGATTATTGTTTTCACTTAACATGCTCAGTAAGGTGATGAATCTTATCTTGAAGAATGCAGTCTTGTGGGATGTGGCTCCGTGTACATCTTGTGTGAACCGAAGTTTCCGAGGAATGTATCGCCTCCATCTTCAGGGTAGAAAAATCCGCGAGCGATGAACCAGCGTAAGTAGATGGCTGCAGACTGACGACTGGATGTGATACGTTCCTCCGAAACGTCGGTTCACATAAGATCTAAATGGCGCCACATCCAAGAAGACGGCATTCTTCATAGTCACCGCCGTGAAGACCTGAAATGTTAAGAATGTTATATTGCTTGGCGATACTGTGCCTACAGCAGAAGTTATTTATAGTCTGATGATATGAGAAACTTGTGCTATGCGGTGAGCTTGAAACGGCTGCGATGGAATCTGCTCGGTCCTACTGTATTTTTATATGCTACCAGTCGCCTAAATGGACTGATGAAAACAGCTACTGACCTCGGTCAGCGTAACATGTGTCCCGACCCAAACTCGAGCCGGACACCTCAAGAATAAAAGTCATAATTGGACTCACTTGAGTTCAGTACTCAGTGCTCGGGAAGTTACATCAAGAAGTCCGTTAAGTTGACAAGCCCAGTGCGCCTTCCTAATATGGACTGCATCCTTCAGAGGTCTTTCAGGCAAACACAACGCTGATCTTTAAGTCACTGTAAGACCTGCGAGTGCTGTAAAATTGCAGATTATGGTTAATTACAGAAGTGTATTTATCGTATAAACCGGTCACGGTAGCCGAGCGGTCTAAGGCATGCACTGTCTTCTCTCGCTCGGAAGTCGGAATCATGGTTTCGAATCCCACTCAGAGCATGAATATTTAGTTTTCTTCTGTGTGTATGCGCATGTTTTTCTGTGTCCGTGTACAGCTAGAGGCCTTGCGACGAGCTGATCACCTGCCCAAGGAGTCCTACCGTATGTGTAAGATCTAGTAAAACCGAAGTGAAACGGACAGTTTCATGTAGGTAGGCCAAGGCCCAAATTTGGGATGTAGCGCCNGCTGTAGCGCCAAAGGAAATATATATATTACACAATGTTTACAGTATCAACAATATAAAATCTTCAAAATATAGACAAAATTAGCACTGTACAAGGAGTAAAGTGAATAATTAACGCACAATTTGAAATGCTGAATGCGGATAATTATGACCTTTATTTTGAAGAAGCAGGCACTGTAAAAGCATTCTCATTTCTCAGAGTGGATTCGCATTGCACATCTCCAGAACACGAATACATATGTCATCCGTTCGGCAAACGTGTGTAGAATATGGTAAATATATAATGAGTTCCAATATTATATCTTCAAGTACAGGCATCCTTCGCATTCGTTCCTGTTTTATCTGAATATTTATGTTTTATGCTAAATAAATTTTCTTTACTTGATATTAGTTGGCACTTTACAACGTTGTTTACTCCTCACACAGTACGGACATTTTCTTTCGTATCACGAGGCACCTCTACTCTATTAATTAACTTACAACATCATAGGCCTCCAATACCATCTTAAATTTTTATTTTGTCCACGGAACGTATAAAGTAAACTGATTAGATGTTATAAAACATCAATTTTAATCTTGTTTTATATTATAACCTTCAGTTTTATATATAAAGGACCGTTGTATTTTTACACAAAAGAATTAACTATTTTGTCATTGTATCTAATTTTACTATAGTTCAATAGTATACATTTGTTGATTTGTATTCAGCTGATGATGGCCGTTAACGGCCGAAACACGTAGTGAGGCACAGCTGGGTATTGACCTTGATACCCCTTAGTTGTTGTGTTGTGACGGAAAAATAAAGTTATATTAACATATTAACTCATAAGGAAACAAAAATGTGCCGAGGCAACTGCGTCTTCAACACAAATGGACGGGATTTAAACGATTAAAGAATGATCTAGGTTCAGGTCCAGTAAATTAATGCTGGCCCTCATCAGCACAGTTGTTCTTGTTTTCGGGCCCCGTCGGGACCCATCAACAAACCCTTGTTCATTTTAAGACCGTTTACGTGTTTGGAAATGGCGGTCTCCTCTTCGACACGAGGAGGGATTTCAGACTGATCTGTCTGTCTGTCGATCGGTCTGTTAAATTGCTGCTGGTACACAAATTCTTCACCTAGTGTTGCTGGAATGATTAAACTTTTAAGGTCTAAACAGTATATACAAATTCAGTTGTTATATCTCAGGAAACTCATTATGTCTCGGCTACAAAGTTCAGCTTGTTAATGTCTTTTAGGGAATAAATCTCTCTTTATTGTGGAACTATAAAACGCACAAATATGCTGTGTGGGCCCAAAGCAAAATTTTGTTGTCTTAAAACAAGTGCTGCATAATCACTTTGCTTCACAGGATTAAATTATGATTCGGTCATTGGATACAATTACACTTAATAGTGAGATGTTACTGTTGGCCAACTGTAGGATTCCAAGCACTGTATTATCGACAGAAGCATAGAAAATGGAAGGGAAGTTGGATTCTCCAGGATTCCAGCACTCCCACAAAATTGAACCATGTGGCTGCCCCGAAGGCAGGCGAAGGATAAGACCTCTTGTCGGAACAGCTTCCGCGGCAAGCGGGCCCTCCCATACATGTCACTCCCTGGAGTTTTTAATGCAAGGTTTGAAAGATCGGGGCGGAAGTATCGGGAAGTATACCACAAATTTCCTTCACAATACCACTACTTCAAGATTTCTGTGCTTGGTTCCTTTTACTCTAACCCCCCCCCCTACAGTTTTCATATCTATTTCCATTTCCCGTTTTCTATTCTTATTCGCAGGCGTTTGCTTTATTTCTTTAGTTTTATTATATGCCTATGTTTTCATGTATTCTCATTGCTTTCTCTGTTTACTCAGTCTCAATGAGAAGCATAATATATAATTATATTTCATCTATAGCAAATGATCTCTGTGGATCCAAGGGGTCGGCAATAACAACATTATCAACATCTACCACTAGTAGTAGCAGTAATCATGTATATCTTATCGTTCAACCCAAAACTGGATATGACTATCCTCTTGGCTCTAGAAAATAATTTTGGAGTTTATACTTGGTCAAACAGAAAGAGGGTTCAGTAATAAACTAGCCTTGTTTACCAGGTCCGTATGAGTAGGTACTTCAACTTCAAGATCCTTGTGTTATTTTTAACTTAAGCTGGAGCATATTCAACCTCCAGAACCTTGAAGGTATGGACTCTACAGCAGCCAATTCCCAGGGGAAATTTTACGTTATTCATCTCCGAATGCTTTCGACGAGACTGTGTCATAGTCAGCGTATATCATGGGATATTAGCCATCATCTGTGTCTAATGTTACGCTGTTTCGGAGCTTAGTTCTCCTTCCTCTTCAGGTAAACCGGAAGGCATCGTGTGATCTAGTGTCTGAAATGGGCTATTTCAATTGCTCGATCAATGGACGCAGCAGATAAGTTGCACTCTCTCTACTTTTGCTTTCGGTATGAAACTTACATGATGGAAAGTGCCCAGTGTGCAATAGGGAGCTTCGTATAAAAGTCCTTAAGTCTATTTTCCTATTACAGAGGCTAGTAGTCCTACAGAACTTGTACTGTCAATGTCCTATTTTTTTTTCCTTGGCATTACAGCCCCAGCGGGCCTAGGCCTACCTACATGAACTCCGTTCACTTCGGTTTACTAGATCTTACACATACGGTAGGACTCATTGGGCGAGTGATCAGCTCGTCGCAAGGCCTCTACCTGTACATAAACACAGAAACACGCATACACACAAACTAAACATCCATGCCTTGTGTGGGATTCGAACCCACGATCCCGGCTTCCAAGCGAGCGAAGACAGTGCATGCCTTAGACCGCTCGGCTACCGTGACCGGAAATGTCCTATTTAGGTAATATAAATTTGTGATCCAACAACGAAATATAATTTACTTCATTGCCTAGAGTGATGGTCTGGTGCGGAAATGGTCAGAAGATCGAATTCTTGTCAAGTAAAAAACTTACTTGAATGAATGTATCAGGGGTGGGCATTCTCGGCCCTTGCACCGCGACCTACAGTGGTCTATTGTGCTTCCGGATTTTGTACGTGGGGGCGTCGAAATAGTCATTTGGTTCCATGAAGTATTGACCAAAGTTACATTATCTTAAATAAGCTGAGGCCTCACATTGACACAGGATATGCGCGAAAAAACTTACTTACTTGCAACTGTCAATATATTCCTGATGATGACAATGTCGACTATTATTTGCAGGTACATGACCAAGAATTTAGATGAATTATTATTATTGTTATTATTATTATATTACTATTCTTTCTAAATATTTATATTTCATATTTCTCAATTCTCAATAACAACTTAGTTTTGTGTTAATGAAATAATTATTATTATTCTTACTTTGTTTGTTTATTTACTCTTCTGAATTACTCGTAATGTGTTGTTCCTCCAGTGCTTGCCTGTAATTTGTCTTTGACTTTATGTTATTTTTGTCCATAATATAATTACCTGTATCTACATTGTGCTGTGTCTGTAACTGGCCTTGTTGCTGTTGACTCGGTACATAATTAATAAAAATTTGAACTGAATTGTATCGAATTATAAATTTATTTTTACTACCCCGTTTTTCGAAGAATTCATTACTTATGAACAGATTTTGTCACAGAATTTGTCATAATAATTTCAGCATTTCCCACCGTCGTCACAAATGTTGTAATATTTATATAAAATATATTGGTAGACTTGCGAATTATATATATTCTTAAAAGATTTTACATCCATAGCTATAGAAATTCATTAATTATCACCAGTAAAGTAAGAGCTAAACAGACGATTCACAAAGCACCACTGTGATATTTTACACTGCGAAAAATTGTTTTTCTATAGAGAATTTATGTTTTAAGATCTACTATCGTAAACAATTTCGGAACAATTGATTAAGCGTCATTATTGTTGTTCCCACCTCAGAAGTTCATCCATCCGCCATGTTGGTATCACTGAATAACGTAAATAAGAAGTACAGTATTTGGTTGCTTCTAATTCTATAATTTCCATACCAAATTTCTTTCAAATCCGTCAAATACTTAAGGCATTAAAACTACGCACACAAGAGACAGCAAGCTCAAAATTCTTCGATTTAAAGACGGGAGGTTGGATAAAACCTGATTCTGTAATGACGTAGCCATTCGATTAAGATGTGAGCCGTAGTTACGTTTTGAAGCCACCACAGAGGCCTGATATTCACGGCAAAGAAACCTGTGGCATACCCTATGAAAATATATCGCAGATTTTATTTACTCAGCACGAGATCTGCACAGCTGTGCCTGTGATGACTGGGTATTGCAGCTCTGGTGTTTACACCGAGCTGTTCTAACTTAACGGTTTTTATAATAGTTTAGCGTAGCCTCCCCTCTCTTTTTTTTTCTTTTTACTTGTCTGGTTACGTGGGCATAATGTGAGTTTACGTTCCTGCTGCGCGTCCTCTGGAACAGTGCAGAAACATTGATAATGTACGTAACATGTGAGCGTGCAATGCTAGAAACAAATTCGCATTCGCCAACAGGTGACGCGTCCGGGTGGCATTAATTTAAGTACATCAATTTGAACAGGGTTTCCGCTCGGTTCTGTTTCATTGTCATTATACCTATGATGTTCATTCAGAATATGTTACTGTGGGCCTTACTGAGAACAAAACATTCTGCCAGGAAATAATTCGAAAATTCTATGAAATACTTAGTAAATATTGTCAGAGAGTTTGAGGAAAACGTTTGCTTTTTCAGCAAGAACATATTCGTAGAAATTAACGTAACCGTATTAGTAAAGTGTAGACAAAATTACATTGAATTGGATGAATCGTAACCCCTGCAAGAATTATTTATAATTTTGTGACACTCTTTCACTACTGCAATTATTGACGTTTGGACATTATCCGTCGTCCTGTTTTTTTAGCGAGTGTGCACAAATGAGTAGTCTTATTACCTGAGGACAGAAGCAGAGTCCAGCCTATGAAACGTTTATTTGAGTAAACAGCAGAATGATGAATTCTGTCCAAAATGTCATTAAATTAAATAAATACATTATTATCCCATACATGCAGCTCTACTGTGGCTGTCCGTGTCTCCTTTGAAATGATTCTTGATTAGGAAATTTGGAATTCAACTAACTACCTAATTAACTAATTTCATAGAGTAAAGTCTCTTTTTTTATTGCGAAGCTAAGAGTAGGCCACCTCTGGTCTTCATCCTGAGTCAGATGAATTCCATCAACACTGTTTCTTTAACAGCCTCTTTAATATTATTTTCCCACTCACGATTTGGTCTCCCAATTGCACCTTTTCTTTCTGAACATCTGACCATAACATTTTATGTGCTTCAAATCTCTCCGATCTGCACTACAAGCTCTGCTCGTCCAACACACCTCATTTAATCATACCAGTAATACCTGGTGTCGATTACAGGGGCCTCGCTGTCTAAGGCATGAACCATCTTCGCTCGCTCAGACACTGGGATCGTGGGTTCGAATCCCACTCACACTATGGATATCTGTGTTGTTCTGTGTGTAGGTAGAGGCCTTGAAAAGGGCTGATACCCCTTCCAATGTGTTCTACGGACTGTTTATAGGATTATAAAACTGAAAAAGCGGAAGAGCTAAAAAATGGGCTGTAGAGCCATTGAAGAATGAATAGTACTTTGAAGTATTTGGGGTCCAGTTATACAAAATGTTAGAAACTCATAATTGATATTTTCCTCGCAGGAGCAGCAACTCTTGACCGCCAGTAGTCGAGGGTAGTAACCAGAACCCCCCCCTCTAACCCGTCGTCGAAGAGGAGGCCACATTTCAAAACACGTCTCTTGGAATTAACAGAAATGTGGTCATCGGTCCTGAAGGGACCCGAAGCCAAGAATGAATGTGTGACGAAAGGCAGCACCGATTTCCGGACCGATCAAGCTACAGTTTTCTTCGTTGTTGAGAGTTTCCAAAGGAATTACAAAACATCGGCAATCTCTCCTTGGGAGCTGTTATTCTGGGGCTGATGAACAGATACAGTCACTTCACACTTATTATCCTGTGATGACAGCTGCTCAAGTTCGCGTCCAGTGTCTACTACAGGGACTGACTACGTTTAGGGCATGACGCCTTTACCACGAACTGTCCATTTATTAAGAGACTTTCTTACACTTTATCGAGGGAACTTTGCTAAGGCTATCTCTTTGTGCATCCCGCTGCTGTGGAAACTGAATCTACATCACAACCAAAAGGAAAACCAAGATGCTGCATGGTATTTCCTGAACATTACTATTAATAAATATTTTGAGGTCTTAAAAGGAACAAAGAGTAAAATTTGACTATTTATGTTGTGTTATCAATAAAGGTGAAAAGTAATGTAAAGGTATCCCTGTAACAGGCCGTGGAGACCCATTGGGTTTGAGATGTTGAGGTTCCCACATTTTCTGGAGAATGGGCTCATAGATGGCGGCAAAGTTGTCAGCCCTACGCGGCGGCCGCCCTTTACCTCCAAGAATATTCCAAAAATATTCCTGGTACTCATTTCTGTTAGAGGCTGAGTCGACCTTAGGGCCATAGTGCGGCTGGAAGCATTACGTAAATTGAAAAAAAAATCCAATTACCTCATCGGGACTTGAACCCGCGACCTTCCGGCTTGCAGCATAGTGCCTCAACCAACTACGCTACCTGGTGACCCCTTAATATAATACAATATATTATATAATATTATGTTCCCATTTCTGAAGGTATAACATCACTACAATATCGTTTGGATAAGAGTAGTGAAAAGAGGCCTTGCGAGGAGCTGATCACCCGCCTAAGGAGTCCTACCAAATGTATATGATCTAGAAAAACCGAAGTGAACGGAGTTCATGGAGGTAGGCCTAGGCCCACTGGGGCTGAAGTGCCAAGGAAAAAGAAAAGAGTAGTGAAAAGGCTACTTTTAGATTAACATTACTTCTCTAGCACTTGTCATTTGCTTTCACATGAGGTCCTGTCGCATGTCTTGCATATTTCGAACCTGTTTCAACTTGTCTAGTTACGTGAGGTACGGACGTAAGAACAGAGTGAAATACAAATAAATACTTATTCTATGTTAGAAGCAGATGTTGAAGGAACATGCATACTCCAACAAGGATGTAGGTTTATTTGGCTCTCAATTACGCAATAAGCCACCTCGTACAGGATCAGTGCAACAACCAATTAACTTGGTAAGAGCAGACATGACGCATGCGCGCAAGACAACGAGTGTGTCTGTCCTGCAATGTATCAGTAGAACTGTTATAATGGGTGTTGTTCTGTAGGCGAGCAATTGTAACACCTCTCCGTTATTATTATGATCTTATTCATAACTATACTGTTAACTGTTATTTTTTACATCTCTGTAGGCGACGGAAATGGAATTCTGTGCCTGGGATATAGCTGGGCCACCCTGTCACTGGGGAACATAGAGACGTAGTCCTCCCGGTTGGGTGTCGGACGCAAGGGTGATGAATTTGCTGTGTAAAAAAAAATATTTTATAAGTATTGAGGTTTTCACGGCGATGACTATGAAAAAAGTCGTCTTCTGGGTTTTGGCGCCGTGTATTCTTNTTCTTCGTTTTGGCCGACGTTTCGGAGGAACGTCGGCCAAAACGAAGAATACACGGCGCCAAAACCCAGAAGACTACTTTCTTAAAAAAAAAATACTGTTTGTGAAATATAAAAAAGGGAAAATCTGATCAGAAATCTCGCAGAATCGTTCTAAGGAGGCCTCTGTCTCAAGAAGCCGATCACAGTGACCGCGCGGCTTAAGGCATGAAATGTCCTCGCCCGCTCGAACACTGGGATCGTGGGTTGGAATCGCACTCAAGGCATGGATGTCTGTTTGTGTTAGGTAGCGGCCTTATGACGGGCTGATCTCCCATCCGAGGAAGTCTGCAGACTGTCTTAAATTACGAAACTGAAGTGAAACGAAGCGTTTCACTACTGCCCTCTGTTCCAAGTGGGAACGACATGATTAGAAGAAGAATGACTCAAGAAGGTCTGTTTTGTCCATGATGATGATATGGGCCTATAGGACAAATTAAAAGAGAGGATATTATCATCATCATCATCATCATCATCATCATCGTTGTTGTTCACTAGTCCCACGGGGAAGTCCTCTATGGGATGCTAGCAGTAGAACGGCCACATAAAATCCTTTCATTTTATGAATTCCGAAGTTTTATTACCGTGTAGACAAGAGCTCGCCTTTGGTATCTATCCTCTGAAGGATAAATCCATTCCACGTACACCTTATTACTCTATGGCTCATATTAAGTAATGCTCCCATCTACGCCTAGGTCTTTTAGAGGTCGGTAAGGCAGGATGTCATGCAACCGAAACAATCTCCCAGCAACTTCCGGCTAAAGTCTCTAAAACACTACACGTCATTTCCTTTGCGGACATTTGGACTGACATTCAACGAATATGATGCAGTGCTATATCACATCTACTCTCATTCAGATATTTCAGTTCATGTAGAGAGACAAGCAGGAATATACGTAACAGTGAGCCATATCTGGGTGTAATTTCCTTTGCCGCTCACTTAGCATCACACCCAATGGCGAGACATACTGGGGATATTTCTCTGGGGATAATTCGCCGGAGTGTAAACTTATCTCTCGTTGACACCTACTTCCGAAACTAATAACGCATGGAGTTTTACTACAACATACCCCCGTACTCCAATGGGCCAGGTGCTTAATGAAAGGGACAAGGCTTAAGATTACTGACCTATTGTTCCTTTTCAAGTTCACCATGTTTCTGAACACCGACTCCTCCTTGTGGAAATGTTTGTCGCAAGTCCCTGTTTCGTATATCAGACACTTGCCTTATTAAATATATGCTCAAGTAAATTTTGTCTGATTGTCAGATGTGCTTCAGTTTCTAATGTTGTTTCTGGGGCGTTACCTTATTTTGAATCCAAAATATTTCTCTTAATCGCATTTTATAAATGTACATTTTTAATTATTAAAATGTTTTGCCCAACACAAACTTACTTACTTACTCCTGGAGCTGAGCCCTTCTGGAGGAGCTGCCAATTCTGCAGCTACTCAAGAATTTACCAGCATTTTATGGAACCCGAAGGTTCATTACCGTGTTCACAAGAGCCCTTCACTGGTCCCTATCCTGAACCAGATATATCTAATCCATACCATCCCATCCTATCTCTCTAAGATCCAATATTGTCCACCCACCTACGCCTTGGTCTTCCCTGTGTTCTCTTTCCTTCTGGCTTTCCCACCAATATCCTATACGCATTCCTCGTCTCCCCCATTCGTGCTACATGACCTGCCCACCTCATCCTCCTTGACTTGATCATTCTAATCGTACATGGAGAAGGATACAAGTTATGAAGCTCCTCATTATGCAGTTTTCTCCAACTTCCTGTCACTTCATCTCTCTTCTGTCCAAATATTCTCCTTAACACCTTGTCCTCAAACACCCTCAGTCTATGTTCCTCCCTTATTATCAGAGACCAAGTTTCACACCCATACAGAACCACAGGCAAAATTATAGTTTTGTATATTCTAATTTTTATGTTTTTGGACAACAGACGAGAAGACAAAAGGTTCTGGACTGAATGGTAGCAAGCATTAACCGAGTTCAATCGCCTCTTAATTTCCTCCTGAATCAGGTTTCGATCTGTTATCGTTGTTCCCAAATATCTGAACTGTGCCACATTTTCAAAACATCTGTTTCCTATCTTCATATCATGAGCTCAACACAAATATATGTATATTTTTGAAGCAGTATGGTTATTGTGATTGTACTTTCAAAATTTTTATCATCATCTAAATGATAAAATTTTTCTTGTTTTGCCTTCTTTCATGGGTATGTGTTTTTGCCTCCTTCGTGGATCGTGCTTACTATAGAGTGTGATTCTAAATTATTGTCAGGGTTTTCGTGGTCTGTAATATTCAAATCTGAAGCAATAATATAAAATTATTTGGGGAATATGAAAGCCCAATTTAAACAGTTCTATTATATATAGAAAAAGTACTTTAGAATGATTAACAACTTCAACATGTGCAGTTTTATTTTGTTGCATCCGGTTTGAAAATTGTAGGCCACGGAAACCTCGACAACAATTTAGAATCACTCTGTATAACTGGTCATGTGCTATTAGGTAATCACGTAAATAAATAGAGAATTTAATTGTATCATCTTCATAATCACAATCAAAATCTGAACCATTATCATCACGATTAACTACTGCATATATTAGGTATATTCCGCAACTTGAATTTCCCATGCTTATTACTCAACAACACGTAAACACTGAGGTATATTCTTGTTTCCTTGCACGTGGTAGCGCCCTAATATGACTGGATATTAATCCCTGTTTGACAGTCTGTTTCTATTTGTTCTATTTACTGGACACCACTCCCAGACACGTGCTTCACTGGAAATATTCTCTACACCTGGATAGATCCCAAAGCCGTTTACAGCTATAAGCATTGGGAAAACTATGCACCTGGTCCGTGTCATGGTGGCCATTAGTGATTTCTGTCATCGTGGGAGTAGTATTAAGTGCTGCGCTCTATCATGCCACTGACTGATTACTGGATGGTATTATAATTCAGAGTGTATTGAAATTAGAGTGTAGCAGGTGTTTTGGGCCCTAGGAGCTAATTCATTAATGTCTCTCTACGAAATCAACAAAGGAAGCTTTGTACACGAGCCGTGACATGTAACTTCTGCTAAAACAACACACAGAGAGGAGGCAAAAATACAATGAATTTGTCTCATATAATGTTTGAACTGCTTTTAGCACGTAACTAAATTGAGTCTCTGAACCATGTACTTTCACTGAAGTTCTATATGTTATTCCGTGTTAATCATAAAGGTAGAGTGACGCCCGTACTTAATTAATCACTAAGCCATGCAGACATACGTGGCAATGAAGGTATAAATCCACAAGGGGGGGGCGTCTCCAGTGTGAGAGGAAAGTTCGTCTGAGGCATTATTCTATTGAATGTTGCTACCTTCGACCTGCTTAGTAGCTAGGCAGCTGAAAGAACATGTCTGCAAGCAGTTATGAGGTGGCTGTTTTCGAAGGAAAAGTGACTGGAGGATGAAACCAATCACATGCGTCCTGTATCTTGATGCAGAATGCGTGGAATATTTCATCCCTGCAACTTATATGAGTTACGCACAGGCCGCGATATCTGAGTCGATATAGCGACTGGATGCGGACTGGACAGCCGAGGTTGGATTCCTAGCAGAGGCAAAAGATGTTTCTCTACTACTCTATAGCCTCCAGATTTACTTTGGACCCACTGAGCTAGGTTGGGACCCAGCACTAGCCTCCATCTAGTGCAGAGATTAATCTTAGCGTAACGTGGATGGCCATAGCGTTGCTAACCAAGGGCTCGGCAAACAGCTTCAGCAACAGAGAGACTGTTTTCTATGGGGTCTGCGCCGCGACCGTTGCTATGCAGTGGTTTGATAAACACGTTTCAATAATACAGGCTGTGTTTTCTGCGGGGTTCGTGCAAAGGTGTTGTCTTAACAACAAACGGCGTTAAACTTCAGTTCTGAGTTCTCAGTGGAAGTTTGTAGAAGACTTAAAGTGCGCCTAGAAAACTGTATTCGTGTGTAATACTTGGAGTGTGTGATTCAGTGAGTCTATTGCAGTTCCCGTGTTATAATTCCCTGAAGACAAATGAAGAGTGTTTATAAGAGAAGTCAATAGAAGACCCATGAAGACTTAACGTGTGTGTTATAAACAGTAATTTTGAAAGTGTTACAGTTATTTGTAGTTACGACTAGGGAAGATCCAATAAACCGATTCACCAATCCAAATCCGCGTCTTAGTCACTGTGACACGTAACAATATTAATCCTATACAAGGAAATAAAATAGTCCATCTCCTCCTCCTCCTCCTCCTCTGCTTTCAAGGTTTGAGTCTCTAAGGGCCTGTATCGAGTATTGCTTCCGTTCTTGTTCCGTCTGAGAATTTTATGAAATACTCAAATATAGTGTGCGACCAAAATTCAGGGGTTTTTATTTTATAGCAGCAGGTACATAAACACTATGCGTTCACGGATAAAGACTGATGTCATTAAGGAAAGGTGATATTGCGGATGAGGGGGGTAGGAGAAAGTGCAACAACGTGAATCGACTTTAGTTATTTAACGACACTCTTTACATCTGCATATGATATACTCGTAGAGCGTCAAATGACGTCACGTTTGAATGATAAGTTGGGGAGAACGTGTAACAGAGTAATAGTGGCTTACTTCAGAGTCCTAACCTGCAATTAGCCTGGAGTGACTGAGAAAAGCATGAATAGATGATCTCCGGACCGATATTCGAAAGCGGGACCTCCACAATATGAAGCATAAATGCTATACACTCAACCACAATGTTCAGACAGAACATGTTACGTGTTTCCTGAAAGTATGCAGAATCATGACAATACACAGGAACGCAGATGCTGAGTTACTTATTTTGAGTTGCATATAAAAAGAGGCAAGAATGGAAAAGTAAAAGTAAAGCTATCCTGTACCAGGCCGTGAAGGCCCATAGGGTTGTGAGACGTTGAGGTTCCCACACTATCTAAGAGTCTAGACAATCGGCTCAAAGATGGCGGTAAGGTTGTTAGACTTACGCGTCGGCCACGCTTTACTCCCAAGGAAAATCATTTAATTAATTCCTAGTACTCATTTCTCTTAGAGGCTGAGTAAACCCCAGGCCCTAGTGCGGCTGGAAGGATTAGGTCTGTTAAGTTAAAGTAACAAACTAAAAATTTAGAGACAGTAATGATTAACTTTATCACAAAACTACAAAGATTTCCGAGATTCTAAACCTCTGAACACGTGTTCAAATGAATTGACGTCATCATTTAATGATGAAGCATTAACTTTCGTGTGTTTGAAATTACGAACATTCAAGTAATTCCATGACGAGTTACATTACGTTTGCCCATTGATCTTTACGTGCTACTACACGAGTTGAAAGCTTATAACGTATTTAAACATGATTAACCGTGATAGGTTACAAAAAAACTGTCCGTTTGCAAGGGAAGTACAGGAAATGTTACTGGCATTACGCAACTAAACTGATACAAACATGTTATGTTTCATTCCATGTTTACACCTTAATTACAAAATTCTGTTCAAATATTGTGATATGACACAGTAGTTTAACAAGAGAAATCGTCCGTTGCTAGCCGACGGCCAGTAAAACTTTCTCTCGCAACACAAACACGAGGACCATCACTGGGCAACAGCTCGCTTACACGTCACGAAACAATAAAGGAGCGTTTGAGGCGGTGTTTTCAATGCGGCCCATCCCGAAGCTATATGATGAGGAAGAACGGGAATTCAAAACAGGTAAAGACTCGAAGAAAGAAAATACGGTCCTCGGACCCGACGGGGCCAGATACCAAAAACGACTGTTCTGGGGAGGACCATCAGCAATTTACTGCACTAAAAATGAACCAGTTGCCGCCATGATTCGGCTACGAGCCAGCCGCCGACCAATGAGAACGTGAGCACGAAAACAGAGGGCTATAAACTGTTTGTGGGCCGTTACTAGGAAACGACTGGTGAAGACAGAAATATTTGTGTGCTGCACTACAGTGATTTATAGCGAGCGTAGACCTGTGGACCTGTTAGAGTTACCTGTAGTGTCAAATGTCCGATAAATCTAATTATCAATCCAAACCACGTGTCTAGTCATTAACACCCGATAATATTGTTTTTCATATAAATTGATGTCCATTTCTATTTCCTTGGCACTACAGCCCCAGTGGGCCTAGGCCTACCTCCATGAACTTCTACGATCACTTCGGTTTTTCTAGATCTTACACATTCGGTAGGACTCCTTGGGCGGGTGATCAGCTCGTCGCAAGGCCTCTACCTGTACACAAACACAGAAAAACGTACACACACATGCCCTGAGTGGGATTCGAACCCACGATCCCGGTTTCCAAGCGAGCGAAGACAGTACATGCCTTAGACTACTCGTCTACCGTGACCGGCGGTGGTCCCTTTACCGAGTCAAATGTATCTATCCTCCATTCTAGAACTCTATTTCTCTTTAGATTTTTTCAAATGTTATTTTCCAACCTGTGGCAAGCTGTCTCGAGTGGTGTCTAACGCTTCAAATTTTCCGACTAAAATCTTTCATGCAATTCTCATAATTCCCGCGGATGTTATTTTCCTTACCAATTTTGTTCTCCTTAATATAATGATCACAATAACAACGAGGAGTTCAAAAATAAAATCATACGATTTCATTACTTCACAATGGTATCTGTGAACAATACTATCACTTGGGGAGTGACGATACCAGACTATGCGGTGTCACATATTAGAATACAATACTCGACAAGGATAAAACCAGCAGGTAAAAGTGATTCTAGAGATCATCACAGAATATGTTTGGAACCTGTGGAAATATTTAAATATGTCTGTAATTGTGATTCAAGTTTGCGGTATTCCAAGGTAAGAAGCAGCCCAAGTACAAGAATCGCACCCAAGCAGTGCCCTTGAACCTTCTCCCTGTCAACAGGACTCCGATAATCGATTTAGTGAGTTATAATCATGACTTACGGTTAGGAGCAAAGAGCGCTACCGAATTCAGTTTAACGGAACCATTACCCCATAAATACATCATCGGACGTGAAGGGCTCCCAGAATACATTAAACACTGGATCAGTTTTGTTAATTTAGTTTCGAATAAAGAAACAAATCAATCAATCTTTTTTGTTAATTAAAAAATCCACTGCAGGCAACACGAAACACTGTTTCTGTTGTCCTGACTGGTAGACAAGTATACTCATCCAGACCCTGACATTCGCCACATTAACTTCGCGAAACGGATTACGTTTCAAATGTGTTCCTTATGTAAAGTTGTCCCCGTGCTCGACTAATTAAGCAACACGCCATGAAGGCGTATGGGCGGTGGATGTATAGATCCACTTTTTCTTGACCTCGGCACTGGTTGGATGTGGGTGGTCAGCTTCACGCTCCTGCCTCTTTACCCCTGGGGAAAGAGCCTTCGGTACCCATTCGGTAGGAGGCTAGATGGATCCCAGAGTCGGTTTGGACGACATGGAGAAGAACTCCGTTTTCATAAGAGATAAGTGATTTGTCGATCAGCTGAATAAATATTGGGTTTCGAGAATGAAGAATGTATATGTAATCATCTGTTAATGAGTAAATGTAACAAGACCACATAAAGATGAATCCTCAACAGTAAATTACACTTTTTCAAAATTCTGTCACGTGTTGGTAACTAGATGCAAGGTTTGGATTGGTCACTAGATTTATTGAGTTCTTACAACTCGTAGCTACTAATAATTATAACGCTCTCGCCAATTCATGCAATGGACTTCTCAGTACAACACACGTTTTCTTCTTCCGATATGATCTTCATTAGTCGTTGCTCGATAAGGTTTCAATAACAGAGAGTTACGTCACTGCAGGCTCCCCACCATCTGACAATTCGTCCTCATCCTTCAACTATCAACTGAACTGAAGGCCGGTGGCACATTGTTGCTGGCCGTCGCCAGGAGAGTGAGCCTTGGTTCTGAGTCTCACGGGGCTAATGACCTTAATTTATAGCATTTATGTAAAGTTAAAATCAAATTAAGACTGACGGTCAGTCTGGCCGTCAGTCTTAGTCTCAAGTCCAATTTGGGGCACCAGACGAGAGTTTATTTATTGTTAGACAGTTGCCTATTGGTCGATGTGCAGCGTCCTTTCTAACGAGAGGACGACACTGCACTGCACAGATCTGCTCCTTGTGGTTACATAATATTTAGTTTTTATATATAGTTCTAATTACTTGAAAGGTAGTACGCTTGGCCACCATAGAGTATAAGCCTCTTATATTTTATATGTAGGGCTTATCCTTTTTCGATGCTGGGAACATTCGATTTTCGTGTTTTTGTATGACCCCCTCCTGTTGCTTGAACACTTTTGTTAAGTAACCATAAATTTGCGATATATGGGAACACATGTGCAACGCGCGGAACCTTGTGAGCCTTGGAAATTTACCAGTAGTGCGGATAATTTTGTATTGCACGCGCTGTAAATTCAAAGGCAGGGCAAGCACAAGTCATTACTAATCTAGCTGGTGTCTTATGGAGGTTATTTTATTATTATTATTGCTAGTGGGGTGGGACTAAGCCCCTTGTACTGCGGCCACTTCTGGCCTATTGTACCATCCCCAGATGATAGGTGAGGGTGATTGTGGAGGAATTGGTGGAATGAAGATTGGCAGGGGAAACCGAAGTGCTCGGAGAAAATCTGCCCCAGCGCCACGTTGTCCACCACAAATCCCACTTGACCAAACCCGGGATTGAACCCAGGCCGCCGCGGTGGGAAGCCGGCGACTAACCGCTTGAGCTATGGCGCGGCCTCTTATGGAGGTTAGTTTAATGTCAGCGCTTAATCGCTCAATTTTAATAGGGAATAGACTCTAATAAATGTTCTGAAGACCTTGGTTTCAATGGATTGGTCGGTTTGATTGCTCTTGGCTTCGCCAACACAGTCATTTCTGCCTTCAGTCTTCTCGAGATCTATGGTCAAAATTTTAGCTCTCTCCCAGACATGTGTTTAAAAACTGAGTCTCGTCTAAGACGAGTCAGGGGTGGATATTACTTTACAGGTTCTACGGTTGTTGCATCGTAGGTTCAGCACGAAGCCTCTGTTCGGACCGCACAGAAAAAAACCGTCTTATAGTCTCTGTTTAACGGCCGTTGTGTATCGATGGCTCTTTGTTCACTGATTTAACGTGTTTAACTGCTATTACCTAGCCACGACTCATTTTTAATGACGTCGTCGTGTTTACTGTGCCATTCCCTAGCAACGGCTGTTTCTTCCGGCTTCAATATCACAATACGGACGACATTACAAATTTCGAAATTATCGTTAGGACATTATGAATAAACTTGTAGTTCCATACAGTGGTAATGCTATGTACGTATATTCAGAAAGAATCCTGCTCGTACGTATTTAGGTCCGGAAGACTTAATTAACCCGAGATTTCTTTTGGTTTTCCCAAGTACCATCTGAACACCTGAACAGGCCTTTAGAACTTCCGCTTTCTATATCCGCGCCTGCTAACCATTCATGACGTTCCCAACAGGTTAGACTCAGCAGGATCTCCCTACAGTCGAAATGGCGTCAGCGAATAGTAATGAACGGATCAATGAAGGATATACCAATCATGCGATTTCAGTTATGGCTAAGCCGAGTTGTATTACGAATTCGAGATTCGGGTCCCACAGTCCCAAGCGGAAGATCTGGATACGACGAACACTATTTATATGTAAATATGTAATTCAATTTTGCCTGAATTTAAAAAATATTTAGGCAAATACTATAACAGTAGTCCTTTATCATAAACATTTCCGTCGTCTAGGGTATATTTGATATACGAGACGTTTCGAGAGCTGCTGTGTTGTCACGAGTCCCGGTGGGGTCAAGAATTTTCTTTTCTCCACGTCTTCCAGACATCTCTGGGGCCCACCCAGCCTTCTACCAAATGGGCAACGGTGTTTCTTTCCCCGAGGCTAAAGCGGTAAGAGCGTGAAGCTGACCACTCTCCTCCAGTTAATATCGAGATCAAGAAAATATGGATCTATACATCCACTCCTTTATACGCCTTCATGGCGTAGTGCTTAATTAATAAAGCATAGGGACAGCTTTACATTTTACCTTTATTGTTTTCATTATTAATATTCACGCTAGAATACTACGAGAGAAGCTTACCACTAAAACATTTGAGGTTCCGCCTTGAATTCCAACTGTTGCCATTAACATCAGGAAATCAAAATTCCTTAACTGTAATCATAACTGCCTGAAGGTGCGATAGGCTCATCAAACGTAACACAAAAACAGGAAATTTAAAAAATAAAAGTAATGTTATGAATCATCAACCTATCCATAATCGCATTAGAATCACCAGATCACGCTTTAATTTTCGAAATATTTCCTGATAGCATTGTGAATTTCGAATACTGAGTCCTGCGTTTTTTATTCCTTCTTGAAAATGGTCATATTTATGTCTTTCATCATAGCGCCATATAAACCTTTATTTAAGATAAATTGCACTGTAATCAGTCAAAACTTCATACAACATACATCGAGTCACGACTGTTGATTGATTGTCGTTTTGAAGCACAAAAGCAAATCAATTTCGCGCCTGACCAACATATTTTTATTCTATTGTCGGTATGCTGTTATTGATTACACTAGTACATGAACCTTCATCTGTGACCTACCTACGAAATATACGTTCCTCCTCAGACTTCCTGCCTGGCTGACTCTTGTGTTGCAGCAGAAAACATTCAAACAAAAACTAGAACATGGTGCCACATTTTCTACCTATATGATTTGTATACTGGAAGTGTCACTATTTCGAACTTATATCGGGGGATCGTGTCGTGGTTAATCTTAGAACAAATTTCAATTTGAGCAGCTAATAGGTAAAACTTTCCCTGTAACAGACCGTGAAGGGCCATAGGGTTCTGAGACTTCGAGGCTCCCATATTTTGTAGACAATCGGCTTAGAGATGGCGTTAGGGTTGTCAGCCTTACACGCCGACCGAACTTTACTCCCAGGAAGATTCCCGGTACTCATTAATGTTAGAAGCTGAATCGGCCCCAGGGTCATAGTACGGCTGGAAGGATTAGGTAAATTGAAAAATCCAATGACATCATAGGGTTTCGTAACTGATTTCAAAGTATGGCATGTAGCATGTCTGAGGTAGAAGGAGAATGTACATAGAATTTTGGCGGGAAAGCTAGTAGGATGGAGACCACTAGGAAAACGTACACATCTATAGATACATAATATTAAAATGAATCTTCTTGATATTGGATGGAGTGGAGTGGAGTGGAGTGGAGTGGAGTGGAGTGGAGTGGAGTGGAGTGGAGTGGAGTGGAGTGGAGTGGAGTGGAGTGGAGTGGAGTGGAGCGGAGCGGAGTGGAGTGGAGTGGAGCGGAGCGGAGTGGAGTGGAGTGGAGTGGATTCATGCGGTTGAGGATAGGGAATAGTGTTCTTGTAAAAGCGGTAATGAACCTTCGGTTTCAATAAAATGTCGCGTAATTCTTAAGTAGATGAGCGACTGGTGGATTTTCAGGACTCAGCTGCGTGGAGTTAGTTGATTGATATGAAAACAAAATCTAATCATAAACAGCTCGGTGAGAGCGGACTGGCAGCTTGTGTGAAAACAGACAGGGACCTGCTAAGGGGCAGATGTGAAGTCAGAAACGAAAACTTTGTTCTTGAAGGCTTTACCTGAATAGAGTTTGTTCACTTTTACGAAAGAGCAAAACAGAAGAATCAAACTGCAATTATTATTAAACAAAACAGTCTCTTAGACGGATCTTTTCTTCATCTGTCTATTTAATCTTACTTGAAAAACAAACGAACTGAAAACGCCAGGAATAATCTTTTGTTTTTTACTTTCTAAAGTATATTAGCTTTTTCCTCTTCTTCCTCTAATATTGGCGCACTTCTTTATGGTTTCTCTCTTCATATTTACAGTACGCCAGACTTTTCATTTTTTTGTTTAGGCAACTTGTAGGGAGTCTTTACATTTTACGAGAAAAGGGCTAATATTCTTACTTGCTCCGAACTCCCCAAAGAATAAGGGGGGACGGGGGACGGTAGTTATGCTTCAAGTGCTCGACTTAATTAGAACGGTGACGCAGAAAACACGGCTCCTGCCTTCTTTCTCTGTGACGTTTAACAGCAAATACTGTAGCGAACCTTGCGTTGTTTTATGTTAAAAACTTTCGCAACTTTACATTTTGAAGACACCTTCAAACTTGGCTGTAAAAGATATGGATCAGGAGAGAGTTTCATAACATGTTTCTACAAGTATAAGAAAGATCACTGAAAATGCGAAGTTTATATTCTTCAGAAAGTTTGTAAATTTATTCAGAATTCTGTGTTTCGTCTTATAACTAACTGGTAGTCGGTCACGGTAGCCGAGCGGTCTAAGGCATGTACCGTCTTCGCTCGCTTGGAAACCGGGATAGTGGGTTCGAATCCCACTCAGGGCATGGATGTTTAGTTTGTGTGTGTGCGTTTTTCTGTGTTTGTGTACAGGTAGAGGCCTTGCGACGAGCTGATCACCCGCCCAAGGAGTCCTACCGAATGTGTAAGCTCAAGGAAAACCGAAGTGAACGGAGAAGTTCATGGAGGTAGGCCTAGGCCCACGGGGGCTGTAGTGCTAAGGAAAACAAAACTGTTAGCGTGATGACAAATTCGCTAGAAGTGAAAATGTAAATCTTATTTATATTATATCATATGATATAGTACAAAAGTGATCTTTTTAACAGCTTATTAATATTATATTTAGGCATAAAATTTACTAAATACAAGATGTTCTGTGAAAAATTAAACGCCCACTTTCCTTCGATACACAACGGATCGCACAGAACATGACGCTACCAAAAATTCTTCCATTGTTGTGTGGGTATTTGTTGCCGCGGTCACAGTTTTACCTAGTCGTTGCCTGGCAATTACAACAGGAGACACAGACACAAAAGCTGATGCGAGGGGTTTATGAATTATGCCGTTAAGATGGGCTCAGATGCCATGATATACATACGAGATTTAAAAAAATATTGGTTCAGGCATTCAAAAGTTCATAGGGCGGATACATAGACACATAGATAGCATAGTTTTTTTTTTTTTTTCAAAATAAAGGAAGCAGCCTAACAGTGACATATTTCCTGAAAATTAATTCAATCATTACGACTAGACACCACGTAACTATCTATCTATATATGTCTCTATAACTCTTTTTCAGTTTCTTGATACCTATACACAGTCTATAGAACTCCTTGGACGGGGCATTAGCCCGTCACAAGGGCGCTACATACACACAGAACAACATAAACACAGAATAAAAGCACACACACACATCTATAACCTGAGTGGGATTCAAACCGAAGATCACAGCGTTTGAGCGGGCGAAGACAATTCATGCCCTAGACCGCGCGGCCACTGTGACCGGCGCACCACGTTTTGTAAGACCTGGAAAAGGAATTCCTCTCTACCCACGCGCTAAGGGTCAGCTGACAGCTGAACAAAGCAACATATTGACATGTTTTGTGCAGAGTGGGCAGCGGGTGAAATGTACTCTGATATCCTTATGAGCCTAGGTCTATGCGGGCTTTCCTGCTTTACTGACTAACTGCCAAACTCTTGCTGGCCTCGTCAGCAAAGTGATTCTTGGTCCCGAGTCCCACGACCGCATTTTATTTTATTTGGTCTTTCAGAATATTAGTGTATCAGACACAACGTAGAGGATAGGAGAACCAACAGCTCAATACGCTACTGAGCAACTGTATGAGACATGCATTGCGTGCAGCATCACTGTTTTAACCGGCCTCCGTAGTCTAGGGGTAACGTTCCCACCTCATGACTCAAGGTACGTGGGTTCAAACCCAGCGGAGGTCGTGGAATTTTTAAGGGCGGAAAAATTCAGGGAACAAGTCCTCCGGGAGGAAGAGTCCTCCCGTGTCGCAGATTTACGGCACGTAAAAGATCCTCATGTCTCTAGGAGACCTCTGAGCAAAATTAGGCAACAATTTCCCGCCCAATCTGCTAGATGGGGGAAATATCAGGTACCGACGGCCGACCTCGTTGGCTGAACGGGGCTGACAGCAAGCACCAGTACCGGTAGGGTATGGCGACAGTAGAAATTAAAGGGGGATGCACAATGGACCAATAACTGGTCTAAGTGCATGGGGAGAAACACCACCAGAACCTCAATCAGTATAGCTAGAATCCCGTTTGGTATCCTGACAACTTACGTCCTACATAGAAAGTGCAAGCGCTGCTGAAGCTCTCACGTGACCGGGCCGTTATAACAAAGAACAGCGAGCTGAAAAATCTGGGAGCTCAGGAATGACGTTATAAAACAATGATCTCATTTAAGGGTGTGGATGGCCTAGTAGTCAGAGTTCGAGTCCCACTAGGGGAAAGCTATGAAGTTGGAGGTTTCGAAAGTTATTGTTAACATTCCTCCATAAATGGCAAAATAATAAACATCTTTTATTATACTACAGTTAGGACACCATACCAAAGAATAAGATATGTCAGTAAACTGGGTAGGTTTACCTTAAATTATTGGAAAGAGTGGTGTCTCCTATTCAATCGGACCTGGGACCCTTTCCCCGGGGTAACGCAGCCTGGACCTGAAGCTGACTACTCACCTCCAACTAAGGCTGAGGTCAAGAAAACGTGGATCTGTACATCCACTCCCCAATACGTCTACATGGTGTAGTGTTTAATTAGTTAAGCACATATAAAACTTTGCTTTTTCTCCTTATGATTAATTAATAAAATGGAAAAAGGGCATTTTATTGTACAGACTCACTGAGGATAATAAAACGAATTATTTATGTGCTGATAACAGTGAGCCTCTTAATGGAGCTGTTCAAGTGTAGTCTCGAACTAAAAAGTTCCACATCCATTATTCACTGGCTGTGTTAGGCGAATGGGAAAGGGTTACGGAAGCAGCAGACTTGTTATATACGAGTATTAGATAAAAGTCTAAGCTATCCTTGTAACAGGCCGTGGATACCCGTAGGGTTGTGAGACGTCGAGGATCCAACACTTTCTAGACAATGGGCTCACAGATGGATGTGAGGATGTCAGCCTTATGCGCCAGACGACCTTTGCACCCAAGATTCTGGTATTCATTTCTGTTAGAGGCTGAGTCGACCCGAGGGCCATAGTGCGGCTGGAAGGATTAGGTCACTCGAAAGATTCAATGACCTCATAAGTTACAGAACCCGCGACCTTCCGGCTTGTAGCATAGTGCCTCAACCAACCACGCTACCACGTGTAAGATATGAAGGTAGCTCCGCACTGAAGTCTACACTGCTTTGATTCTATTTTTATTTAAAATTTCAAGGAGACTACAGGGTATGAACATTCCGCAGTCATATTCATTTGTTAGTGCCCCGGACAGGCGCAGGCATAACAACAGTCCCTGCACACAAACTTTCATCTGCAGACTTGATACGTTGAGGAGAAGTCTGTTATCAAAGATCAGAACTCATCGGCTACTAACGTGTTGTAGGCTGGTGAATGGCAACGGCACGAATGCACTACGCTACAGCTAAGACCTTGTATTAGTAGGAGAAAGCTGACGTGGACCGAAGTTTCCTCACGGCCACGGAATTGATCAGCAGTTTTCTCGTCAGGAAGTAAGTTAATTATTTGCTTAAAAATTATTTGCTATTTACTGTGCCATGGAACGGGTTCCACTCAGCCTCGTGAGAATAACTGAGCAGCTCTTTCAAGGGAATAGCGGCTCCGGTCTAGAAAACCGAGATTTATGTCCGTGGGGATCCTTTGCGCTGACCACATGACACCCTCTATCCGCTAAATTTGGCACTAACTTCGCCGACAAGAGGCGATCGCTCGGTCGTTATAGTTTGCTTGCGGACTACAGGCCACGGAGTTTATTTTGTATGGCATATATTAATATATCAGTTACATCTACACATCGTTCAAATTGAGTTAAAACATGGTTATATGAATAGGGTAAATAAAATAACGCACCTTAAAAAATAATCTCACTGCTAGAAGCAACTATATAACCATTTAAGTTCGTGTGCTCTTAAGGTCCATGGAATAAATTTGAACTTGTCCGGTCAAAGTTGTTTCCTCACATCAGGACTGCAACCATAAAAACAGTAGACACATTTTATCCTTCGCATATTCGTGTGTGTTTTTGGAGTGTGAGATTTGAAATTGCTGTTAAGGGTTATGAAACAAATTTGAACAGATCCGGAGAAAGCGGTACCAGCAGATCAGACACGTGACGTTCCAAAACGGTACAACAATTCTCTGCGTATGGGCACCTCCTACAGGTGAATAAAATAATTTCTTTGCTTTTCGTCCTAAGTTTTTCGCTCACTGTGTGGGCTATCGGGAATTATCCGGGTCATGTAGACCCTGAAGATGTAGATTACAATGTACACCGAAACGTTGGAACAGATTTGTAATATGGTATGAAAAAACTCCAAAAGCCGAGGTTACAAAATGTTATGCTTTAGCCGAAAGGTCGCGCGTTCGATTCCATACGAGGTCACTGAATTTTTCAATTGACCTAATACTTCTAGCCGCACTGTGGCCCTGGGGTGGACTCAGCTTCTAACAGAAATGAGTACCAGGAACCTTCCTTGGTGTAAAGGGCTGCTGGCCGGCGCGTAAGGGTGACAACCTCACTGCCATCTATGAGCCGAATGTCTGGAGAAAAGTGGGAGCCTCGACGTCTCACACCCCCATGGGCTCCACGGCCGGTTACAGGGATATCGTTACCTTTTCTTTCACACTCTCCTAACTTAGCCCCTCTGCAAGAAGGGCTCGAGATGGAAGCAAGTAACGGGCTTCGCGTTCCGACCGAAATACTGACGGAGGGAAAACACCTTGCTCTCTTTTGAGTTAGATATGAGCTACCCGGAAATGATGGTGACGGGAACACTCACTTCCTGTGCCGGGAACTAACCACTGGCAGATCAACCTGTCACTCGACTACCAACTTATACCGGCTCATAAAATATATTTCTCCAAACCGTCACACTGATTTACATATCAATCTTTTTCATCTACAGTACTGATCGATGGGGTAGGTTACAGTATCCGAATAGATAGGTTGAACAAGTCATTGTTTGAGGCAGGCGATTAAGAATAGCTGAAGCTGCACACCGACGTAGCCAAGTATGAAAGCGTGTTCGCCAAAACAAAAGCGCCGCTGTATGATTGATCACTGGGCTTACACAATTACCACAAGAGTCTTTTGTCTATTTCCCATTTCGAAGTTTCCAGCGTGGCTCATGCTGATCAATGGCCCCTGCTTCGGATTATCTCAACGTGGGTCGGAAAACTGCATGACTGTCTTATTCTGTACACCTAATGTCATAATCCAGTTGATATAACTGGTAATTTCGGAGAGTAATGCATTCGTTTAATTTAATCTTATGAGTTCCGATATGCCGATCACAGTGGCTGCTCGCTCAAACACTGTGACCGTGGGTTCGAATCCCACTTGAGGCATGGATGTATCTGTACGATTATTCTGTGTTTGTGCTATCTTGTATGCAGGTAGAGGCCTTGAGACGGGCTGATCCCACGTCCAAGGAGTGCTACTGACTCTGCAAAAAGGTTAGAGAACTGGAAAAGCTGCCAAGGTCCAACAAAGGGCTGCAGAGCCAAGATGGATAGGCAGGCAGACAGATAGAAGGCACTGAGGCCCACCTAGCCTCCCGTTCAATTAGTATCGGAGTCTCTTTCCCGGGGTAAAAGCAGCAGGGGCGTGAACCTGAATAGTCACATATATCCAGTGGCGAGGTTAATAATGGTGGAGCTATACCTCCGCTCTCCCACGTGTCTTCATAGCACAGTAATTAATTACTTAAGGAAAGAGACATATATGCCTTTTTTAATATTACGTATGCCGGTCACGGTAGCCGAGTGGTCTAAGGCATGCACTGTCTTCGCTCGGTCGGAAGCCGGGATCGTGGGTTCGAATCCCACTCAGGGCATGGATGTTTGTGTGCGTGTTTCTGTGTTTGTGTACAGGTAGAGGCCTTGCGACGAGCTGATCACTCGCCCAAGGAGTCCTACCGAATGTGTAAGATCTAGAAAAACAGAAGTGAACGGAGAAGTTCATGGAGGTAGGCCTAGGCCCACTGGGGCTGTAGTGCCAAGGGGGGAAAGAAATATATTACGTATATCTCTTTTATAGGGTCTTCACTGAAAGCACGCTTGAACTTTTACGTAGACCCTGATTCCATGCGGCATATAAGTTACTGATAAACTGATAGTCGCTCAGCTGGCGAAAAAATATCCGCCTCCATGATATTTGAGATTTCATTAATATGATCAAAATAGCAAGCTAGCGGACCGTGTACTCAGATGAATGAAGTCCACACCATATTTCTTTACGATTCATATTAATCCTATCGTTTAATTTACATCTAGGCTTCAAAAGTAATATCTTAGCTTGAGGATTTTAAAACGGAAATATTGTAAACCATTCTCAGTTTCCCTGTACGTGTTATTTATCTCACCTATACCACGAGTCTTTTAGTTTATCACCCTGTTATCAGTCGATGAAGTTGCGAAATTGCGAGCACGTTTTAACCTAAATTAGAATTTCGGACTACGAGTTCATTCTTTTGAACCACGAATGGGTTTCAGAGCGTGAAAAGCAATCTATGTTCATCTGCATCGGATAGGACTATAGTTAACCTTTCACGAACAGTTCCTCGTTTTCCTTTCTGCCTTCTCCAAGCCCAGATTCATCATCGTAAAACCTCTACCGCTGTTCTTATGGCTCGAAGATTCATGCATAATTAATGAGTGACTGAAGGCAAGAGAATGGATGACGGTGTCGAGGAAGTGAACGCTAGTCTGCTCACTGTCTCACTCACAGTGCCCCATACCGCTTGCGTTTCTACTCGAGATTTGCTCATTTTTCATTCAGAGAGCACCTGATGCGAACCGCGACTCAACCGCAAGCTATTCATGTAACCCCCCTCCCCTCTACCGCCGTTTACAATCCCCTGTGTACTTTCCTAGAGTTCTGCCGTAAACAAAAGCTCACAATGCATTCGACTGCATATAGCTGTTATGTTTATCCCTAACTCAGACGTTACACGCAAATGAAGACAGAATTAGTTTCACTGTAAGGTAATTTATCACACAATACGTTCAATAGTAAGGGTGAAATACGTGGTTTCAAACAACGAATTTCAAAACAGTTAGAAGGTTATGGTGATGAACAATTTCTCATATGTATGATGAGCATACGTGATCGTTACAATTTCGGAAATTTACTGTGAAACAAAGAGGCAGGATAAAATTTCCGAACTTTTCAGACATCAGAATAAAACTGTCAAAGTTCTGACTCAAAGCGTCCATGTGCAGTTGCAATGACTTTCAGTTAGGGGCACTTTAGTGGATGGATTGGTGACACGTCTTGAAAAAAAGCGAAGTTTGTCCTGTTGTTAACAGAACCACACCCTCTAAGCCATCCATTTATGTGTTTCAAAATCAGTTCTACAAGAAGGTTCCTTTATATAAGTGGGAAGTTCCCTCTATTACAC
The DNA here is from genome assembly GCF_002891405.2 of Cryptotermes secundus. Taxonomy (NCBI): domain Eukaryota; kingdom Metazoa; phylum Arthropoda; class Insecta; order Blattodea; family Kalotermitidae; genus Cryptotermes; species Cryptotermes secundus. The sequence goes on along the minus strand of NW_019742961.1, from coordinate 1,186,804 downwards.
AATGCAATGTGCATAAACACAGGAGAACTAGACCTTGAAAGTTACAGTTTAATGTCTAAATGATAGGGTTTTTTGGCATCTTGCCTGATTGCTTCGAAATAAATTTCCGAGATTCTGAAGACTATTTGTGCTCACCCTATATCAGGGATACAATTTGTTATAAGAAGGTGCATAATTGGAAGAAAGTCGGAACTATAACAATCAGTTTCATGTAATTAATGAGTCTCGTTCCAGCTTAGTCTTCTTTTCATAATACGATTCTTGTAATTGTAATTATGTATCGTTCGCTTTCAGAGAATCTCCTGTTGCTTACTGTCCCAGCCATTTAAAAAGAAAAGCAGCCATACTGTATCAGATTCCTTAACACGTTCAACAGATAAGCCACTTTTTCTACCCTGAAGATGGAGATGTATCTCCGAAACGTCGGAAAACATTCGTAATTCCACGGCGTCAGAACAAATGAAACCATAAATTGCACATATATCTCCACTAGGTCCTTAAGATTTTTTTTTTCCTTGGCACTACAGCCCCAATGGGCCTAGGCCTACCTCCATGAACTTCTCCGTTCACTTCGGTTTTTATAGATCTTACACATTCGGTAGGACTCCTTGGGCGGGTGATCAGCTCGTCGCAAGGCCTCTACCTGTAGACAAACACAGAAAAATGCACACACACACACAAACTAAACATCCATGCCCTGAGAGGGATTCGAACCCACGATCCCGGTTTCCAAGCGAGCGAAGAGAGTATATGCCTTAGACCGCTCGGCTACCGTGACCGGCTCCTTAAGCTTTATATAAGATAATTTGTGTGAAGTTTAGTTTTACTGGTTCACAGGTTTTGAAATCAAGCAATTGCAATGGCAGAGGTTCCACACCGTCTACTGAGACAGGAAGATAAGCCTGAATGGTGAGGGGTGAAGAATTTCGAAGGGCTTGGATGATGCCTATTTCAAGGGATCATTCAAACCGTCGTGTGGTGGAAATGAGAGAAACCGAAACGACTTTAACTGGGTATAATGGTGCCGATATTTTTAAGTTTATCTCGTGGATTAAAGTTGAGTCCTTTAAGACTACTCGTACAATAAGCTTCTCTGTATTGTGTAATATGATATTTAATATAATATAATGGTTAGTTGAAAGCTCTGAAATTATGCAATTTCAGGTTTTTCTTTTTCAGTGACGAACTGTGGACTATTAACACGAGGCATGAACATAAGTCATGTCTCCTTCAGTGCACCGTCTGTATTCTGCGACTACTGAAAATACGCATTCTGATGTGGATATGTGATGTGCAGAACACTGTACAAAGGAGACGGTGTTCTGTTAACTAGTTGTCCGTGTTATCCGTGAGAGATATGTTTTATACTTCTGCCTCGACGTATCAGTCGCTAACATGTAGGTTGAAATGAAAGCGGGAGAAAGCAGGAAGTTAATAGTACAGAAACTTATACAACAAATGACGAAATATTCCGGTGAATTCGCAACGGGTGTTACGCAAATATATAATCACTTATATACTGGCTGGTGTGTTTGCTTGTGACGATCGCAAAGGCCGAGCAGTCTAAGGCATGAACTCTCTTCGCCCGCTCGAATGCTGGGATCGTGTGTTCGAATCCCACACGCCTGTCTGAATGGATTTAATCAGTGTTTGTGCTATCCTGTGTGTAGGTAGCGGCCTTAAGACTAATACCACGTCCAAAGAGTCCTGCCGAATATTTATAGGAATACGACGATGGAAAAGCGGCCAAGGTCCACAAGGGCTGTACAGAAATATATAGATAGATAGATAGATGGACAGACAGACAGGTACGTAGTGTTTACTCGTGTTGCACTCGAACATTGTACTTTTGACAGATACTTCAATGCTATCATATGAATTGGTAGAAGCATTCCTAATGTCACAATGTTGCATGCAGGTAGATAGCTTAATCATTAGTGCCCTAGATTTAGTGCTCCCATATCACCTTACGTTTAACTTGTTTCTCCCTGTCTGTTGGTTCATACCAGGAAAGTACAATCCAAACCTGCGCACTAACAAGTTTTAATACCTGCACTTCTAGTCACGCAGCACATGTATCTGGCATATAAGGGTCTTTGAGGAAATGCACGCTTGCTACAGCATAGCAACTCGAAGGTTTACGTTACATTCTGTGGCTCCACAGAGTAAGCCGTTGTCGGATACTGTATGACCGTGTTAACTACATAAATTATTGAATTTCCTCAAAAGACCAACTTGTACCCCAGATCAAAACATGAAAAGTGACGTTCCTGGGTGATGCACTGGAAACACAGCTTCAGAACCATTTCAAGTCCTTTGAATTGTGTATACCTTTCTGTAACGTGCAGGTTTACCTTTGTTCTAAACATACTGTTTTACGGTATACTAGAACGTATAGCGCAAAAGTGTACCAAATGCTAAACGTATACATTTACATTGCTTCTATAATGCCTAATCAATAATATTTTCTTTGATAATAAAGTATTTAAAATTATATCGCATAAAGAAAGAAAAGAATAATTAATTAATTTGTATATTTGGTGCATAGTTATTAATGTATTCATGGTTTACCTAACGACATCGCTGGATGAATACAATTACACAGAACATTCTGTTCGAACAATCTCCCATAACGCTTTTATTTATAGTGCAAAGAGAAACGTAATTTAATATCGGTCTGACTCTTAGATCCATATTGTAATACTATCAACTTTACAAAACTAAACTTCAACCACGGCGGTTTTGGCGGGGTTAAAACAGCGGCCTATTACTACAGTTACATCTTCAGCTCTTTACATTTTTAGCACGATGGATGGATGGACTTAGGGAAGAACTGTATGAATAAACTGTTACTGAATCTTTTCAAAATTCTTTTAAAGCACATTCGGAAATTCTCATAGGTTATACATTTTGGATGAAAATTCTACAAAATACAATACAATGTAGCACTGGTAACGCGAATTTTTATTTAATATTATTATCCCGAATATATGAATGCTCAGTGTAAACACAAATAATCACGACATTTTATGCTTTCTCCGCCATCAAAATAAGCGTCAGATTAGTCTATAATAATTTAATTACCCATACAATACTGTTTCATTTATCCTGTTCTGTTTACATCAAACGTTCAGATACATAATTCGTACATATTTGCGTTATTATTAAATATTATAGAGAATAATAATTAATATATACTATTTAAGTTCATATTGTCAGTGACTTGACAATTAATATTCGAAAATGTTTCTGCCTTTTGAAGCTGTAAATTTTATCGGAGTTTGTGTTTACGCGTAGAGGTGAATACAATGTAGATTAGATATGAAACGAAGGGCTCAGGGAGCATCTCCTCGATTTAGGGTGTATCAGATCATAACAACGTGAGCCCAATACTTGATAACTTCTACAACATTGGATCATCTTATTTCATAATCACTCAGTTATTATATAATTAAGGACTCAGTCAGTACGTCTGACAATACCGCGTGAATAGTGTGAAGATTAGTAAAAGATAAATTGAAAATATGTGAAAGTAAACAGTTAAGGAAGATAATGGTATTTACGTGCAGGGACTGAGGAACCACGCGAGAAACTACAGCCAGTACAACATCTACCTCGGCCAAGATCTAAACTGGACACTTTGCGAACAAAACCCCGAAGAGACACCAGTTTCAACCCACTAGTTCGACGATGATCAGGTATGCATGTCCCAAGATCTGGCAAGCATTACCATGAAGTACCGGGTAATGACATCTATATTCATGAAAATACGGTAAGTAAATATTATTGCACACACGGATGCGCTGCAAGATTTTCCGCGGAATTTTATCTTCAAAGGATATTAGGCCACCCGAGTCACCCTACCTCACATATTTCTTCCATTTTTTCGAGGGGGTATTTTCAAGTCAAACGTAAGTTCGAACATTTACCAAGAAATATTGTCACTTGTAGGTGGTTACGAGTGAAGAAAATAACGGATTTTAGATCGAATGATTGGATTTATTGGACCTTAGATTACAAGTTCTCTTAATTACACTCAATTATAACGCAATCGCTACTCTCCACACTTTCAGTTCACTGTTGCACACGCACTCCGCCTTCACTGGTAGTCTTCTGGCAACGGATCTGAACACAGAAAGTAGCACTCCAAATCACTATGAAGTCTTCGTGTTCAGTCAGCCAGTAAGACTCGGTGTCGATCCCAATCTGAGGCTAATGATCAGATATTTATTACTCTCTGACAGTTACGGTCATCTTTTTATGGAGCGCCCTGTCTGACGAGAAGACGGGTCTGTCTTTTGTATATACTGCTAGCCCTTGCCAGTGCAGGCTTTGGTCCGAGTCCCTTGTGACTGGCAACAGTATTTTACTGTCTCAGATTTGAGACTTCATTTTTCGTCGCCTCCTACGACTCGTAGGGTCACGGTGGAGGTATTCGGCCCGGCCTCCACACGGGGGACTAACCTAAGCTACAGGGCCGCGCCATAGCTCAAGCGATTAGTCGCTGGCTTCCCGCCGCGGCGGCCCGGGTTCGATCCCGGGTCTGGTCAAGTGGGATTTGCGGAGGAAAAAGTGGCGCTAGGGCAGGTTTTCTTCGAGTATTTCGGTTTCCCCTGCCAATCTTCATTCCACCAATTGCTTCACAATCACCCTCACCTATTATCTGGAGCTGGGACAATAGGCCAGAAGTGGCCGCAATACAACAAAATTAGTCCCATCCTACTAACAATAAAAAAAAACACCTAAGCTAGAACGGATCTTCGTTATATAGGCTCCGCGCGTACCACACAAAAAAGCACAAGTTACGTGATTACTATCTCGGTAGTGTATTGATGCGCTGGCTGTTGCCCAGGAACGAGGTACAACATTCGTCCACTGAAGTAAAGTTTCTATTGTTGCGAGTTCAAATGTAGATTTTAAGGATAACCGGAAACAATATATAAGAACTGTGCTCCCTGATGTCCTGTTTCAGCTTCTCTTAAATTGACATGTCAACTGAAATAAGTCTTGGATTCAAAAGGCGATCCAGAGTTTCCACCGATAATACAAATGCAGCTGACTTTTTATCATGTGTGGGTGCAAATGTCTCAAAATGGTAAGAAGTCTGAGAAATTGTACTGAAGCGTCAAAGTCCGGGTGACGCAATTATTACCTTAACTCGTCCTTCTAACACAATATGCATCGCTACAGATTTCAGTACAATGCGCGATACGAGTCGTATGCACAGAAACAGTTCAGAAAACTTAATACAATGTAAGATTAATAGAATTTAATTCAGTTATACGAAGAAACAAAAACAGTCTTTCCTCTATTTCATTGCATACGTACCGATAACGAAGATAGTATCGATGAAGTATCCTTACCTGCAAAGAGAAGACAGAGCAGGATTAGTGCTAATTGCCAACATGGCAAAGAAAGGTTGGTTTGAATTCATACTCAAATTATTAATAGGCTACACCTTATATGACTTAAGAATGTAAAGGCATATTATCCTTTGGAACACAAACGTCTTCCATCTGAAATTCCTAATAACTTGCTCTTTTCGTGTTTATGTATAGTAGATAAATATGCATATTTTTCTGTAAATATAAGTTAAATAAAATTACCACATCACAAAGTAATAAATTAGTCTTTTAAATAAATATACCTAAATATATATCGTTTTACAATACATACCACATAGAAATAATATCACACGAAACTGTACACTTTAACAAATTGACATATTATATATACATATAAAGCAAATATATTGTCTACTTCAAACTAAACGCCTCAAATGCTAATAAAACTCCCACATATATTTACCACATCTCCTCTTGATTAAGTAACTTCTTTCGGTGAAATTTCAAAGCTGAGAAAGTAGATAATATAATCCATACATCAAGCCATATCACATCCATCAAATTGTTACTGGGTTAATGAGGTATATGCTATATGCTGTATATTACATTTCGCTATTTTTACTAATCCTACTTAAGTAAAATATCAGAGTATAATTTTACTTTCATATAAACTTGGGTTACACTGAACCAATAAAGGGAAGTAAATTTGTCCGCCATCTATGATTTGGATTCATAAAACCAAATTTCACCAAAAGCATGCTCCAAAATTTGTGGATGTGAAAGATCAGGACAGATAAGCGGATATGGTTTCCATGTTGGTGTTCATTTCAAAAACTTCTTGCGAACAGCGGATGAAAGCCACAAAGCAAATTCTCTTCCAACACAAATTGCAGCAATACACAACGCAATATGAGATGTAGTTTCAAACGTAAACTGCCAGCACAATACGTAGCTCAGGTCTACAGATCTACAGCGCGTCATACGTGCAGTTTTATCTGCAGGACTGAACGCTAGCGGAGAAGTCTGAGGTTAAGGTCTGCAACAAATCAAAACCGTCGTCGCCCACTAGGGTGCAAGAAGGAGCTATGACGTGCTACGATAGGACTTCGTGTTTTTTATTCAAGAAGTAGCACAAGTCTGCGAGCTTGAGTTGAACAGATGTTTTTCGCCTCGACCGCAAGCCTGACCCGCCTTTGTCTTGTCAGCGGGGAAATTATTTATTCGCGTAAGAAAAGACGCTCAGTTTGTTACGCTATGATGTTCCTTAATAATATACCATCAAAGTGGAAGTGCTTCAACAATTAAGCGCCACGCCATGAGACGCTGTGGCGCTGGGGCAGGTTTTCTCCGAGTACTTCGTTTTCCCCCGCCAAACTTCATTCCACCAATTGCTCCACAATCACCCTCATCTATCATCTGGGGCTGGTACAATAGGCCAGAAGTGGCCGCAGTATAAGGGACTTAGTCCCACACCACTAGCAATAATACAAAAAAATAAATAAAAATTTTGTATCGAATGACGGCCGTGTTAAGCGATATGCAAAGTACCGATACCTATTTCAAGGTACTGCTTCAAAATTCGCTCAAATGAATTAGGTAAAATCAATAAAGCACACAACAGTCGTCCCGGTGGTTATTCGAACCTGGCGCCTCTCGAATATAATCCAACCGTTACCGCTTGAATCACCTTGCTCTGTTTCATGTGTCGTCACTCCCAGTTTAGGGGATCCTTTCATAGCCTAATGGTGGACATGAAGTACACGCATTTTTTTTTTTTCATGAAGTAACGTCAATGTAAGAATTGTTCAGAATATTCATATATCATGAACAGCGGCGATTTGAGGAGAATCCTCAGACGAGAAGCCTTGAGAAGAGTCGCGAACGTTGAGCTACTCGTATCGGACGGCTCGTTCTGAAAAGTATTGTATAGTAGTATAACAGCACATTGTGGATAGGTATAACCTTTCAGAAATCTCTTCTGTTTTTTGACATCTTGTAAACTTGAAATTAATTTCATATTTCACGATTAGTCTCTCAGTAAAGCCGTCATGCTTACCGGCCTCCGTAGTCTAGAGGTAACGTTCCCACCTCGACTCGTTCATGACGGGTTCAAATAGCCGGCGGATGTCGTCGAATTTTTAAGGGCGGAAAAATTCAGGGAACAAGTCCTCCGGGAGGGACTTTAAGCCGTGGGTCCCGTGTCATAGCTTTACGGCACGTAAAAGAACCTCATACCTCCAAAAGGAGGTCACTGAGCAAAATTGCGGACGTTTGCCGCCCAACAACAGTCACTAATACCTCCGGTAGATGGGGGAAGCATTATAGATACTTCTCAGCCAGTAGAGCCGGTCTCGCTGGCTGGGCGGGACTGATGGTAAGCACCAATACCGGTAGGATATAGAGACTGGTAGAAATCATAGAGGGAAGCACAATGGACCACTACAGGTCCAAGTGCATGGGGGAAACCCACCCTCTCTAATAACTATCTAAAGCCGTCATGCTTCATGAACATACGAAATGATGTATTACAAAATTCCGCCCTTCTTCGTTTGTCACCTTCACTAAGTTCCTGAACTACTTGAGTTTTGTAAGAAAACGTGTACATAATTCTTCGGCGTGGTCCTTAGCATTGCTTCCTCTACGTACAACGTTCTGGCGGTTTCCTTAAACAGCGAGTATTCATGACTTTCGCGCACTAATGAAACCAGTGCGCAAGACGCTTCCTGTTCGCGGATTCCATTGGCCCGGATCGGGCTCCATCTCTCCTCCCTCTCTGGAGAATCAGTGTGGCCAACTTAATCGATACCAACTGTGTAATCCAGCACGTTCCTCAACCTACGGGGTCTTACCCTGAGTACTGAGGAAGCACATTCGTCAGAACCACCAGTTTCGACCTACGAGGCAACACGGTGTCAAAATCCAAAAGACAATAATCTGAGTCCGAAAATATGTTCATCTGATGATGCAGCATCATTTAATCACCCGCGCTACTTTCAGGAGAATATGTATATGTGTAATGAAATTACCTGTCCTCCCACTTGTGAGATGAAGCCGTACGTATTGGTGCTCATGGAGTGGTNAGTCCGAAAATATGTTCATCTGATGATGCAGCATCATTTAATCACCTGCACTACTTTCAGGAGAATATGTACGTATATGTGTAATGAAGTTACCTGTCCTCCCACTTGTGAGATGAAGCCGTACGTATTGTTGCTTATGGAGTGGCTCAGATTTTTTACAACAGAAATATTTTAAGGGTCCGGGATAGCACAGTCAGTATAACGATTGGCTACGAAATGGGGTCCGAATTCGAGTTCCGGCAGTGTAAAGAATTTTCTCTTCTTCACATCGTTCAGACGGTTCTGGGGCTCACGAGCCTCTCATCCAATTGGTACCGTGGGTTCTTTCCTTGAAGTTAAAGCGACAGGGGCATTAATCTGATCATTCAACTTCAACTAATGCTGAGGTTAAGCAAAATTGGATCTATACATCCACTCCCCATGAGCCTTCATGATGTGGTGCTTGATTAGTTAAGCACAGGGACAACTTTACCTTTTACGTTTAACAGAAATCTTAAAAGTCTACCTTTATAGTAAGTTAGTTCCCATGTAAGTTATGCAAAACTGAGACATTACATTTAATTGAAACGCCTAATATATGAAGTGTAAACAAAAATATTATATTAGGAAATTTTTGAATTATTACGTATTTCATGCTCAGTCTCTCTCGTAAATCACAAAATCAAATGCCATCAAATTAAGTAACTTTCTTCAGTTCAAAATTAATTTTATTACACTAATAGTAAATGTGTTGAGGCTGAAAAGGATACACGAATAATAGAGGTCACATGCAAATATTACAAACGGTATAATTTCGAAGTAGGTCCTAATATGGGTAACACGTCCATTACAGATGACAGCGACTGAAATTACTGTCGAGAGTTGCTTTTAGTAGATACATTCTGAACATGAAGGCAGTCATATGAAACCAATGTTAATAAAGAGATATATTACATCCACATAGGCAGATAAAACAAATCGGACAATGGGAGATATTCTTCCACGAATTATGAGTTATTATTGGCTTTACATCAGGACAAGATGCGGATACATGAGAGAAGAGCTTAAAACTGTAACGAGTTACGTCACAAATTATTTCACGGCTAGACATGTTCATCGCTTCTGATTCTGAAATGTGTAAGACAGTGAGTATCCATCTCGATGCATCCATATTCCCATAACTCAACAGGTGTTACAAAACACAGCATTTTATCCGATTTTTCCGAGGTTAAACACATAAGGGAGAAGTTGTTTGCGTTAGCTTTGATCTGGTATTGTGGGTCTGCAGTAAATATTGCCGGATATTCTTATGTGTTAGATGTGAGATTCTCACGATTGTGGACATAAACCGTAAGGCCTTCTGCTTTCCGCATTTTTTGCCGATATCTTGTTCGGTTTACACTCCGACTCTAACGAAAGTTTCGATACGTTTCTCCAAAATTTCAGGCTTTCTCCGAATTACAGGGCGTTAGAATCCAGATGATCTATCTTAATTCTAACTTTTGCTTCGATTGGGCTGAATTTAGCCCCTAATTTAGGAAAAGACCAAATCAAATTCTACTCATGTTGTCGACATTCGCTCGAGATATAAAACCAACTCACTCAATCATGGAGCTCAGCCCTTCTTGAGAAGCCGCCAATTGTGCAGCTTCTTACGAAAATGTTCAAGATATAAAATCAACTGTGATATTAAATGTAGATCACATTATGATCTACAGTGTCTATCTAAAATATTCTGCCAGATTTTTAAATTCTGAGGAAGAATAAGAAAATAATTTCGAATTTGGTAATTATTTCGGAAGTTGAATTCGCTTTGTTGTAACAGGTTGATATTGAGGTCATGAGATGTACAAAGAACATATCTGGATATTTTTCGTATTCTCCAAGAATATCTTTCTATTATGCCAGTAATTGTTTGATATTACAAGATGGCTAAAGTCGGAGTGATGGAGCCAGATCAGACGTCCATTGCTGAACAACGGATTGGAAGTCACGTTCCCATTGCAATTAATAACAGTGAACCAGTAGCCGCCAAGTAACAAGTTGCTAAACACGAGATGGTTAGTCGCAACGGAAACCAAATCGTTGCTTAGGAAATTAATACATGATATCCGAGGCAACGCATTCATGAACCACAGTAACGAAACCTTGCAGGCGGCGACTTCTATCAGGGCCGCATGGCAGTTAGAAGGGCAGTGCATTTGTGAATTCGAGAGACATCCCGTGTGAAGGCGGGGTCGTATTCCTCCACCGCGACCCTGCGAGTTGTAGGAGGCGACGAAAAGGTAAGTCTCGAATCTGAGGCAGTAAAATACGGTCAGAGTCCCACGGGACTCGAATCCGAGAATGACTGCGCTGGCGAGGACCAGCAACAATTGTAAACGACAGGGACATCCTCTCGTCAGAGACAGCGCACCACATCAACAAACCCGCAACTAACTGACAGTAATAAAAAATCTGGTCGTAAGGCCCAGATGCGTGCTTTATTCCAAGATAGATTGGCCTACTGACCGTCGCTCGTAACATAAGACTGAAACTCAATTCGATAGATTCCTCAGACAAACGTCTATCAGGGCAAGGTGTGAGCGGGAATCCTTCCTTCTTCATTCGTCATAGTGGAAGAGAAGACGTTCGTGGTCCAGTAAGGAATGGAGCGAGTTGTAGACAGATGTTAATAGTGAGGTGTCATAATTGATTGCAATTGTAAAAAAAGTGCCAATAAATTCAATAATCAAATCCAGAACGCACAATATTAGTCACGGTAACCCCTTATACGTATGTGATAATATATACACTATACTATGAAATCGTACTGTTACACTTCCTTAGAACTCGGCTGTATAAGGAGAGACGTTGCCACTCTAAGTACAGGCTTCCTGTGATTTCGCTGGACTGAAGCTGTACCAAACTGAATCCTACATCTTTAAAAAAAAAAATTTTTTTGGACAGGGTCACTTGTAAGAAAGTAGACAAGCAGACAAATTCCAATAACAGACTATGTTCATAAACGTCAACTTTTAAAATCACGAATGGAATTAAGCAGAAAAACTTATTTGGGGATCGAGACACACAACGTAATTTGTTCCTGCAGTTTCAAACCGTCGGGCCATTTAAATGATTTGTATATGAGTAATATATATTTTTTGGGACTCAATGAATTTGAAAGTGTTTCTGTCCAGATACATGTACGTGGTCCACAGTTTATTGACTCTCAAGCAGATGCAAGGTAACATTAAACGCGTTTGAACCAAGGAGCGACCGCGCTAGTCCCTCACAAGGGACCTGTTCTCGACACTACACGGCAGCTAACCACAGCATCTTCAACTATAAATCTCAGACATTAGCACTCCAGCTAACCACTTGTCTTACATCACATGTAATTTACATGTTGCTTAGGGTGCTTCCAGACTCCTTTCTTAGTTGCAGTAAACCCTCCCGGTAGGACCTTCGAGCAAGCACCGCTACAATACTCAGTTCTTGTGGATCTGCGCTACCACGGACGTGTCTCATACAGCCTGACTTCCTTTGTGCTGGGCACAACACTCAAGCGGTTAGTCGCTGGCCACCCATCGCGGCGGCCCGGGTTCGATCCCGGGTCTGGTCAAGTTGGATTTGTGGTGGACATGGCGCTGGGGCAGGTTTTCTCCAAGTACTTCGGTTTCCCTGCCAATCTTCATTCCACCAGTTGCTCCACAATCACCCTCACCTATCATCTGGGGCTGGTACAATAGGCCAGAAGTGGCCGCAGTACAAGGGACTTAGTCCCACCCCAATAGCAATAATAATAATAAAAAATATTCCACAACATTGACATTTATCATCTTCTGAGGTCTCAGGTTCTGGTTCAACCGGTACTGAGCTCAAAAATACATGCGTTTATATAGGAAGGCAAAGACACTCAAATGTGTTCTGGGTACAGCGTATTCTGGCAATTTCTTCTTCAAAATTTCTTCAGGAATCTCAAGCCAGACATATCAGCCGTAGTGCGCAGAATCACAAGCTGCAGGAATATGACCCAATTTTATATTCCGAAGAATATAGTATATTTGACAGTAGAAGTGGATGCGACTTATCATGACGTATACTTTTCGGGGTATTTTGCTCCTTCTGGGCCCAAGGGTGAGATTGCATCTCAAAATAAACATGAAAGCATCCCGTTACGTCCTTTCACATCATCATTCATACGCCCCGACTCATTCCACGCTTCAGGACAGATTCCGCCAAAGTGGCCTATTTTTAAGCAGCCAAGAATTAATTAATCAATCAACTTTATTAAATGTTAAAACGCGGTTGACAGCAACCAGCTACACCAGATGGTATAAAATATGCCAAAAACGGAAGCATAATAGGAGAGTTAAGAGTTTTCCCGCCTTCCTTCATGTTTTACCTCTAAATCTCGTATATTTAACAGATACAGACATAATTCGATAATTAGGTTAGAGGTAACAGTAAAACCTGCAAATGTAACTGCGTTTTGTGTCGGGCACATATAAACCTTTACTTAAAAGTGGGCTCAAAATTAATTAAAAAATTAAAGGAACTGTTATTATGAACAACCACCCATACACACTAATCAAATTGTACATTTCAGCTGAGGTTCTTATGCAAATGAATAAGAATGTTAATGAGTGTCTGTGACGTGACAACGTGCAATTTTGTAGGTAGGTAATAACGTTTCGAAGAAAAGTGAGAAAAACTGACAAATACATGTTCTTCAATGAAGCTGGGGGCATCAGTTTCATTTAAAACCCAAATTACATGGAGTAACACTCCAGAAGGCCGCAACATTCAATTATATTTGTCTATATAACACAATCTCATTCACCAATGCATGGTTCAACCATTAACTGGTCATTATCAGGAGGTATGAGATATACACTAGCCGGTCACGGTAGCCGAGCGGTCTAAGGCATGTACTATTTTCGCTCGCTTGGAAACGGGATCGTGGTTTCGAATCCCACTCAGGGCATGGATGTTTGTGTGCGTTTTTCTGTGTTTGTCTACAGGTAGAGGCCTTGCGACGAGCTGATCACTCGCCCAAGGAGTCCTACCGTATGTGTAAGATCTAGTAAACCGAAGTGAAACGGAGAGTTTCATGGAGGTAGGCCTAGGCCCAAATTGGGGCTGTAGCGCCACAGGAAAAAAAAAGAGATATACACTACTGTCACAGTAAGCAAAAGAATACCGAAATTATGTTAATATAAAAAACGCAGGAATGGATCCGTCTACGTTAGAGATAATTAAATGCCATTATTAATGGTTTATACAGCTGATCATATGTGGTATTTTAAAATCTGTATGTCATAAACTTCTGCATACAGCGTCACAATGATTTGAAGGACAGAACATTAGCAGATAATCGTGTGTCAGTTAATGTGGAACATCATCATCTTCATCAGGTTTGGATCTTCATGTGCAGTCCGTCCCACTCCCACTGAGCAGACTGGAGAAATACGCTATATCATTTTAACTCACTTCACTCATTCACTCGTGCAGCTGAGCCATTCTGGAATAGCCAATTGTGCAGCTACTCAAGAATTTCCCAGTATTTTATGGAACTCGAAGGTTCATTACCGTGTTCACAAGAGCCATCCACTGGTCCCTATCCTGAGCCAGATCAATCCAATATATATCTTCAAATCGTATCTCTGTAAGATTCATTTAAATAATATTCACCCACCTAGCGTCTTCCTAATGGTCTCTTTCCATCTGGATTTCACACCAATATCCTATATGTATTCGTCTTCTCTTTCATTCCTGCTACATGCCCTGCCCATCTCATCTACCTTGATTTTATCATTCTAATTACAATCCAGAAAACACAACAGGATACATCAATGTAGGAAAATAATATATTTCTATACATAAAGACGGCTCGACGCAGAGGAAACATACATAGCATAGAATAATTTGCTTTTAACAGCAACTTGCATACGAAACATTACCTTGAATTGGCTTCTATTCGAGAGATAATCGATTCTAACCTCCGCCAGGACAAATTCTGTTGTGATTGGCGTTGCGTTCCGTGTCGTATTCTTCACTCTCTCCAGACGAATTCCGGAAGAGCACTTCAAATTAAGCTACGGCCCAGTCCTTCAACTTCCTTTTCATTTCACTGAACAGTGTCACCCCATCATACAGCGCTACATAGTCTGATACTGGCCGCGGCGTTATGTGGACTAGGACACTTTCGTAATTTATACCCGTATACTCCGAATAGTTCTGCAACAGTACGCGTACCTTAAATCTAACGGCTTTTGTTATCCGCCTTTTGCTGCATTTCTTTCAACACTTGGTGGAAATATATACACGTAATAACCACAAGAGACAAAGATTATGACAGCAATGTGTCATATATTTTATTGCAAAAATAAATTAGATTGCTGATTATCAACGAATAATATTTAATTGAAAATATCGACCAACTTGAGGGTAGAAAAGCATCCATTATTGCCCGTGTATAACGTTCACTCACAACTTTAATACTATGTGGTATGAGAGGCAGCCAGCTTGGTCTGCAACAATCACAGGATAAGAAGGGACAACTCTTCAAGTAAAGGATTCTAAGTTATATCACAGAAGTATCCTGTAGAATTTCTAAATGGATGGAAATATTATGCAGAAGGAATAAATGTTACTCCACTTTAAGATTCAGATGACTAATAAAAGCATAAACATTGAAGTCAACACTCTAGACAAACTCTTAACAAATGCATCTGATAAATAACGTACAATATAAAGCATCTATTCATCAGTTTACCTTCAAGAAGGCAGCAAGATATATATACATCTTGGTCATGTTTTACGCAGAAACTGCCTTCTAAAAGAAGTTATCGAAGGAAAGAGAGATGGGCGGATAGAAGTGACGAGAAGACGAGGAAGAAGACGTAAGAAGATGCTGGATGACCTTGGGGACAGAAGAGGATACTGTCATTTGAAGGAGAAAGCTCTAGATCGCATTAAGTGGAGGAATTGTTTTGAAAGAGACTGT
>NW_019742961.1:1085637-1171374 GCF_002891405.2 Cryptotermes secundus | reverse complement strand
ACTGATATATATATATATGTTGTTTCACTTGTTACTGCGAAATATCAGTTTTCAAATTCTCATAATGGAATGTGTCATAAAGGGCCAATTTCAGTATATAGACAAAAGTAACTCTTCTTACAAGTGACTAAAACCGGATTTCTCAATCTACGACACGCTGCTCTTCGACTGAACAACGCCAAGTTTGCAACTGAATTTTTGATTAGCATGAAGAAGAGACTGAATCATGTCGAAAGACGCAAGAACAAAGTGAGAGAAAGAGGGGTGTCGGGGTTGCCAGGTCAGGGGGCAAATTTTATTTCCGATCGTTATTTTAGTCATATCCATCAGTGAACAGAAACTGCTACCTCCCTTTCTGTTTCCAAGAAGTATGGTTGCAAAATGTCTGACATATTGACATGAGAGCATTACTGTTCCTGAGATTTTAATATATTTTAACTATCAAGTTACAAAGAGCCGATAATTTATTTTTGTAATTAAATAAATCCAATACAATGCAATATTATGGAAACAAAATGTAAATTAACAAAGTTCTTGGAAAAACTAATTGTCTATTCCTCTGATGCGCGGCCGCGCCATAGCTCAAGCGGTTAATCGTTGGCTTCCCACCGCGGCGGCCCGGGTTCGATCCCGGGTCTGGTAAAGTGGGATTTGTGGTGGACAAAGTGGCGCTGGGGCGGCTTTTCTCCGAGTACTTCGGTTTCCCTTGCAAATCTTCATTCCACCAAATTCTCCATCATCATAATCACCCGGGGCAGGTACAATAAGCCAATCAGTGGCCGCCGTGCCAAGTGTACCCAGTTGGCCTCCACCCCCCAATAAGCGAATTCCTCTGATGCGACAAGGACCAAACAGGAAACGAAAAATTTACGTTCTCTCCTCTCGAATTCACAAATCCATTGCCTTTTATGACTTCCACGTTGCCGAGATAGAAGTCACTTTGTCTTACAGTTCCTTTGTTCTATTATGTTGTCACGGGAATGCCTTTGTTAAAATTCATTCCCGCGGGAACAAGAGCTTATGTAGCCGTTTTCTAGCAACGGACGTCTGCTTCAGGTCCATCATCCCGGTTTTCAGCAGCCGTGTCAGAATATCAATGACTGTTCCTTGTTACGCACCAACATGAGGTGTCATTTCAAAATTTCAACCTGCGTATTCTTCTTAAATTATGTATTATGTTGTTACCTATGCAAATGAGGATAAACGTAAAGTTTTCAAAGAAGACGAATGGGGAATAAACATATGATGAACCCAACGCCTCCTTAAACCCGACCGTGGATGGTGAGTTGATCATTTTTGCGTCCGTCTCTTTATTATTGGGGAAGAAACTGGCAACCCAATGAACAGGAGCACAGCTAGGCCTCACAATAATATGGATAATGCAGAGGAGAGAGAAATACCTGCCCCTCCGTTGTTCATCCCGCAGTCTAGCCAATACACTTAGTGGAACAATCTAGACGATGATATTGCAACACCAGAGTCTAGCGATAAGCGCTAAAATTCCATTAAGGGCGCTAGCATAAATGACGTCGAAATTTGTTAAAAATGTCTAACATCAATAATTTAAGTTCTGAAATTGTAGCCATACATATTTTCCCTTGGCACTACAGCCCCAGTGGGCCTAGGCCTACCTCCATGAACTTCTCCGTTCACTTCGGTTTTTCTAGATCTCACACATTCGGTAGGACTCCTTGGGCGAGTGATCAGCTCGTCGCAATGCCTCTACCTGTACACAAATACAGAAAAACGCACACACGAACTAAACATCCATGCTCTGAGTGGGATTCGAACCCACGATCCCGGCTTCCGAGCAAGCTACCGTGACCGGCAGCCATACATATACTAAGATATTAAATTCAACAGAATAACAATATGCAATATGCAGTGCTGCTATCTAGAGGATATGTTTTTCGCAATGGTTGCCTATAAAGATTAATATCGTCTGAAATAACTAATCTCTTTTTTTTAATCACAACTTGACTAACTTCAGAGATCTGGTCCTCAGATACAAAATGAATATTTGACGGTATTTTATATAAATTCTACTAATATCTCTTACTACTCCGTACACTGTTCTCTCGCATGTGCGTTCAGAAACTTTCCCCTGCATTTATAAGTAGTCACGCGTTATTCTGTTTAATCCCTAATACAACAAATGGGCGGAGTCTTATTAGCAAATAATTTCCATCTCTAGCTGCACTTATAACAGGCAATGCCATCATTGATCAAGTCTCGTACACCAAGTTTTAATTTCCGTAAATGTGCACCATGTCAAAAGCAGAAAGTTCCTGCCGCAAATGTCAATGACTGCAATGCCGACTGAAGCACAGGCATCCCTAATCGCCACGTGACAATACTGCTGACAACACTGACCTCTACATGTACATGAGGACAGAATAAAAATAGAACCCTGAATCTCAGGAACCGATAAACGCAGTAAAAACTTCCTGTCTTCCGGGTTTCGTAATGCAATTTATATGCCTTTCATTGGTCTCTTTGTACAAGGAATCAGCTGGTTCAAAGGCCTCTACCTACTTACTTAATGCGTTCCTTTACACATTTACGGTGTCGAGGTTGTCTTCTTTATTTCATTTTGATCGTTTTACAGTCGGTAGGACTCCTTGGACGGGTGATCAGCTCGTCGCAAGGCCTCTACCTATACACAGGACAACACTAACACAGATTAAACACATACACATACCAAACATCCTTGCCTTTTCTGGGATTCGAATCCACGATCTCGGTTTCCCAGCTAGCGAAAACAGTATATGCCTTAGACCGCTTGGCTACTGTGACCGGCCACATGACAACACAAAGCGAAAAAGAAATACCGCAGAGATGCTCCCATGTCCTTAATAGGATTCGAAGCTACGGTTCTCGTGAGAGAACTGGAGAAGACAGTTCATGTCTTGCACCGAGCAGTCATTCTATTTTGTCAGAACATGAAGTGTCTGACAAAATAAATTAAACCATTTTTTTCCTTGGCACTACAGCCCCAGTGGACCNCCTAGGCCTACCTCCATGAACTTCTCCGTTCACTTCGGTTTTTCTACATCTTACGCATTCGGTAGGACTCCTTGGGCAGGTTATCAGCTCGTCGCAAAGCCTCTACCTGTACACAAACACAGAAAAACACACATACACAAACTAAACATCCATGCCCTGAGTGGGATTCGAACCCATGATCCCAGTTTCCAAGCGAGCGAAGACAGTACATGCCTTAGACCGCTCGGCTACCGTGACCTGAAAACTAAGTCATTACTGCAGCAAAATTGCTGTTACGAAACTGTAGGACGTAGAACGAATAATTTCTCTCGTATATGATAAAATATCAAGGCCTCTGTCAAATTAAGCTGACTCCACCATTATTCCCCCCACCTCTTCTCTCTCTCTTCTCCTTTCATTCAATCACTTTCTCCCACTTCTCATCTCGTCTTCCTCAGGTAGATAAACGGCATCCAAGCTGCAGTGTATAAGGTAGATTCTGTAGCCGTGAACTATGCTTATCTGTCTCCCTTACTACAACGGCTCTTCTACACAGGCATGCTTACTGCTTGTGCGAGTGGTGGTATGTATTGCGGTAATTAATTATGCTGGATCCCGCAATAGCTACCACAGCACTACATCTCATGGGACCTGCTAGCGCGTGACTAACACACATGTGTACATATATTCACCGTTAGTTATCCCTGTTCTAAGCTATAACCCGTACGTATACACAAGGCTATGCTGTCGTTATATGTTTAGTACGTTCAAATTTGCAAATAAGGTTTTATCTATGTTCAAGATATAAACAGAGAAGCCCCTTATTATACTTTACTGTTCCCAACCACATTGTAACATCTGTCTCTTCTTTCATGTTCGTTATTCGATATGTAAAGGAAGAGAAACACAAGCTTATTACCAGAATCCTTGCTTAACACTTAAACCAGCTAGGCTGTACCTCATCCTACAAGTTTTCTGTATAATGACGATTCCATAGCGACGATCTAATGTAACGACTTTTCGGGGGCGACAAAGATTCTGCTAGTGCTATAAGCATGTTCATTTCAAGCGTAAATAATTTCGACTGTTTTCGCAGAAAATGAAAGTATTTCAATTCACACGGTTTCAATTGTTTTCATATAAAGTGAGACTACTTCAAGTCATGTAGTTTCCATCGTTTTCATAAAATATTAGACTACTTCATGTCGTAAAATTTAAAGTTTTAGCATAAAAAGAGACTACTTAAAGTCACATAGTTTAAACAGTTTTAGTATAAAATGAGACTATTGTACTTCGAGCCATATATTTTCAATTGGTTTAGTATAAAGGGAGATTACTTCAAGTCACATAGTGCCAAATGTTTTCTTACAAAACGATACTATGTCAAATCATATAGCTTCGAATCTTTTCAAATGTCCCTTTAAGTTTAGTGGTGGAGGCGTGCTATTAGATTGAAACATACTTTACACTTGATATTTTTCATCGTCCCTTATTTAGTTAAAGCAATGCAGAGCTCCGAAAGATGCATCTGTTTCAGTCATCGGGTAAAATATTGTCGCGTGTTTTCTAGGCAACGCTACAAGACAATTTACGTGGGTCTCGGATTTGGACGAAAATTTATTGGACGATCATTCTTTACACTCACAAATACAATTATATTAACACTTATAACGCGTTCGGATGTTTCTTCTTCAAAGTTACAGCACTCTCGTACCGCTAATCTCGGTGGTGTCTTCTGCTCTGCTCGGAGCTCAACTGTCCTTAGCTCTCGTCGGATACGAACTGTTATATCCTGCACTCGGGCTGAGGAACCGCCTCTGTTGAGTAGGCAGTTTCCTAGGTAGCAGGCGATCTCATTGCCCGTTGCGCAGCGATGGACGTCCTATAGTTCGGCTTTCATGCAGCACGTCACAATACAAAGCATATAATGTTTCACCCATTAGACGGAGGAACTCTTCAATTTCGGTGTGATTGAGTATGGTACTGTGGCCTTTCCTTAAGACACCGTGAAGTGACGGAAGATTGTCCAATATATTTAATTACGACTACAGATCAATTTAATTTCACCTCTGTTGAAATTCTTGAATCTATGGTTAAATTTAAATACATTATGGTCTCTTGAAACATTATGCCATGTGGTTTAGTAAATGGCTACAGATGTTTCAGACGATTTTGGTGCCTCAATTTTCAAGGGACATTGAGGGCTGAGGTTCCTCCGAAATGTTGGAAACCATTTACCAAAATACACGGCATCACATCGCAGAAGACCGTAATGTTGTCACTCAACGCCACAAGAATTGCTACTGCGTGTCTCAGGAGGAAATCTTCAACTGTGAGACGAAAGTGATGAATTTCACAGAACCCTAACCATACATAAAGAAAAAATCCATTTACCATCCCCTAAATTGGACAGTTACAACGGATTCCTAACAGTCTGACTGTCACTTCAAATCAAGTATAAAATCTTCTTTGCACAGCCTAATTCCTTTCTTGCAATTATTCTCAACAACCTTCGGCTATCGACTTCCTCAATTCTCAACTGCAACTGCCAACTCAGGAACTCGACTCAGTTATATTTTCTGCTAAAACTGCCATATCTTCTCACTTATCTTCGCGAAGCTCAACTCTCGACTCAAATCTCATTCTAGCTTCGTGAAATCCTCCTTATAGCCTCGGTAGGACTCACCGAAGACATCGCTTCTTCTACTGTTGCGTGTTGATTAAGTGCTGCATGGACGTGTTTACCGAACAGTTGCGTATCAACGAGCGCAGCGCTGGCTCACAAAGAGAGCCGCTTGCAACACGTCTTCTATTGTTGCGTGACGTCACAGCGTAATCGACGCGTTCCTTTGCTTCGTGTGTAAGGGCCATTACCTAGCAACGGTTGTTTCTGTCCCTCCACAGCTGTTCCTTCGAGTAAATACGTGTATGACACAATATCAAATTCATAGTAAGAATGAAACGTTACGCAAAATACATATATATTCAATATTAGAGTCAATTTTACCGACTACACAACATATTTTTTGTTGTTGTGTAGTCGGTAAAATTGACTCTAATATTGATTAAATACACAACAGGATGCAAGAAACAATTAAAGTTACATATATATTGTCTTTCTACAATTAAACACGACCGTGCCATAGCTCATGCGGTCAGTCGCTGGCTTCCCACCGCGGCGGCCCGGGTTCGATCCCGGGTCTGGTCAAGTGGGATTTGTAGTGGACAAAGTGGCGCTAGGGCAGGTTTTCTGCGAGTACTTCTGTCTCCCCTGTCAATCTTAATTCCACCAATTACTCCACAATCACCTTCACGTATCATCTGGGGTTGGTACAATAGGCCTGAAGTGACCGCAGTACAAGGGACTTAGTCCCAACAAAATATACAATTAAACATATAATTTTCATTTCATGCGTCCTGTTGTGTTATAATATACAATTTCTTTATTAAAACCACCACATTAAGGCACTGACCTTAATATATATGTTTTGACGGTTTTAATAAAGGAATTGTATTAAACATATAATTACTAAACATATTTTGTTTTCCCCTATGTTTAAATATTGAAGGAAGCAGATGTAAGGACTACGTCCTGGCAGTGTCACTTCTTTTAAACTAAAATAGCGTTAGCTTGGGAAGTTGTATTAAGTATCAAATTAATCAGCCAGGCCTACAGTAAAAGCCACTGTTGTAGCAATTCCTTGACTTTAGAAGATTCTCAGCATCAAGAGATGGAACATACTGTACAACAAGATCTAGCTTTTCTCTAATTTCCACTCAGGAGTCGGAGAAAATCGATTGGACGATTACTGAGAGTCTGGCTATAATTAGAAACAGACAGCTTGCTGAAGGAGCGAAGGGTGGGACGAGGAAAGTTACGTCATAATTCTCCAGTTCACTACTGCCACAGGTCGCTTTATTGGTCACTATAACTGCTTTATTAACAATTTTCTTACTACTTCTCTGAACTCAGAGCAAGAAAAAAACATAATAGGCGATTATCTACGTTCATCCGGCGGGATAATTCATTTCATAAGCCTCTTTACAGACTTCCATTAACTTCTGTATGAGAGGTTCAAACCAAATGCTGTAGGCTGAGTTCAATTTTGGTTCAGTTACAAGAAGGCTGTTCGAAATTGTTGCCACTTCTCAAACTAGTGTAACGGATTTGATCAACGCGTTGCCAGACAACAGTTCTATAAACACGGTCAAAGACACAACAATAGATGAGGGTGAGTTTTTATGTCGTCCGTGCCACGCTCAATGTTGCTAACGGCTCAATGAACTCGCAGTCTGACACGTGACACGTGTTTTCTCTGTGGTCTGCGCCATGCAACAATAGAGGGGCTGTGTTCTTTGTGAGTGGTCAGTGCCGAGGGGATATAATAAAATATGGGAATGGGAGTTGACTTCACTTGAGTTTCGAAGTTCCAAGCGAACAGCAGCGTGGCCAGAAGAAGAATTAGAAGACTTAGATCTGTTGCTAGGAAACGGATAGTGAAGACTAGCGGAAATAAACTGAGAAGATTGTCGTGGAACGATTTTTAGTGTGAAAATCAGTAGTAGTGTTATACTTAGTTGTAGTTACGACCTGTAAGTGGTTAATAAATCCGTTTCGCCAAACCAAACGCGCGCCTATAATCACTAATACACGTGATAATAGTATCACTGTACAATAAGCATGTCCAAATGACATAACATGACATAACATTACGGAAGCTATGTTCCATTACGATCTCTTTAGAATGTACGTGACACACCTCTTACTACACTGCATACTTAATGACATTTGAGGAGAAATATGAATGTCAGTAATGTATCTGGTACGTTTGTACTTGATACTGGAGTGTGCGTTGTCGTGTATCCTGTATGGCTGAAATGTTTTCAATTAAATGGAACAGAGAGTTGCAACACTTAATTTTCTGCAATGGAACTTCTTTTAAAATAAGTAAAGATAATTAATAAATTATCCAAAAATAAATTTCACCTGTTTTAATTATAACACTTCTTTTTTGTTGGGACCTAGGTTGCTTAAACAGCCCCTGTCAGCGAAGATTCCAGCAGCTGTCTGCACGAGTGAGCTTGTGATTAAGGAGAAAGGGGAAGTAAATAGGAATTATACAAAGCGGTGCCTTCCTTCCCTTGATCATAAATGTTCAGCTCCCTTGTTTTTACTCTATGATACGGGAACAAAACTGTGAATAAGATCTAAAAGTTTGAGGCGAGGGTATATCAATACAATTATTGGCTTTTAAACATTACCCATCGCCATTTTACATATTTAAAAAAAAGCTTTTCGAAGACTTCACTCTTCGTCCTTTCTGAGGTAAAAGCCTACTCAGATTGGCCCAAAGGATAGAGCTAGTCCCTATGTCGGGACCTAGGGTCTAGGAACCAGGGACTAATTCTATCGATTAGGCAAAAAGGGGTAGGCTTCTTTCTGAAAAAGGAGACCTAATCAATCCTTCGAAACGTTGTTTTTAAATAAGAAACAGGATGATAAATAATGTTCGAAAAGGTATTAATTTTAATAAAACTGTGGGTTAAACTGGTAAAGATCATTTGTGTTTATATTTCTTGATTTTTAGAACAGGGGGTTTAAATTAGTTAGATCATCTTATCATCAAAAGGATATAAATTGCAAAAGAGAGAAGATATTCTCTAAATCAGGAGAATGAATATGAAATCTTTTTTTGTCATATCTCGCCCAAAAATATCAAATACTTTCAATAAAACATATTATTAAATACTGATGTAGATGTAAAAATATGCAGGCCAAATATATTTTAAACATATAATTTGGAGAAAGACAAAAGACGTTACTGCATAGCTGCTATATGCATTATTCTCGTTTCTAGGTCTCCTTACTCGTCTACCTTAAAGATATTCGCCCGAAACGTCCCTAACTTCTACCACTCTACAAGGCGTTATATTGCAGAAATAGAATTCTTCAAAGTTTTCCTTCCTGAGACTACATTATCAGTCACTCCTGACTTATTCCACTATTGACTTACCCTTCTAGAATGGAAGGACAGGAGACAGAAAGTAGAATATATCCTTTTGACTTCATGTATAAAGCTGCTCCATATATCCTTACATCAAGAAATATGTATGAAAGGAAAGTATCACGAAGGCCGCGCCATATCTCAAGCGGTTAGTTACTGGCTTCCCACCGCGGCGGCCAAGGTTCGATCCCGGGTCTGGTCAAGTGGGATTTGTGGTGTACAAAGTGTCCCCGGGGGCGGGTTTTCTCAGAGTACTTCGGTTTCCCCTGCCAATCTTCATTCCACCAAATTCTCCATCATCATAATCCCCCGGGGCAGGCTACAATAGGCCAATGAGTGGCCGCCGTGCCAGTGGACCCAGTTGCACTCCACCCCTCACTAAGCGAATTTAAAAAAAAAGGTATCACGAACTTCAGGTTGTTCACAGTCTCACAGTCTCAGCAGGTGAATGTTTAAGCAGAATGCTTATGGCAGAACTTCCAGTCTACAGTTCAGTGCACTTCACTCGTCTACTTTTCCTTTCTTTCCTTTTGTATTTAATGACGCTGTCTGTATCGAGACTGTATAACGCCGGTGATAGGGTGATTAGTGAATATAGAGCAGTTGGTGGAATAACAATCGCCAGGGAACACCGAAGAACTCGTATGATATTTGCCCTAGTGCCATTTTGTCTACCACAATTCCCAAATGGCATTCTGTTGTTAGGCCATACCCAAACAAGCGTGCGTGTACCTGTTATTGAACTTTAAGCAGTCGCCAGTCGCTATTGTGGCCTTGTGGGATATAAGGCATTACGTAACATCTTGAGAACCCAATAACGGCCAAGAGAATTACAAGCTGTAACAAAGTACAAGGATACGATCCTAATTCCAAACCCCACATTAAAACAGAACTGATTTGTTGTTGGACGATTCCTTCGGATTCAAATACATAATATCTCAAAATAAAATTAAATGTTTTATTGGAAAATAATTTTCGTTTTTCCAAATCCTCCACAAACAAATACAAAATAAACTCCGTGGCCTGTAGTCTGTAAGCGAACTATACCGATCGAGCGACTGCCACTTGTCGGCGAAGTTAGTGCAAACTTTAGCGGATAGAGGGTGACGCGTGGTCAGCGCACGGATCCCACGGCCTCTAATCTCGATATTCTAGACCGGAGCCGCTATTTCCTTGCAATAACTCCTCAGTTATCCTCATGAGGCTAAGTGGACCCCGTTCCAGAACCATTACTTCTCACAAAATTTGGTAGCTCCGGGAATCGAACTCGAGACCTCTGGATCTGTAGCCAGGAACTCTGACCACTCGACCACAAAGCGGTTCCAAATCCTCCACAAACTTTTTTATTCAAATTAAGTTTTTTTTATTGCTAGTGGGGCGGGAGTATGTCCCTTGTACTGCGACCACTTCTGGCCTACTGTACCAGCCCCAGATGATAGGTGAGGGTGATTGTGGAGCAATTGGTGGAATGAAGATTGACAGGGGAAACAGAAGTACTCGGAGAAAACCCGCCCCAGAGCCACTTTGTCCACCACAAATACCACTTTACCAGACCCGGGATAGAACTCGGGCCGCTGCGGTGGGAAGCCAGCGACTAACCTCTTGAGCTATGACGCGGTCCACTTGAAATTCAGTTAGTTTCATTTTAACAAAAATATGAAATGTTACATTTGTTAACAATTACTTCGACAGCGAGCTTAATGGGACTGGCACGGATTTCAATTAATTCCATATACGGCCACGATTTATCTTATAATTTTTAAACATAATAATGATTTTAACCAGAATTTTAAACAGACGAGGGCTTGAAATGAATTTCAGGCTTCTATGTCAAATTAGTTGTGCAAATATAACTTCGTATCACGTGCGGTCGATTTACGTTCTGACTGACCGTACGGAAAAATAAATTTCATATCAAAAGAGAATAGAACTGAGTTGGAAATGATGTGCTGTGTGCTTAGGTTGTACAAAATAATCATATTACTTACACAAGTGTGATACAGGGGCTAATTTCGTACAGGAGAACATCATGAACGAAAGTGTGACCAAATAACTATAAACAAACTTGTATGAGAATTTTATTATATTTTTCATTATACATATGTAGAATATCCTACTATAAGAGAGCATACTTATCTTCTCTATAAATATTTCATCCCATTCAATGCAGGTTTCTCGCGTGTCTCCTTATACAATTAACAATCAAGACAATGATTTGAATGATATATTCTTCAGAAATACTGGCAAACAACTCAAAAGAATCTTATTCTTTTGTTCTTACATCACTGAAAATCTCATCCAAGTCACCATGATTAAATCATAAGATAGATTTTTGTCAAATAAAATAGCAGTACAGGATGGATTAAGAGAGTCGACTGAAGACCCATTTCAGATTAATGATATTGTCACGCGTATGGGGGTACGCGTGATGAAAATTACCGGTTCTAGTTCGGATGATTGGATTTATTGTAATTTCGGTTACAAGTTCTCTTAATCATACTCAATTATAACTTTATCGCTGATTTGGACAATTTACAGTTCACCGTTGCACATGCAATAGGGTTCTCAGTCTTCACTAGTCGTATCCTGGCAACGGATCTCAACACAGAAACTGACACTTCAAATCACTATGAAGTCTTCTTGCCATTTCTTGTTCAATCGTCTTGGAACCTCGTAATTCAACTAAAAACTCCGTCTATCACTCACTCCTCCATCTTACAGCTTAAGCAAGGCACAGGTATGCATCACAGAAAAAAAAAAACATATCACGTGTTCGCTATCTAACGCGCTGGCTGGACCTACAGAAATCTCATCACGTGACCGGTAAGCACTGTTGGAATGTAACGTCACTGTACATGTGTAGGCTGCATGGACACACAATAGAAACACTGCTGCTGTATCGTTGTAAATGGACGATGCGGGCGTTACCTAACAGTGGATTTACATGTCACAATATTCTATCTGGGTTTCAAAGCCGTCATTTTTAGGTTTCGAATCTGGTTCGAAAATTATTTCTTCTGAAGCCCACCTACACTTATGCTGCACTAAATATAATTACTGCAAAACTAAACATTTAATTATTTCGTAAATTCGTGCACCTGCTCCTAAGATTATATGTACTTATACAACGTAGGGGACTGAAGGCTTGAAGTTTATAATATTGAAAAATCTGCAGTAAATACAAAGGTCTGCAACATTAATGTGGACTCTTTTGAAGTAAAACGGAAACGCTTTGAGCTAAGTGACAATTCAACATGGTTCCGGATATTCAAAGAGTACATTATATATACATATATTTTTCCGTTAGAGCTCAAAGATTAAATTTCAAATCCATAAAAATTATCAACTAAAAATTAGAGTTCCGTACATGTTCTTATTTAGGTTTATGTATTTTGCTTATTTATTATTGATTTTCTTACCAAAATACATGGTACCGATTGATCACAGAATTTAATATTCTGCAATTTACATCATTAATATTATTTTTACCTGTTGCTTCCGTCTCCAAATAGCTGAACGCTGCCATGCCTCATGGGATATATATCGTATTAGCTCTTATACCTACATTCTCAAGAATTAACTTATTTTATTTCATTTACCTGGACTCTTCAAAATTCTAGAGGAAAATAGCACTTAATTATGCTTTGTAAAAGACAGCATTTAATTATGCAATCTAACCCCATTGTTAGGTAAAACTTATTAAGTGCAACACCTTGTAATGTCTGTACTTCAATAACTGTGTACATAATGAAGTCACACTCGAATTCTGATTAACTATTTACCTGGACAGAGACAACAGAGTAATTTGCACAGTAATTATACAGGTAATTGCAATGCGCCTCCTTTTAGAGGCAGGTGAGAAGGAGGCATACGAAACGTGAAATCTTATTTTATATAATACGAGTGTTTGTAACAGGCCACAAATATGAGTTTCACATAGCACGGTTTGAAACACATTTAAAGTTGAAACTGTATGTCTCATAACGTTCCTTCGAACGGCACTATGCAACACATTTTGCGATATCTGGTTTCCAAAACAAACAGGTGAAATACCTAACCGATCAAAACGTGGTGGAAAATCCAAAGGGACAGAAGGCACTCGTTTGCAAAAATCTGACTATCCCCCACGAAGGGACACAACTTGAGATCGTGACTCTAGAGGCAACGCATATCTGTTGGCTGCTGGTCCATATAGCCAAATTCGTGAATATGGGTTCAAGACCTTCTTCAGAAGCTCAGACGGTCAATAAATTCCCAGCTTTGTATGGAATTCGAATGTACACTATCGGGTTTTAAAGACTCCGCAAATGGTC
Organism: Cryptotermes secundus; assembly: GCF_002891405.2. NCBI lineage: Eukaryota > Metazoa > Arthropoda > Insecta > Blattodea > Kalotermitidae > Cryptotermes > Cryptotermes secundus. Next base: position 1,158,071 of record NW_019742961.1, on the reverse strand, counting down.
ACTCTCCTGAGACCGTAAGCCAAGTCCAGCGTATCCCTTTAACGTGAGCGCAAAATCCTCATAAGAACCCTCTCGGATATGTATCGTTTGTTCTTTGTTCATTTTGAAAATGTGTTTTCAACTGGGTAACACTTTGTAAAAGTTTGTGACGATGGTATATTGCTACAAGTATTATGTTTTTGGACATTATCCATATCCGGACAAAGGGGCTAGCGTATTGGGCCCAAATGAATAGGTTTTACCTGAGGACGGGGACAGATTCCAGTGTCCGAAACGTTGTGTTTTGAAAAGGAAACAGGAGTTGTTTTTTTTAATATATAAAATGATGAATAATGCCCAAAAACAAAATAATTGTGGGTAATATTTTTTCGCTTCCTAAGATTTGATCGGTCTGTTACGAATTTAGGACCTACGTTCATTTATTTCGGTTTCGGCTCTAATAAAGCGGATTCCCTCTATTAATTCATTGGTATTTGTGAAAATAGGCAGCACCTTATATTGCAGACAATATAGCTCAATGCGTGCCATCTGTAAGCAGGAACATGACGACGGAAACAACGGTTTCAGAAGAACATATATTTGCGAAATATTCGAAGAAGCAATGCTCCATTATAAAAGATACATTAGCATTTTTGTCGCGTACCACAAATTGCGAATATCGCAAAGAAAAAGATCTAAAGGGAACTTTCCTCCAATTCCCCACACCACCATCTTCCTCAATCACATCAGAAGGGCATGAGAACTACGGACCTTCTCAAAAATTCCGCTTACAGCGTTTCAGTCCTTTTTTATTCAGTGAGGGTTCCGACACATTTTATATCGAAGATGAGTGTTCTAGGAGATTGAAGCCTTGCTAGACGTCGCTGTTGACTCATAGAAGTGTCGGCAAAGTAGATGTCTGTGACCGATCGAATCAATCATTATCCAGCTGGATGAACCAACACGGTTGTTTAGTATAAATCTTTGACAACCGATTTTCATATAAATGAAACATAAAATTCAGTATGTACCTCACAGAAAAAGCATTACGTCTCCGCTAGAGAGAATAATTGGTTAATGACGTTTATGCAGAAAAAAATCTGTGTATTGTGATAACACACGAATACCTTCTGTGGGCAAAATGCAGAGTTTTAATATGTTAAAGAGGGCGGTACTTGTACTAGCCATTGGTCTTGAAAGGGCTAACCCTAACGACACCTCTTTCCGAAGCCTAACAAAGACAGAGATAGTTGAGTAAAATAAAAGGAGCAGTTACCAAAATACATAAATAGATTATTTTTCTAAAAAAAAGGTAAAGAAGGTAAACTTTTCTCTGCACAGTTGATTAAGCAACTCACCATGAAGACATACGGGGGAGTGGAGGCACAGCTCCATTCAAATGTGTCTGCGAGTTACTACAGCAACTAATTTCCGATGCTAAAACCGAATGTTGCTGTTGAGGGGTCACAACTCTTGTTTTGTATTCAGATGATTCAGGATTGAAATCTCGAACCAGAGACCAACTACAGTTGCTGAAGCTTTCCATGGTTCCCCTGAGTTCTTCCAGGCAAATGTGGCTCTAGAACCTTGAACTAGGCCACGTCTGCTTAATTCCAACTCGTATCCAGTCAGCTTATGCCTGGATGCTGTATAGACTTAGCAGTTGATAAAAAAAAAACAAAAACTGAACTTTAATATTGTCACGTGTAAGGGGGCATGAGTGACGAATAACGAATTCTATATCAGATGATTGGATTTTTTTGGCATTTCGGTTACAATCTCTCTTACGTATAATCAATAGAGCGTTACCGCTGATTTACATAATTTATATTTCACTGTTGCACAAGCATTAGGATTCTCAGTTTCGATTAGTCTTCTCCTGGCAACGGAATTAAAACAGTTTCACTGTGACTAAACCTTCTAATCACATACTAAGTCTTCACAGGCCAACTTCTAATTCCTCTCCATCTACGAACTTCTCGTGGCTATGTGCCACCGAGAGCTGAACTGCTGTGTACCGTTGTATTCCCTTTCTCTTGACTGAAATCTGACCCAATTCTCTTGACTCAACTTTGATCTAATTTTAGCTACAGGCTGTTGTTATATAGACTCCGCACAGAAAACACAGCTTCCTCTATTGTTGCATGAAGCAGACCACATAGAAAACACAGCTTCCTCTATTGTTGCGTGGCGCGTGTGTAGGAAAGCGTTTACCGAGCTGTTGCTTTGATCAAATCCGTCACATTATGTCAGAACTTGTATTGATTAAACACGATAAGACAGATAAATAAAACAAACTGTAGCTTACAAATAACAACGTACATTTGTATTTATTGTATTATATTCATATGAGTTCTAGCTGTAGCTCCTCATACACTTAACTTGTATTCAGCTGTTGCCTTCTGTACTACTACGTGACATTGGTAACGTCAACTAACATTTCTGATACTCGTCTTAAGAGTTCCATTGACGTCAGTTCTGAGGAGTAAATTTTGTCCTTACTAAACTCCGATCTTATGAACTGACACCGGGTGGACGGGAAGGCCGGATAATCTGTCAACCTCTACCCCAGAATTTCAATTCGTTTTCAGTTATCGGAATGGGGGGTGTACCAAAGCGCTGAAAGATATGAGCATATCCCTCAATCCTTGGAACAGGCTAATTTTCTAGCAGACCCAGATATGCATTACCCTTTATAGCCCTTCTGTTTAATAACTGGATTTATCACTTACATGTGTAATTAGATTAGTGGGGGGTGAGTCCAAATGGATCCACTCGGCACGGCGGCCACTGATTGGCCTATTGTAGCCTGCCCTGGGTGATTATTATGATGGAGAATTTGGTGGATTGAAGCTTGGAAGGGGAAACCGAAGTACTCGGAGAAAACCAGCCCCAGTGCCACTTTCTCCACCACAAATCCTACTTGACCAGACCCGGGATCAAACCCGGGCCGACGCGGTGGGAAGCCAGCGACTAACCGCTTGAGCAATGGCGTGGCCTACATGTGTAAGATTTGAGGTTTCCATGGCGGTGACAATGAAGAACGCCGTCTTCTGGCATGTGAAGCCATGTATATATTGTGTAAGCCGACGTTTCGGAGGAACATGTCGCTTCCATCCTCAGGGTAGAAAAATCAGGGAGCGAAAAACTGCCTATATGTTCCTCCGAAACGTCTGTTTACACAATATCTGCATGGCGACACATCCCAGAAGACGGAATTCTTCATTATCACTTATATGTTTAATAGTATACCAATACATTCATATTAAGAATATACTGTTTTTATTCTAGCGGCTCGTTCGAGTGACTACAACAAAAAATCGACAGATGTGTCATCTGCGAAACTTCTAACATACATAATATTACTTTCTTTTCAGAACTAGAAAATTGCTCATACGGTCGTCGTCATCTTTAGCTTTTATATAAAAAAAGTCCATCTGCTGTAGTGGTATGCTACAGTGCACCATCACCAGCGTACAGAGTACGTGTCAAAAATTTTCTAACGCATCTTATAACCCGCAGAATGAAAGTTACGTCGGAAAGCACGTGGTTAACAGCTGAACAGAAGATGGATATATGTCCAACTTAAAAAGCAGCTCACGCTGATATTATGCGCAGGAAATCAAATAAAGTTTTTTTTTTTGTAAGTTATAGTCATTTTGTTCTTCTACCTCCCAGAGTGACCAGTCAAGATACTGTCACATGCATGAATGACTACAGACGGGGTCTGGATTGGTAATAGGATTTATTGAACTCTTTTGTTTTCAATGGCTCTTACAGCCCATTCAGGGTCAAGGCCTCTTCTCAGTTCCGTAATCATTTTTCACAGACGGTAGGACTCCTTGGACGAGTGATCAGCCCATCGCAAGGCTGTTACATACACACAGGACGACACAAACACAGAATCAATGCACACAAACATCCATGCGTTGAGTGGGATTCGAAGCCACGATCTCAGCGTCCGAGCAAGTGAAGACAGTTCATGTCTTAGACCGCGCGGCTACTGTGATCGGCTATTGACCACCTAGAGGTCTAACTACTAGTAACCATAGCGCTGTTGATACTTCATACATTCTGCAGTTCACTAAAATATGTACTAAGTCTTCTCAGTTTTCTGTGTCTTTACCCGTCGTTGTCTGGTAACGAGTTCCAACTGCGGACATTTCTCTTACTCTGGGTGGGTTCCCGAACTGTCCCTGGTTTCAGCTGCCAGCTTCTAAACGCAGAAGACCACTACGACTGAACCGCAGTAGAGTTCTCTAACTCAGTAACTCCCCAACCAACTCGCTTAACTGCACTATACTAGACTATCTGAACTGAACTCGGTCGGTCGAGTGATATAGCCTACGAGGGAACGACATAGAAAACACCGAGTCCCACACTACTTCCATGGTTGCACGCGGGCCGCTGTTAAGATACGGTTCCAATATTTTTGCGTGTTTACGAAGTTGTTGCATAACAATGGCCATTGCCTCGTTGTTTACGTCGCGTTCGTTCCCCAGCAGCGGGTCTATACGCCAAAATATCTTAAAGGAACGGGCTGTGGCCTATCAATTGTGTTCAAGCAATCGACTTTAGAGACTGAATACATGACGGTTCCTCCTACTGCTTAGCAAAGCTCTGCCATGCAGATGAATTATATAAGACAGAATATTAAATTTCAACCTGAGTCCTTTGTAATGCTCCAAAATATTAAGTCACTAACAGCGAAAATAAATGTCCGTGAACCAACGAAAAGGCAAAGACGAAATTAATCCAGGTTTCTTGCAGAGAAGTGAAACTTGCGTAAAATAAGAAATCATGAAGCAACAATATTAAGGACTGAAATGAGAGACTTAAAGTCCTTCCGACTACAACATACAGAGGGGAAGAAGGAAACGACTGCAGATAACGCTTTCAAGTGCATAATTAGCATGGCTAAGAAGGACTAGAAATGTCTACATCTTTCATAAAGTAAACACGGAAGAGGTACTGCAAAACACTTTATCGTTCGTCTGTAGTTGAGTGAATACAAAAAGAATATAACAGCAAAGTCCGAATATTAATAATTACACCTATCACTTAGTGTAGGTATGTTTACGTATCAATTAAGTATGCCTTTCCTCTAGAGTAAACCAACACTGAATCAGGGCTTTATACTGAAAGCTACACATTGGACATAACATAATAACATAATCCTCTTCTTGTCATGGTTGCTAAAATGCTGGTTTCAAGAACTTCTCAATATAGGCCTATTCAACATGTCTCAAAACAAGTTCCCCGTCTTAAATACTGCATTTTAATTTCACACAAACTGAAGATTAATTTAAGACTAAATACAAAATTAAATCTGCAGTTCAATTCGAACAAAAAATTCATTCATGAACACAGAATCGATATTTTTATATGTCCGACTGAACCTTAGGGAACTGCATTCAGATGATTTCAAAGGAAATCCAAAACTAAGCTATTTCTCTCACAAAAATCGTATTTGTTTTTTTTATTCATTTTTGCATTAACCTAATTAAAAACTTCAAATTATTGTCTTCTGAGGAGGGGGTGGTATGGACAGGATTGATCTGGCTCAGGATAGAGACCAGTTTGTGAAAACGGTAATGAATTTTAGGGTTCGTAAAATGTTGGGAAGTTCTTGAATAGCTATACAACTGGCGGCTTTTTAAGAAGGGCTGATCTCCATCAAGTTAGGTTTTGTCTTCTGAAATGTGACCCCGTGTAACCTGGTATACTTCTTCCCGAATTTCGGAGAATCGGTTTATCTTCGCTTTCACTGCAGAGGGGTTGCGTGCAGGGTAAGGAAATTTGTATAATTATAAGCAGAGGGACGGCTGAGGTAGGGACTCTGAGCGAACCAATACGGGCAACGAGAAGGGTAGAGTAGCCATGTCTTTGATTTCTAAAGGGGCAGTTTTCCAAGAGCACTGAGATGGTACAAAGCATGGTTTTGAGTAAACCAGTGGGTTTCATTGGGAGACCATGAGCGACAGAGAAGGAAAGAAACAAAGGCCCTGAATGGTCACTCCTGTTGGTTCGCTTAGGGCCTCAATCATGTCAATCTGCCTATATTCGAACCCCTCTTTCCGCGCTCGGATTACTCAGAACTTGAAGAGTGAGGCAGGTAGTTCATTGGAAATAGAGATTCAACATTTACCAGACTACACTGCGTCACATGACATACTATGGCGCCGCGAGAACTTCAAATCTCGCAAACAAAATAAAATAAAAATTTCCCGTCGGTACGGTTAATTTTTATATTCAAACTGACACAAAGAAAGTGGCCCAATGTTCGGACCGCTTCTGCCAGCTTTGCAAATACCGACAGAATATGAAATATAGTCAATGTTTTATTATTATTTCAGGCACTTGTTCCCGCTCTCCTTTGTAAAGGGTTTCCTAAGACAAACACTTATTCATGTTTACGGAAAATAATGTGGACGGTTCTGTCACGATGAGGATTATATAAGCATCAGGAATATAGACAAAGAACTGTAGCGGCATATTGAGCAAGAAACGCGAGCCGTTTAAACATGGAAATGCAGCATGTTGATTCAGGGCATACAAAAATATCTTAATGAACTCAGAATATAACTGGGGCTGACCTAGGTCCGTCCACAATGGACGTACTTGTTTCTAGAGAGAAGAGAGTGTCCGGAGTACGGCGCGAAATAACAGAATTAGCCGGGCACGTCCGAGAACGCGACGCCTCACAAGCCGCCTTGCTGCCAAGGCTACGGTTCATTACTCTCAAGTTCTCCAGAAAGAAACTCGGGCTGATCACAGCAATACAAATTAAATTAATTTCGCTTGTCTGGTCACTGTTCCCTTCTCTTCAGCGCAGACGCAACAGAACCTAACCATAAACAGCAACTCTGCAAATATGAGTATTGTTTTTGTATTTGTCCATGTATTCAGCCAGGCAGTAAATAAAATATATTGACGCTAAATATTACTCTCACAAAAGAAATATATATTTTATACGTGTATGAATTGCAGGCTAAAAGCATAAGGAATAGAAAGTTAAAATAAATATAGACAGAGCATTACGCATCAGAAGATTGACGACAGACGTAGTATATATAGCCATCTCATTCATAAAGCTGCATTTAGCAAGAAGAAGAATCTTTTTACCAGCAAATTGGACTTAAATTTGAGAAAGAAACTAGTGAAATGCTACATTTGGAGCATAGCTCTGTATGGGGCCAAAACTTGGACACTTAGGGCAGTAGACCAGAAACATCTGGAAAGTTTTGAAATGTGGCGTTGGAGAAGGATGGAGAAGATCAGTTGGACCGATTATGTGAGAAATGAAGAAGTGTTAATTAGAGTCAGTGAGCAGAGGAATATCCTACACGAAATAAGAAAACGGAAGGCTAATTGGATTGGTCATGTTTTACGCAGAAACTGCCTTCTAAAAGAAGTTATCGAAGGAAAGATAGAAGGTCGGATAGAAGTGACAAGAAGACGAGGAAGAAGACGTAAGAAGATGCTGGATGACCTTGGGGACAGAAGAGGATATTTTCATTTGAAGGAGAAAGCTCTAGATAGCATTAGGTGCAGGAATTGTTTTGGAAGAGACTGTGGACCTGTCGTCTTGACAGATTACTGATGATGATGATTCGTATTTAGTTACACGGATGGATGGGATGAGATGGGTGGATAGATACATACAAAGTAGATAGATGGATGGATAGATAGATAGATAATTATCTATTCAGACAGACATGACTGAGAAAGAAATGTACAGGTATATAGATATCTTGCCGGTCACGGTAGCCCAGCGGTCTAAGGCATGCACTGTCTTCGCTCGCTTGGAAATCGGGATCGTGGGTTCGAATCCCACTCAGGGTATGGATGTTTAGTTTGTGTGTGTGTATGCGTTTTTCTGTGTTTGTGTACAGGTAGAGGCCTTGCGACGAGCTGATCACCCGCCCAAGGAGTCCTACCGAATGTATAAGATCTAGAAAAACCGAAGTGAACGGAGAAGTTCATGAAGGTAGGCCTAGGCCCACTGGGGCTGTAGTGCCAAGGAAAATATATATAGATATCTTACACGGAGCTAGACAGTCAGGTGTAGTGATAAACAGATATATAAATGGATAGACATAAAATAGAAAAAATAAACAAGGCAGAAGAAACAGATATACGGTCCGAAACAATAGCAGGAAGATACATTATAAGAAAAAGAAATAAAAATTGACAATAGGTAGAATTCAAGGAAACTGTAACTCAGAGAATTTCTAATTAAAGAGAAGAGAAGAAGGAACGAGGAAGGAAGAGGAGAGAGACCAGAACATATTACACCGAAGGAAAGCGTGGGACAGTGTCTCTGAGATCAGGCAGCATGAACTCCTAATAGTAACACATCTCTGGACAGTAAACAGCAATTGTTCGAACCATCAGTCCTGATATAAGGATAGGGGAAACGCAGAAGACAAAGTGGACGTACGACATAGCCATGTGTTGTTTCGTAAGGATTCTCTGCACCGAAGGAAGTTTCCAATATTTTGGATTAAACAAGTCTGTCAACAATTAGCCGAAATTCTGTAACAACAGTCACTCCTTAAGAAAGTTTCGTGTAGATAGAGGGTAGAACATAGAGTTCGTGTTATGAGGAGAAAAGATCTTCCTTCGTCACTATGTCAAAATCGGTTTCAAAGGACCACACATTCACTGGGTATCAGTATATTCTTTCCTCGCGGGCAAATCGAATGCAGCATAAAGCCCAATATTTTGTGCTGAGATTAAGCATCCCATAACCTCTAGCTCCAATCCCTCATACAACTTCCTCGAACGATGCTTTAGAGAAAGGCCTACGTAATTTCTTATCTTAGCAAGTCTTCAAAGCATTTATAATAGCATGAAACGATGTCATTATTCTATAAAATACAAATCTTAATTAAATCTCTTACAACCCCATAACATCAAGGTCTAAAGTTGAAGAAGGATTTATATGATGGCACTTTATTATTACTCGCTAAAACCTCAAAATATTCCTGCAGACTATAGATTACCATAACATAATTGTTTGTTAGGAAACGTAAAAAGGGGTGAAGAATTTAAAAAAAAAATAAGCGTCTTGTAATAAAATCTCTTCATATTTCTAACTTCATATTACGTACAGAGGAAATATGATGCATGAATATGGAATAGACATTGGGTGACCAGGTGCGTTAGACAACTGGTAATTTTTACGTTCGGGAGGCCAAATTTAACTACACCAAATTTCAGTTAAGAGGATTCAGTAGCTTAACACAATCCGGCAAACCTCAAATTAAGAATGGACATCATACTGTAAATTTGTTTATGTGAAAGAACTCTGTCGTGGCTTCTTTGGAGGCCAGGTTATTGGAACTCAGGTTCCAATAATCCTCACGTGCTTCATATTAGTACTGTCGCGTGTGTGAGTGACTATAGACGGGATGCGGATTGGTGATTCGATTTATTAACTACTTATATACTCACGACTCGTGACTAAACTTTATAAATCACTGACACATATACTAGTGTCCTCAGTCTATTAAAGTCTTCACGAGCCGTTTCCTGGCAATGGATTTTAACACAGGATTTATGACAGTCCCACTGATTTACACATTCCAGATACAACACATAAATTCTTTTCTTCACAGCCGGAATTTCAACTGAGCACTTCTGCAACTAACTCGAGGCCATTTCACAACAACCCGCCAGTCATCTCTTTACCGCCTGTCAACTGACTAAACTCTCAACCTCACGGTTATAACATGTCGGCACGGACCACACAGAAAACACAGCTCTTCTATTTTTGTATCTGGATTCGTTGTCGAAGAGAAGTGCTAACCGCGCCGATGCGTAGTAACGGCCGCGGTACGGACCACAGAAAACACCACACCTCTTTTGCTGTACGATTGTTGCTTTCGTGTCTGTTGCTGCGGGAACATGTTTACCAAGCTCTCTCTCTCTCTCTGTATATATATGTATATATATACATACACGAGTATATATAAATGCTTATCTCGCTCTACACGCTACAATACCAAACAAATGCTAATATAAATTTTAGGAATGCGAGCTGAAACAAGTTCAAAATGAACAAAAATATTTCCTAAGTGTAACGTTGTTGTAATCGTACTACAAAATTCTTTACTAGGTACAAATTACCCCTTTAGACATCATTTTCGTCTTCCCCTAAAGAAAACATTCTTCTGAGAGCATTAAACATAGAAGAGTCCTGTTATAATGATGTCAAGCTTAGGGGCCAGTGATGAACCTGGGGTAAGTAACGGAGTACATCAGGGTTTCTGGGTGATTACGTCTGCCCTGAACCCCATGGACAGGCACACAGTCCTGAAGGAAGACTTCCCTCCGTTATGATCAACTCTCCTTTCCTCCAGAAAACGCTTCTTGTGTTGGCCAGTACTTCACGCTTCCCCTTGTGAAGTGTTTACCAGAATGAGGAGAAATTGCTTGTGGGGTTTAATCTCCTGGTGGCATCTGGTGATTAAGTGTTCAGAGCACAGCGGCTGCTTTAATATTAAAAAATTCTTAACTTTGCCCACAGAGTGTGTAAACTGGATACTTTTGAACAGCGATTATTTCGCAAAACAGCATTAACGGCTGTTCTTCGTTATGGAGAAGCAATATCCTTTGTTTTGGGGTGGGATCTAAATCTCTAAATATTATGCAGGTTAATTTGAGGTTACGAAGAGTTGTTCGGTACATAGAAATGCGAAGACAATTTCAATAATATACTCGTATTATGAGAAAGGAAGAACTAGATCATAAAACACACTAAACGGATATCCCAAAATGGTAGGTAGATGTATTTCATTCCAAACGAGTTACTAAATTTCACTGAATATTCCAAATACAGCCTTGTCTTTCATGAGAACTAGTCCTATATACTTACTCGTATATTTAATATTTAAAGCAGATTTAACTAATTGTTTAGCCTATTTACCCATCACGAAAAAAATTAAAGGAAGCTTATGAGCTAACTTTTCTGTCTGTCTGTATATCCATTCGTTTGTATTTCATTCATTCATTCATCAGTGGCCCTACAGCCCTTTGTTGGGCCCTGGCCTCTTCAATTTCGTAACCTTCTTTTTACGCAGACGGTAGGACTCTACCTATACACAGGACAACACAAACACAGATATCCATGCCCAGATTTGGATTCGAACCCATGAGCCCAGCGTTCGAGCGAACGAAGACAGTTCATGCCTCAGATCGCGAGGCTACTGTGATCGGCTATTTGTTCAACCGCTTTAAATTTTAGGCTTATAAGGTTTATGAGATCATCTTGCTGTCTGTATATCCCCTTTTATTCTGTTCTTTTGCGGCCTGTGTCTTATAAAAGGAAAGTAGGTGAGGAGATCTTCGCAGAACTACTTGTCTTAGCATATAGTTCTAATAAAATGTAGCTGTCGATTTATCCGCCCTCCCCCATTCTCAATAACATTTGATTGAACTAACAGGTTTTCCTGAAACTTGCCGTGAGCTCGATTATAACGGAAATCTCTTTCACATTTTCATTGTTTCGCTGTCCCACATAAAATTAGGCCGTGCCCACGTGTGACGCGGTAGCGAACTGCAGATGCTCGTGACATAGGGACTCGAGCAGGAATCGTGTTCTCTGTGGAAACTTCTCTGAAGGATCTACCACCTCTGATAAGACAACCTGCCTGTCGACTGAAACGGAACAACGCGGAATCTCATGTTCAGGGAGGAATATAAGACTGCGGATGTTCGAAAACATTGAGCTCGGGGAATAACTGCATAATGAGGAACTTTCTACCTTGTACACTTAATTAAATATAATTACAATATCAAGTCAAGGATAGTGAGATAGGCAGAGTACGTAGCACGTATGGGAGAGAAGAGTAATGCACACAAGAATTTGGTGTGAAAGCCCAAAGGAAAAAGACTGCTAGGAAGAATTTTGACGAATGTTGGAGGGTAATATTAAAACGGAACCTAAATAAATTGGATAGGCTGCTTTGGATTGGATCAATCTGGCTGTAGATAGGGGCTAGTGGCGGGCTCTTGTGAACACTACTGGACTGGTGGCTTCTCAAGTAGGACTCCTCTGAAAGGAGTTAGTTAATCTAAAGGAACAACGCGGTAACCGTGCGGAGCCAATAAGCAGCTTTCTCTGTGACGACGATAACGAGGAGAGACAGGCGAAATTTTGTATGACTCCAGGTTATTGGCTTACCTATAAATTGTTAATGGAACGTTTCTGCATGTTGATTGTTACAAACATGATGGCCGCGAGAAGCTGACATTCGATCAGGAATATGTAATGCAGTCAGAATCTGTACAAGTGGGAACTGCGTACGAAATTATTGTTATTCCCCTTCGAGATGTTGTTGGCTTCAATACACGGAGGAATTTTGAGGAAGGCGGCGTCAGAAGGTGTCGGTTGCAACTTCCTGTTACTACGGCTAATGCGATTACTTGCTCTTGGGAAGCTTCCTATTCGAGTTCTTTGCTGTCTGTCTGTCTACCTACGTATCTACCTACATACCTACCTACCTATCTATCTACGTACGGTTCTACAGCCCTTTGTTGGGCCCCGGCCACTTTTACACAGTCGGCAGGAGACCTTTGACGGAGGATAAACTCTCAGCAGCGCCGTTACCTACACACAGGACAACACAAACACAGAATAAACGTACACAGACATCCATGCCGCGAGTGGGATTCGAACCCACGAACCGGGCACTTGAGCGGGTAATGACGGTTCATGCCTCAGAACGTTCTGCCATTGTCTTCGGTTCGACTTTCATGTACTACACCATAAGGTCCTAATTATCACCGAGAGGCTTGACTTCGATTTGACGGTACTGATACGCGTTAAGGGTCGATCTCAGTGGCCGCGCGGTCTAAGGCATGAACCGTCTTCGCCTACTCGAACACTGGGATCGTGGGCTCGAATCCCACTCGAGGCATAGATGTCTCTCTGCGTTTATTGTGTGTTTGTGTTGCTCTGTGTGTATAGATACCGGTCTTGCAATGGGCTGATCTCCCGTCCAAGGAGTATTACCGCCTCTGTATAGGATTAAGACACTGAAAAACGGCCAAGGTCCACAAGGGCTGTATAGCCTTAGGTAGACAGACAGATAGATAGGTAGATAGCTTCACGTTAGGGAACCACCGAACAATAAATATGGGGCGGTTATTACTGAAGGATAATCCTGTCTAAAGTTTTATTCAGGACATCTTTGGCGGAAATTTTGTTTATTCCTCTCCATTAAGGGACCTACGTTCACATTTTCTTAACAACGAGAATTTTCTTTTTGTTAGGATTTTTAACTTACTATCCTTTGGTACAAAGTTATATCCATGGAAACAACTTCTTAAAAGACAAAAGGACAGTACTGAAACCCTTGAAGGTGGTGATCTCTCTTCGGTTCTCCTGAAGTCATGAAGCGAGAGTACTATAGGGCGCAGATTCAGAAGTGCGAATGAGACAATAGTCCAAGAGAGAAGAAAGAATTCGAGAGACTATAGACTCTTCAATATTCAGCGTGTTACCCAGCAAGCAGACGCTGAAGACGTTTTGTGTCTTATAATTTATCTCAGTTACATCTGGTGACTATCAAATAAGTCGATTCACCAATCCAAACCTCGTCTATGAGTTACTAATACATGTGACAATGCAAAACTGTACGCCTGAATGTTGCTTAGCCCGTTAAAGAAGAACGGTAATTATATATACGATACATTTTAAATTCAAGGTCAAGGTGAGGACTGACGTGCTTTTTCAATAAACAGACATCACTTCCATTCATAATGTCACCAACCTGAGACTCGTAACGGAGATGAGCCGTATTTTCAGTGAGACAGAAACGGAAAATTGAAATGTTATTTAGCCGCAATTTATGCTTCAATGTATGAAACAAACGACTAACTTTATGCTTAACATACTCCACGTGTTATCTAGAGGAACTTCATGTTTCAAAGGAACGAACAAAAGTGTAGCTTTATTCTTATCATATTCCCCTGCATTTACACAGCACTTCTCTCAAGCAGCAAGAGAAGCCACTTCTCGAAATTGCACTTGCGTTCAGAATGAAAGTGACAACCGAAGAGGAAAATCAGGGACATAAAAAATTTCTGCAAGTTGTGGACTGCTCCCTCGACAGGTCTAAAGCATCGTCCTGGAAGGGTAGACATGACGAGTTTTGGATTCTGAACACTGTACTAGTGGGACGCAGGACGGACGTGCGTAATGTCTGCAATTAGAGTGGTTAATGTCCCATAGAGGAGGCAGTTCATCACTCTGAGACCCTTAGGAAAAGAAGGGAAGAGGTCGACTCGAAAACAGGAGAGAAGGAATGGCGATCATGAACAATACTGCTAAGCTTTTATGCAAGGAAAGTACAGAAATGATGGGAGAAATTCAAGAAATATTCTAAATTAAATTTCAGATATTACAGAAATGTCTGCATAAACACAAATACAGGAATACAAACGTTTCGAATCACAAACATTAAGGACATCACACTTTTTCTTCCTCTTCAATAATTATCCGTATCTGAAGTGGTTTCAAGAATTCAATGTTATTTTATTCGACCCCATAGCACTCAAATGAGATGTAAGAATATTTTAATACTCGTATATAGAGAGCGAAATGCTTTTCCAAGAAATGTCCTATAGTTCAAGGCAAGTTCCCGCTTGACTTGCGTCATATGAACTAGGACTGAACACACGTTAAGACTGTGAAAAATTAACTAGCATAATTTTTCATGATAAAAGTAAAGCAGCATGTAGCACGAATGAGGGAGAAACGAGGAATGCATATAGGATATTAGTGGGGAAAGCTAGAAGGAAAGAGACCACTGGGAAGACCAAAGCGTAGGTGAGTGGACAATATTAAAATGAGTCTTAGAGAGATAGGATGGGGTGGTATTGACTGGATCGATCTGGACTAGGATAGGGACCAGTAGAGGGCTCTTGTGAATACGGTAATGAACCTGTGATTAAATTCAACTACAACCAATACCATATTTTGTGCAATGACATGTCTCTACAAAAACAAAACTAAAAAGCAGTCTATATTTTGGATCTAGCATATACAGGTTAAATTTCCCACCCAAGGCAACAAAAATCGAGACAAGAATAACCCAAGTATGGATTTGCGTTGCTCAAAGCTGTGGTGAGACAAGGCTATCGTGTTTCCTTTGTCTGGCATCCTCCTCTATAGCCTGTGTTGGTTTGGAAAGAGGTTGTCTGCGTTCCCCGGATGGGAGAAATGGAATTTCAGGAAGTGGAAATTCTAAATTCATACCATGCCTACCACCATAGCGTCAGTGTGCCTAGAAACATGAAGAGCAGGGCTTTAGGTACCAGGAAGGTTCTTAATTACCCATTTATCCACAGGCAGCAGCACTAACGCACTGGTAATATATTTATATATTTAAAATATATGAAACTACAGTTTTGCCTGCTGTTTCTATGAGCGAAATTTGGTGTCTCGTACATTGGGAGGAATACAGTGTTTTGAGAACAATTTTCTCAAGAAAATAACTGAATCTCTAGACAGGAATATATAGAAGTATGGAGAAAATTACATATGAAGAGCTTCATAAGGCGTACTGTTCACTAGATAATATTACAGTGATAAAATCGAAGGGGAAACGACGGAAGTTACATGCGGGAAATAAAGGGGACGATAAAAGCATGTAGTACATAGTTCACAAAACCCAGTTCCAGGTAGCATAAAGATAATATTAAAATCGATCTTAAAGATATAAATTGTGAGAATAAACGTAAAGTTTCTCGTGTTTACTTAAGAACTATGCCATGAAGGAGTATGGGAAAGTGTAGTAAGAGCGCCACACATACTTGTCCTTGGAAGTAGATAAGGTTAGTTGCCAGCTTCAGACACCGGGACCTCTGCCTCTTAAAGATGGGAACGTGTGGTCTAGATTCAACTGNATGGTGTATAACACACAGAGATAATGGGTTTTCGGACTTTATCCATCGTCCTGGGTTTTAACATAACTAAGAAAGACACGACGTTTCGGAAACTGGATCTGTTTCCCAACAGAATAGGTGTTTTCCCTCACCTGAGGACGGAAACAGATCCAGTTTCCGAAACGTCGTGTCTTTCTTAGTTATGTTAAAACCCGGACGATGGATAAAGTCCGAAAACCCAAAAACTCTGAGGGCAGAGTAGTAACTGCAGTTAAATGTATATTAGAGTCAATTTTACCGACCACACAACATATTTTTATTATTATTACACTATATGTTTCGACCTCAAGTGGTCATCCTCAGGTGTACGAACACAGCTGTATAATTACACGCAATCACATTCGTCTTCTCACTTATTCGATCCTGTATCTTATTCAGGCTCACGCTCAATAAATCAAGTTCTCTCATAAAACAAAAGTTAAAATTGTTCTAAAATTCAAAAGTTAAAATTTAAATTTAAAATTGTTTAAAAAATTTAAAGTTTGTGAATCGAATTTCAATTCAGGTCACTTGTTATGCATTCGGGAGGTGTTCGGTTCGAATCTAAGCACGGATACCGGCTATCATAGCTAAGGTTCTTCGTGGCTTTGCTCTGTGCTCCCAGACAAATGCCGGGACTGTACTTCCTTTAGGACACGAAACCTAATCCTTTCCCATTCATCTTCATTATTCTGTCTACTATTGACGCTACATAGTCAAGCCACTGACAGCTTTGTAAAACGATCCTCAAAGAAATGTTTTACGTTGTTACAGCACTTTCTTTGACATTAACACAAATGCTACTCTAGTTGGACGTTCTTCCGCTGTACATAACTTCAGGACCCTGTAGCTACTTGCAGTATCGCATTTCACACGACTGGCATGATGGTTTCACGCTACTAAAAGTTATTAACTGCATTTTATGGCATGCTCTTCGTACTCAGCTTCTCAAGAACTGATGAAGTGTCATTTATAAAAAAGATATCCTCGTGGGGGACATACATGCATTTGCATGTTTCAAACTGTGTTTTACACAGGCAATGAAATGTCCTTCTGAACATTTTTCTTCCTTGACATAGAAATATATTGGCGAATCGAAAGTGAACATGTGATGTTACATTAAAAGGAAGTACAGACACTTCACAATTTTCGCTCTGCCCAAAATTTTATTGCCAAGGGAGGTTTTTGTATGTACTTGGATATTCTGTTATCAACCAGTTCGGCTGTTCTAACTGCGCTGAATAAAAATGACACCTTCTTCGTCTGTGTTACGCTTCACGTGGGATTTCTCCTCACGGCTTACAATTCCCAGCTCACTCGCTCATGCAGCTGAGCCCTTCTTGAAAAGCCGCCAATTGCGCATCTATTCAAGGACTTCCCACCACTTTATGAAACTCGAAGGTTCATTGCCGTGCTCATAAGAGCCATCCACTGGTCCCTATCCTGAGCCAGATCAATCCAATCCATACCATTCCATTCTATCTCTCTAAGATCCATTTTAATATTGTTCACCCACCTACGATTTGGTCTTCCCAGTAGTCTCTTTCCTTTTGGATTTCCCACGAATTCTCTATGCATTCCTCTTCTCTCCCATTCGTGCCACATGCCCTGCCCATCCATGACTTGGTCATTCTAATTATACATGGAGAAGATACAGGTTATGAAAATTTCTCTCTCTCTCTCTCTCTCTGATATTCGGTATCCGACTTCATCACTACACGGTGTCTAACGCAGAATACAATAACAGTGAAAACCTCAAAACGTATATAACCTATATCTTATAGAGCGATTTCATATCTGAATTTCAGAACTCGAGAAACGTCGAATTCAGATGAAAACATAAAAATGAAACTCAAACTGTTGCCCCTTTTCAGGAACCATGCCAATCGGCCTATCAGTCCGTGTACCCCTCCTTCGTGGGCCATTCGCCATTGCGGTGATCTGCTGCCTCGGTGCTGGGGACAACAGAAGATAAACAGGGAAGGCAGGAGAAGGGCGATGTCAGGTAAGGGGATAACAGTTTTAAAGGCCTGTCTTATGTAAAGCAAGAAAGTATTACTCCATACTTGAACATGTCTAACATCTTTGAACACATGTTCAAATATGAAGAAAGTCGTCTTCTGGGTTTAGGCGCCAGAAGACGACTTTCTTCATAGTCATCGCCGTGAAAACCTCAAAACTTACATGTTCAAATACTTCGAGATTACAAATCAGCTGTTGTGTTTTATTGGCGGAAATTTTAAGAGATTTATCTTCATTGGTTGAATCCTGTTGTGTGTTCCATATATATATAGGAATTAGGTCAACCGTTTACACAATAAATATACTCGCTTTTAATTGTAAAATATTTAAAGCGAGTATATTTGTTGTGTTGACGGTTAACCTAATCTATATATATATATAATATGTTAAGCGTCTTGACTATGACGCAATGCTGTCAGTATAAAGAACACATTTGGGCGAAAATTTAAAAGATTTTGTAAGGATGCGAAGCTAGATTTAATTTTATCACGCCATGAAGACATAACAACAGCATAAGGGGTAAGACGCAACGCATTCTACACCTCGACATTAGATAGACTGAATGGTCAGCCACAAGTTCCCTTCGACTTCCACGAAAGAAAAAGAAACATTCAAAAGGCATTAAGTGGGAGGGAGGATAGGTTGCAAAGCCGTTACGGCAATTTGAGGCAATATAAAATCCGAATTTCCTACTGGGATTTCAACCCCTATCCCGCCAGAGCTCATTAATTCAAATTGTACGTTGGTTTGGATATTCATGCAATACCATAGTCAATTTTTGCCGGTAAGTGACACTAAACACAGATGTTACATTTTAATGTTTACTGTTGATATGATATCGAATTAAACCCCATTCGCCAGCAGGAAAGGTATTTCATAGAAGCAGGCACGAGGAAGGAAAAAGAAAGTTAGTTCCACGCCGTTGAAAACGCAAGAGAATGGCTCTGGCGATAGCATATGATTTCTCACTCGTAAAAAGGAAGTCTAAATATAAGCCGACGGGTACAGACCCTATAAGTGCATTGCGTTCCAGAACACAAGAGCATAACAGTAGAGTGAAACATCAGGCTTGAATTAAACTTAAATTATAAACGGTAAAATATAGCAGAGATGAAACAAGGACATGCTGGTCAGCTGTGCGTGAGACATGTATTAGGAACAGAAATGGGAGCGATTTGTAGGAAGCTTGAAGAAAGAGGAACATTTGTTGTTCGAGTTAAAAGAAACGGCTTACTAATTTACGTTTCAGAAATNCTTTGGATCCATGGAATGCAATGCAATGCAATGTTATGTTATGTTAGTGGAGATCTGTTAAATTCTGAGGTGAAGTATAGCTGGATACTTAGATTAGTACTGTTTTTGCAAGACATGTCACAGCATTTATAGTGTGTGTGTGTGTGTGTGTGTGTGTGAGTGTGAGAGAGAGGGAGAGAGAGTATGTGATTGCATAATGTAAGCTGGAAGACCGAGGCAAACTCTCTCACAAGGAACAGAATTATTTAAAGTATACTTCCTTATGCCCTTAAGTTATGGGGAACTTTTAATTATTTTATATAATTGTAACTGTCCAGTTTATGGGAAGGTCAATTGATGTTTGTGTGTGGTTAGGGTTTTGTGAAATTCCTCACTTTCGCCTTACAGTTTGGAATTTTCCCCCTTGAGACATGCAGCAAGTGGCTTGGGTCAAGCTTGAAGCCAGCTGCCCTTTCGTAAATCAGTTAATTTAATGCGTAAAACAAGGCCGAGTTCTTTAGAAATTCTAAACTTGACAGGGGGAATCATAAATTTAGNTTAAGTGTGCGTCCCCAGGACAGTAAGCAAGCTTACATCCACGAATCTGTGAAGGGTACCAATACGGGCCGTTTCTATTTAATTAGTGCAAATTTAATAAAGATTCCATACAGTTAATTGGTGTTGTGGTGATTTCCCTACGCCTAAAGCCCCACTAATCACCCAAGTCGTGGCCAATCAACACGCCCTGAGAGGAGTCGAATTGCTCTACCGGGGCTAGCTGAACCAAAGAAAACGGTTACATAACGTCACTTTACAAAAATTGCAAAGTGAATAAAAAAGCGGTTTACTGTAACGTCGGCTATTTGTAACACTACTGGAAATGCATACGCTCTATCTCGGACGGTATGGAGTTAACAGGACCGAATATTAGACTCGAGGTGTTCATGGTAGTGAAGATTGACATTGTGATGTTCCGAGTTTTGGTGCCGTCTAGTCTTGTAGTTAGTAGCCGTCGACTTCATATCCCGGAATACCACAATCTACGCAATGATCGAAGTTCTTCGTTCCTTTCCTCGGAGTCTGAAGATTAATTCGGGGAAAGTGACTGGCACTTGACCATTAATATTTCTTTCCAAATAATTACATAAGCACAGGAAATTCGTATTTTCACATTCATTTCAACCGCTTGTCACTTATGTACCTAAACTATCGTCATTAAATAACTAATCAACTGAGATGAAGATGTGATCCACCACAGGCTCTTTAGGCTTTCTTCATCTGGGGAAAGCAGAGGGAGGAAAACTTCCTTCGTTGCGCTGATAAGGCGCGGGATGGAAGGCTTGTGACGCTGAACCATGCCATCCGTATGCATCAAGTTTTCATCTTGCAGCCTATACCCGCATTTGAACTATATAATGCACCACTGTTTACATGGGTGCATGTGGTAGCGTAGTCGGTTGAGGCACTATGCGGGTTCGATTCCCAACGAGGTCATTGGAATTTTCTGTTTACCTAACCCTTCCAGCCGCATTATGGCCCTGGGGTCCACTCAGCCTCTAACAGAAATTAGTACCAGGAATCTTCCTGGGAGAACGGGTTTCCAGTCGGCGTGTAAGGTTGATAACCTTACCGCTTTCTGTGAGCCGATTGTCTAGTAAATGTGGGAGCCTCGACGTCTCACAACCCTATGGGCCTCCACGTCCTGTTACAGGGATATATTTACTTTTTCACTATTGTTTAGAGTCATGTAGAATGACTTCCTGTCACTAGGAAAGACTAAAATCGCTACAAAAGAAAGAACTATAAGAAGATAAGAAAGCTGGCAATGAATATTTTTTTTAAATTCTAAATGTATGACACTCTTAGATATTCACCATTGTTTACATACACGTATTTACTTGCAAGTATGGCCGCGCCATATCTCAAGTGGTTAGTCGCTGGCTTCCCACCGCGGCGGCCCGGGTTCGATCTCGGGGTCTGGTCAAGTGGGATTTGTGGTGGACAAAGTGGCGCTGGGACAGGTTTTCTCCGAGTACTTCGGTTTCCCCTGCCAATCTTCATTCCACCAATTGCTCCACAATCTCCCTCACCTATCATCTGGAGCTGGTACAAAGTACAAGGGACTTAGTCCCACCCCACTGCAATAAAAAAGACTGGTAATTATTCATTAATACGTGTACATGCTCTAATTAATGACGCTTTCTGTGGTTCTGGCCATATAGCATCCAATGATGGTATTATCAATTAATAACGAAACTAATTGAATGAGACTTAATTTTGAGGTATTATACTGAGTATATCTTGGAGGGATTGAGGAAAACCACGAGAAACCTGTTAGGTTTCTAGGTCTTCGAGCTTAGATTTTAAAGTCAGATTTCACAAATACGGGGCAGAAGTGCAGCCCACTCAATATGACGTCCCGACGTATCGCGGCATCCCTTCCTTCCCGCAGAGACTGGCCCGTCATGACACAAGCAAGAGGTACACACAAACAATCTAAACGTGACAATGCCATGAATTGTCACATATCAATCTCTACCCCTGAGGGAAATCTAATCCCGTTTTTCATGTCCTTAGATGTTCGCTATACTGACTGTGCCACTCCGGCTACTGTTGATTTACTTATTAATCTTAAATACAAAATTAAACCTCTGTCGTCTCTACTTCATCTGCATAAGAATTAATATCAGAATGTACGTTAGTCTAACTCAGACCTGTGATGTTGAAATGCCTCATATACTAACTCATCAGTGAAGAGACCTCCGGCGCGTCACGAAGTTTTCAGCACTTTACAAATCCGAAAGTTCGTTGCATGCCCAGAAGACCCCGCCACTAGTCCTCATTTCAAACGACGTACATGACGAAGTCTTCCAGTGAGTTCTCAGAATCATTTGATTGGGGGTGAATGTGTGTGGGATTTTTTAATTTAAGTTTCTTATACTTCTTTCTGTTTCTTGCCTACTTCTTCTGTTTCTAACTAAGTATTTTGCAATTGCTTAAACATTAATAGTCGGTGATTATTTGTATCATTGTGCTCTATTTGCAAAGTTCTAAACAGCTATATTATGTAGTATAGATTACTCGAATTTATGCGTAAAATCTGAGTGATTATTAATGTCATAATAAATAAACTTTTACTGTATGTCTTCACATATTGGAATTTTTACTAAGAGAACTTAAACAGCTTATACAGATGCAGAGGAAGACGCAGAACACTCGCTGTGAGATGGAAGTGTTTCTTATTCGATAGGGCGAGTATCTGACGGAAGTGCCAATAAAGAGAACGTCAAGTCAATGAAAGCGACAGACAGAGAGAGAGAGAGAGAGAGACGTGGTAATGTAAGCTGACAGACAAAATGAAGACATGCATATGAAACATAGTAAAGGGTTGAGATAGTTAATATTTGATTTTTCTTTTCCTTGGCACTACAGCCCCAGTGGGCCTAGGCCTACTTCCATGAACTTCTCCGTTCATTTCGGTTTTTCTAGATCTTACACACTCGGTAGGACTCCTTAGGCGGGTGATCAGCTCGCCGCAAGGCCTCTTCCTTCACACATACACAGAAAAACGCACACACACAAACTAAACATCTATGCCCTGAGTGGGATTCGAACCCACGATCCCGGTTTCCAAGCGAGCGAAGACAGTACGTGCCTTAGACCGCTCGGCTACCGTGGCCGGCAATATTTTATTTACAGGACCATAATTTCTCAACACAGCTTCCTTCCCTCCTTCGATGTGGAATTAAAACAAGGTCTGCATGCTATATTATTCAGAAACTTAAAAAGATATTATATTAGTAAGTACGGATTAAATATAAGTTTCCACAGAGACAATAAAATTTAAATTTGATGGGCTGGATGACGGAGAGGTGGGAGTCTGAGTCTCGAAAGGGTCAAAAATATTTTCTTCTCCACGTCGTCGAAACCTGTTCCGGGACCCACCCAGCCTCTTATACAATGGGTAACACNCCACCTCGCCGAAACCGTTTCCGGGGCCCCCCCCGCCTCTTATACAATGGGGACCAGTGGGGGGGGGGGGTAGGCTTTTCCCGGGAGTAAAGCGGCCGGGGCGTGAAGCTGACCACTCACCTACAACTACTGCCGAGATTAAGAAAATATGTATCTATACATCCACTCCCACATGCTGCTTCATGGCGTAGTGCTTAATTAGTTAAGCACAGGGACAACTTTAACTTTTTACAGTGAAGGTTCAAAATTCTGGGTACTTGTAAATATGTTCATTAACCGGTTACAGAATAAAGAATGGTAACTGTCAGTAATTGTTTTTCTAACCTAACTGTTGACATTTACGTGTCATTATTTGTTTCCTCGTCGGGAAATTTATATGAAAGTGAAGGCGATATAAATGGGTCTTGAGATTACTTCTGACTCCAAATAGGCTAACAATTCTATGTTATTTTCGAGGATCTATAGTTTTGCATACAAATTAAAAGAACTCTAATTTATACCAGAAATTGTTAAAGTTATTACTTAAACTAAAACATGGGCGATTCAGTTAGAAAATAAAGTCAGCATCGAATTCGGTAACTAATGTAATAGTAATTGAATGCATATTTATTTCAGCGATTAGCAGCATAATAAAATTTAATCTTCGCATGATACATTTAGGACGAATAAATGAGGAAGCAGATGGGCAAGATATGTAGAACGAAAGGCAGAACTTGCATACCGAACTGTCGATAAGAATATAGAATAGCACTGGAGGTTCTAGAGATGACATACAGAGCCATTCCTAGGCAACAACTCGGTAAACATATTTCCGGGGAAGCGTATGCGCGCAGAAATAGGACGTCCATTGCTAAGCAACAGATCAGGAAGCAAGCCTTAACAATAGAGAGGATGTGATTTCTGCGTGGTGCAGTTGTCGAGGAATTCGGTCAAGTTCTGGAGATGGCAGTCGAAGAGTGATTGGGAAGAAATGGCACGAAAGGAATTAGGATGTGGAAAGAAGACGTCATGTGTTGTTTGAACTGACAGTGAGACTGTCAGAAATCCGTTGCCAGGATACGACTAGTGAAAGCTGAAAACCCTAGTGCGTGTATAACCATGAACTCTGAAGTGTGTAGATCAGCGATAGCGCTTTATTGCCTGCAGTCCCTAGTTGTGTGTACAAGGTGTCAATAAATCGAATCACCAACTCCAAAATCCTTCTATATGTCAGACACAAAACACCCCAACACGTGACAATATCAAATAGCTCTTTGGGTAACAGGATGGGACGTTGTGGACCAAAGCTGAACTGACAAGAGTATTATGACGTGTGGCTTGAAAGAAGAAATATGTGAAGAATATAAACGTTTGCTAGGCAATGGCTCTCTAAAACACATTCTCATGTCAAAGAAGACTCAACAGAGGTTTCCGTGGATATGGGGCAGGGAATCGTGGGATCACCAGGAGTTTCCGCTACAATTGGACAGGAGATTAAAAGACGAACTGTTTGGTGTGGTGGATTCTACTCGGTCCTCCCGAAGATATGGAGGCGGGAGCAGTCGTGAATTCGAGAGAATCATGGAGTCGTACTGAGTAGTAGAAGAGAGAAACTGGAGACCAGTCCGAGATCCAGAAGGGATACAGCGAGAGATTCGTTATCAAGAAGGCGTTCAAAGTGTGAGCTGTTATAATCAACTGTAATTGTAATAAGGCTACACCTTATATGTGATAATACGCTTCAAGACTTTTAGATGAGTTTACATTACGCAGTCAATGGATGTCTTCCAAGGCGGTTCCTCAATGCATCTATTTTGTATGCACCGATGAACAGTAGTGACATATTGCAGCATTATGTGATAGTGGGCCGGTCACGGTAGCCGAGCGGTCTAAGGCATGTACTGTCTTCGCTCGCTTCGAAACCGGGATCGTGGGTTCGAATCCCACTCAGGGCATGGATGTTTGTGTGCGTTTTTCTGTGTTTGTCTGCATGTAGAGGCCTTGCGACGAGCTGATCACTCGACCAAGGAGTCCTACCGTATGTGTAAGATCTAGTAAACCGAAGTGAAACGGAGAGTTTCATGGAGGTAGGCCTAGGTCCAAATTGGGGCTGTAGCGTCGCAGGGAAAAAAAATGTGAGAGTGGAGAGAGAGAGACCGTCTCCGAAACATTTTACTTTAGCTCCGAATTGACGTGACCAGTCGTGCGAAGTTATGTAATTAATTTTAGCAGCCGCAAGTGTTTCACATCTAGTTAAAATGACAGTATATGTGTTTTCCTCTTCGGTATTTCAGACACCACAAGAAACGATGGGATAAAAAAGTTCATTTCATCACGAATTTGTGCGTAATGCTGATTAACTCTAGCAATGTAATCATCATGTGTTGCATGAGTTGCATTAGCTGGAACTCCTATCCCACTCAGTGTTAGTGTGGGCAACAAGGGTAAGACTAAACTTCAATCAAGCTGAAGGAGGGAAGGAATACAAGAGACAGGTCGATGTGAGTGACAGAACGAGGTGATGACAGACACAAAAGTGTCCAGGCCATAAAAGAGCAGCTTTCGCAAAGAGCAAGCCTGTAAAAAGGAGCTGACACCAGTTAGTTCACCATGTTGCCGGCCACCAGGCGCAATACAAAGTAAAGCGCCTGATCCGTAGTGACAAGTCTAGCCGCACAATGACACATAACATGAAGTATTCTAGCTACAGGATATTAGAAACAATATTAACAATAAGGAGATTATGTATTTATTCTAAGAGATTATTTTTTCGTCTCAGCCTGAAAGTGAGAAGGAAATTCAAGTTGTACGATTCTGAATTGCGAATCGCCTGATGTCAGAAAATTTCTCGAAGATGCAGCTGAGTGGGTAGAACTCATGCGTTGTACTCAGGAGACCCCATGTTCGATTCTCAGCCACGCCGACGATCATTCCAGGTAAGGGCGTTTGCGGTTTTCATCAGATTATCCTGGCTAATACCAGGATAGTATTTCAAATTAGGCCACGACAACTGCTTTCCTTATCTTCCTCACTTCATTAATCCACGGTCATCATCAAAAGACATCATATTAGAGCTATTGATGATGTTCAGAATCAATGAGATTGTGGACTTTGTCCATCGTCAGGTATTCTAAAAACTAGAGAACACAAACTTTTCGGAAACTGGATCTGTTGCCTTCCTCAGGTGAGGAGAGAGACGCCTACTCTCTTGGGTCCCTTAAAAAGAATTAGCCTCAATGTCTGGACGATCCCCGTCACTATAAATACAGCTTTATAAGTACCAGAGGGACCAACCTGAGGACGGAAACAGATCCAGTTTCCGAAACGTCGTGTTCTCTAGTTTTTAGAATAACTGACATTGGACAAAGCCCAAATCCCAGCTATTCCGCGTGTTATGCACCATCGACATAATCCTGTAAAATCTACTTGTTGAAGAAGCGTTTAAATAAATTACAATAAATTAAGAGACATTCGAAAGGTGAAGAATACAATTTTGTTCCTGCGTCATTCAACACCATTGTTACAAGTGAACATTTGGTATAATATGAGGACAGGGTATGAGGTGCGAAACATGACCATCTGTTTAAACCATATCCCAAGTCACACTCTCGTCTGGAGACATTTCAAACCATGTAAGAAACAGAACTGTACGGTTTATTTTGGACTCTATCCATCGTCTGGTATATATAAGACAAAAAACCACAACGTTTCGGAGACTGGATCTGTCTCCGTCCTCATGTGGATGAGGCAAGATAGACCAACTCAGTTGGACCAGTGATTGAGACTAGCTCTTTCTAACGGGCCCAACTGAGTAGGTCTATCTTGTCCCATCTACCTGAGGACGGAGACAGAACCAGTCTTCGAAACGTTGTGGTTTTTATCTTATATATACCAGAAGATGGATAGAGTCCAAAATAAACCTTATAGTTCTATACAGCATACACCGTTGTCAGAATCCTTTCAAGTCTAATGTAAGAAATATAAAATTAAAAAGGCGATCAAATGTGGAGAAGGAACGTCCCATTGTATATTATATTCTCAAATATCTGCATATTAACCTATCCTGAATTCAATAAATCCAGTCCTCATGCCACTTCTTTATAATAATTGTTAATATCGTGACGTCATCAGTAGCAAAACACGTTGCAATATTATACCCCATACACAACCATGCGCCCAAATTCTGTTTCCGTTCCTATTATAGGTCATTTCAATTGAACTGACATCATTCAGGACAAATTTATCCTAGGCATAATATTCTGTCATTTACGCCTAGGGCTCACAATTGGTTCCATCACGTGAGGTTATTCAATTAAAAATTTAAAGAACTTTACGTTTTCTATTCCCCAGGCTTGTCTACTGCCCAATTCATACTCTTCGATTTATTTCCAACAAAACACCGCGTAAAGAGTGAAAAATTGGAGGATTTAATTCTTTAATTTTGTACATTTCTCTGACATTTTACATCTCTTACGACCAAATAACTTTCTCGGAACTAAAACGTTCGTTTCATTAAATTACGAAGAGGGCGAGACAGGTCTGACATGAAAATAACAGACTACATGGAGACTAATGGGCTCGCATATACCTACCGTACAGCAAACCTTCTTCAGAAAGTCGATAGCGTTTAGGTTTAATACAAATAAGACCTTAATATTTAGCCGGATGATATATTTGGCTTTAGGATTGCTTCTGCTTTAAAACACGACCTGTCAATTTCAGACACGAAGCCAAAATGTAAGCAACGGCGATATTGAACGACATGAAACAATTCTGACCTTGACTTGCCTTATGAATATTATTGAAGCCTAATTCTCGTGTAATAAACCACGGCACTAAAAGTGAGAATGCCACTGGAGGTTGGAGAAACCTGCATAAAGTGGAACTCAACTGTACCTTTAACTAGATATTGTAACGTGCATATCCATTGCTAGGCAACATATTGGTAAACATTCCCCAGCGAGTTTACGTGCGAAAGAATAGGACGTCCATTGTTAAGCAACGGACAATACGGCCCTTAAAAACAAGAGGTTGTGTTTTCTGTGTTGTACGTGTCCAGGTTTATAAAAGGACACAGAAGACGCGACTAAGCAGAGTAGTTGAGAAGAGTTGAGTTTCGAGACGCCAGCCTGCCAGGATATGAGTTTCGGAGCAGACGAATTGAATTGAGTCAAGTCTTCGCAATTGGCAGTTGCAGAATAATGGCAAGAAAGGAATAAGAAGGTGCAAAGAAGACTTCATATGTGATTTGAAGTTACAATGAGATTGTATTAAATCCGTTGCCAGGATACGACTAATGAAGACTGAGAATCTAAGTGCATGTGTAACAGTGAACTACAAAGTGTGTAGAATAGCGACACCGCCGTCCCGAGCTGTGAATATGTAAGGTGCAATAAATCCAACCATGCAATCCAGAACCCGTCTTATAAGTCACCCCTACACATAATAATATTATCAAAACAATGATTTGAAGGTCATTATGAGGAGGGCACGCAGAACGCTTGCAAATAACATGTGAATCCCGAATGGAAAAAACCAATTCAAAGACCTAAGTCTGCGTAGAAGGAATATTTTGAACTGGATCACAAGGGAAAGAGTGGGATGATGCGAATTGGATTAAATTGGCTCAGGATATGATACAGCGGCTCGCTCTTCTCAGCATGATAATGAACTTCCGGTTTCCATGAGAAGCAAGGAATATGCTGAGTAGCTGAGCGACTTGCAGCTTCTCATGATCTATGTTCTATTGAGTTGCTTACGTACAAGTATTACGCAGGTTCCTTTGCTGCTTGTTAGAATGGTTTGCTTTAGAGCAGGAGGGAGCACAACACAGCAGCTTTACTTTACGCCTACACCCCCCTCCCGGTCAGAGGGGAAGGGGGCCGGGATAATTAATTGTAACATTTCAGTAATCCTAACCCCAATTAAGGGCAGGGAAGCGGCTATATCCGACGGTTGTTGGCTCAAATTCCGGAGTCAGCTTATCGGAGGAAATGCATGAACCTTCTAGACCGAATAAATAGCAAACAAATATTCCTGTAGATTAGATCGCGGTCTTCTCGCTTGTGACACCGTGTGTTCAGGTTTGTTCACTCATTTACTTCGCTATTGATCGACACTGTCAGCAGATCCAGATCTATACAGTCGAATGGATGACGTTTCTCGAATAATTAATTGGGAAGACGCCGAAAGCGGCGATCGTGATATGACTGGAGGTACCATCCTGATATTCGCCGGCGAATTGAGAAGTGCTCCGAAGAACCTCAGTAAGGATAATCGGTGTTTCTGCCATAGCTCGGGCGGTTAGTCGCCGACTTCCCACCGCGGCGGCTAGGGTTGGAGCCCAGGTGAAGTTATATGGGATTTGTGGTGGACATATTGGCATTTGCGTCAGGTTTTCTCAGGGTACTTCACTTTCTCCTACCAAATCTCGTTCCAGCTACTGATCCTCAATCATCACCTATCTTCCAGGCCCGGTACAATAGGCCAGTTAGTGACCGAAGAACCAAGTGGACTCAGTCACATCCCACCCAGCAGAAGCGTTACTGCTTGCCTAGTTCGGAGCCGTGCAGCCTTTTATTAGTAAAAAAATCAACTGCTCCTGTCTTCAAGATAATTGGTTCTTCAATTTAGAATATCATATAAGCTTGTGCGATCTAGTACAGCCAAATTGTATCATTGTCTTGATGAAAAGATCCAGAAGCATAGGTTCGATAAATATGGAGGTTTAAGATTAGAACGCCCTTATTCAGAGGCTAGTTTCAGTAGTCAAAATGGCGAATGTGCTTTAGGAGTGTGCTTTCTGTTGTGCATTTTTCAGCAAGCAAAATGTCTCAATACAATTGATATTCATAAAGAATTATTTCCTGTTTACAGTGGAAATTGTTTCTCACGTAAAGCGGTTCACAACTGGGTGTCAAACGTTTCTCTGATGATGAACTTGAAACGACGGTGCGGAAGTTTCCGAGTCAACAGTAAAGAGATTTCTATGCTGGTTTCGACGCCCTGGTAAAGCCCTGGAAGCGGAGGATATATCGAGAAACAAATGTTCTTTCCAGGTCCAAATATAATATATATTAAGTTTATATACATTTGTGGTCTATTTACTGACTTTCGCTCGTATATATATATATATATATTTATACATCGGCTCAGTGTCCGAAATGTCCACCTCGCATTTGGTGATGTACTTAAAGTTTCGGTAGTTAATGCAGTCACAGTAACTAACCTAAGAAATTTATTTCTTAAGTTTGTTACGTAACAACGCTGTTGGCATTGAGACCACATAGTGTAAATGATAGGTCTGTTAATGAATATGGAGCGGTTTGTGGAATGGTAATTGGCAGGGGAAGCTGAAACACTGTGAATAAAGCTGACTCAATATCACTTTCTCCACCACAGTAACCTAACAGGAAGTAAACCAAATTTTCAACAGAAATCAATCTCAAATTTAGGTATATATATTTGTAGATTTTCCAAGGGCTGTATTGTGAATATACAGTTAATTTTTATACTTGCTGCTCAGGCAAAATTAACTTCTAATGAAACGCACTTCTAAGAGAACGTGCTGAAAATAAATCGACAAATTTACAGACACTTTGTGATGGAGCTAACAGAAGAATCAATAGAAAGATTTTAATTATCAAACTAAAATGTCGCTAACTCTCAAGTTAGTGCGTGAGGAACAACGGAACAAGAAACAATACTGCAGAAAATAGAAAAATAGAAATATTAAAAACGAATCAACCGGTCAAATATATAACTCATGGATAAAAGAGATATAGTGTATAGAACAAGGCAATGAAAACAAGAAAACAGCAGAAAAGTATCAGGGACAACAAGGCACTGCCTAACAATAATTCAACAGTGCACTGTTTCGATAATATAAAACGAGAATCACACGCACTAAAAATAATATTTAAAAATTGTACCTAACATAATTACAACTACCAATTTTACGAAGATTGACACTATTCTAATACAACCAAAATATAAAACTGAGATGACCTGTCCAAATAATAATATAAATTAAATTATTGTATAAATAATTTTATAACATAATTTGTAATATGTATTGATAGTAACTATAAATACAATTAAATATTTTATAGCTTTAAATAGTGTATCGCCTGATGATGGATCCAAGTGAGCCGAAACATGTCGCGTAATTCCAACACAGTTAATGAACTCAACTGACTCAAACGTGGTGATAATTCCATGATTTATTTCACCGTCTTCTAGTTCATACACTTATCTACCTCACTCCTCTCTCTCGCACTACATGTTTCGGCACAAAAGTGCCATCTTCAGGTGCTTATTCGATTAACGTTAAACTAGTTCACTGCATGCCTTGTCGTCTTCATATTAAAAAAATTAAAATATATATTTATATATTGATAAATATTAAATATTAAAAATATTAAAATTGTTCAGGATTTTTCCTACGTCGTATCTGACTACTCGGGTCACATCTATCCTCTTCTGTTGGAGCACTCTTTCTATTTTCGTGTGTGTATTGTGCTTTATGTTGTGTCTCGCTCCTGTGACTGCGTGTATTATACTGCTGGGCCTGCTGGGTATGTGTGTGTGTGGTGATAATTGCTTATTTGTTGTGTTGACAGTTATATACATATATTTATACACACAACATGACGCATTCCTTGACGAATACAGTAAATTATCTGTTATATACTTAGATGGCCGGCACGCTGTTCTCCTTTAAGCAGAACACAAAAATTAAATTTTACTGTAATCAGTAAAGCAATTTCTGAGACCAAACTTATAGACAGACTCGAGCTTCCACATTACGCGCTCTATCAATGCATTTCTTCAAGAGACCTGAATAGAACTCCTCGTTGTTTAACGATTAATTTTACTTAGGACTGGTCGATGCCCATCACAGTGTTCTGGCGATCTGAGGTATGAACTGTTTTCGCTCTCTCGTACGATGGAATCGTTGGTTCAACTCCCACTCGAGGCATGGATGTCTGTATGCGTTTATTCTGTGTTTGTGTTGTTCTGTGTGCAGGTAAAGGCCTCGCAACGGGCTGATCACCCGTCTAAGGAGTCCTGCTGAGTGTGTAAAAGATTAAAAACCTGAAAAAGTGGCCAAGGTCCACAAGGACTGCAGAGCCATATACGACTGGTCGGTACCATTGATTCAGGAACGGAGAAGCTGACTCCGAAATTAGATTCAAAAGTCACTGACGTTGTGTCATACTCGCCTGTAGACACGTCACTAACAGAGGGTGTTTCAAATATTACTTAACTGGTTAGTAAAATAAATACGTTAAAAATTTCTTTCTTATTGAATTTACAAAATTTTCAAAATGAGAACTTCATATCCCATGCACAACCCACAACGCTGTAGTACTCTTTTGAAAACTGAATGGCAGAACTCTGTGTAGGTATTCATATTTTCAAAAACTTCTTAGGTTGACTGAATTTGGGCCTACTCTGTATGTTTAAGAACATTCTGGTTAAGTAAAATTTGCAGAAAACCATAGTTCATTTTGTGTAAGGCACTTTACATGCATACATGTACGCCTATATATTACTTCCGCTGTTTTATCTTAGCTGAGAAATCCTCATGCTTCATTTAGCAATCCAATTAGTCTCTATATAGCCTAAACTATACAACACGACGCCCATGTATGCCCAGACCTGGATTAGGAAAGTCAATTCATTAACTTCTTTGTTTTTCATAATTTAAAGCCGTTGATTATATCTTAATGAATTGCACGTCACAACGTCAGTCAGGTGACGAATATCGGAAAGTGACTACGGAAGTCACACAGCCCACTCGTTGAGTAAGCTTACACTGCCCACATACGTGCATGTAAGTGAAGCAGACAAGTAACTCTTATTTCTCTCCCCGTCTGCACTGAGTGAAGTGTCCACGCCTTCCGCCGAAACACATGTACGTGTAATTGCAACGAAAGTGTTCAGTTTGTTTAAGGGCATTCTTACTGCACCGTTTAACGAGTCTTCCTTCTCTTTTTCCCTTTTGCTTCCCACCTTTCCTTTGCTATTTTGTACGTCTCTTTCTCTCGTTCTTTATTTCTTTCTTCACCCTACGCTTTCTGTAGTTCTTTCCTCCTTTGTTGTTTTCTCGTTATTTGCCTCCCTCCCTTTCTTGTACATTTACCTTCCATTTCATTTCTTTTTCTTCCGCCTAATATTTTTAACCGTTACCTCCTTTATTCCTTTCTTATGTTTCTTCTTTATTTCTTTCTTTCCACCATACATAAATATTGTGACGAATATGACTATTGTTGCGAAAAGATTCAGCAAGCACGTTCCCGCGCCAATGAAAATTTATGGAACTAACGCACGTTGCTACGAATGTAGTAGATCGCTACAGAACAATTCGGTACAATGTGTGTTTCCATGACAACAGAGAGGCAACAGATATTTTCCGTGGTTACCGGCAGTCTACATAAAGAGCCGAGCAGAGACGAACGAATCAGTCGTAGTTCACTCGCAAGAGATTGCTCAGCTGTGGAGTGCCAATCAGCGGACAACGGAAGCTAAAGAAGTTACCGATTCGTAAATCAGAACAAATTCAGTCACCATAGAAGAAAAAGACACTCGTAGGGCAGCATGGAATGGAGCGGCTAGCTCATTGATTTTGAGCTGTTATGGTTGATTGTAATTGTAATAGACGTGCCAATGAAATCAATCAGCCAACCCAGAAACCTTTATTATTAGTCATCGAACCTCGGACAAGCTACAGTACATATCTTAAAGTGTATGTGTGTAATTTCAAACGTAAAAGGCACTTTTTATGTTTAATGTTCATGGATCCAGTTATCCAGTTATGTACTTACTAGTGGTAGCTTCAGATGAAAGTGATTAGCAGTATGATTTAACCAGCGTTACTTCATTACTAGATCCTATTATTATATAACTGCAACATGACTTTTATGCTTGGGCGGCAAACATATCTTACCGTTACATTCTCAGAACATAAAATTACCCAGGAAGAGGACAATACCTAAACCGCTGTCCTTGTAACTTGAAATTCTATTGCGCGAGGAATTCGTTTCTAAACAAATAAAAGGATGCTACCCATAAGATTTTAATACAAGGTTTTAATTACTTCCGAAAACATAATAAAATTACTTAAATTTAATTAAATTTTAAACGACCCGCCGGAATAGGAGCGAATACATGTAAATCACTGTAACATGCTCCAAAACCCAGTTTAATGCAGTCAAATAAATACTAGGAAAACGCAGCGTGCATTTGTTCATGTTTTATTTAAATTCAGATAGAAACTTTAACTTAACATAAAATTCAACATTTTCGCCAGAACTCTCAAAGGTCGGTTTTTATTTGCAAATCCCCTGTGAAATATACAATCCGTCACACACTCTAAAGGATAAGAGTTCTGCAGTTGTAGGATTGTTTTATTACTTGAGATATGAAGAGTGAGGTTTCATTTTGGAACGTATATTTCTGACCAAATAAACTGTAACGTGTATCAAAGGTACAAATCTCAAATGTCTACGAACTCGCTCTCTGCCTGACAGGTCAGTTTAGATTTCTTCTACGAAATATACGGTAAAGTTGAGAGAACTGGACAAATAAACATGGCAGTACGGAGGAACAGAAAGACAGACATTCGAATTCTGATGCTGCAAGCTGTATCGAGACATTTTAACAGAGGAAACTGTACTCATGAAGCGTCACTTACCAAATTCATTGAATTGTACTTTGTCAGCCAAACGATGTTACTACTGAACTTCTGTTCAGCACAATAGCAATTCTGTATTTCAGCATCTTGTTGCAAATTCTTAATTAACGTCTGTGTATATCACAGTCCGTCAATAATGCAACAATTGTTCTTTTTTATTCCTCCAATTTTACCATTTTACACTTAACACATGTTTCGGCCATAGATGGCCATCTTCAGGTGTCTCGATGTATCGATACTGCTACACTGTTCTGATAGGCGCTAAAACCACGCGCTGCAATGGCTTTTAATTAATTATTTTTATTTTATTTTAAGTGGACTACACCGCGTGGTTCTAGCGCACAGATCAGTGTAGAAGTTTTGATATATTAAGACACCTGAAGATGGCCATCTGTGGCCGAAACATGTTGTGTTAAGTGTAAAATGGTAAAATCGGAGGAATAAAAAAAAAGAACAATTGTTTGAATTATCGATGGAAAGTGATATACATACATAGACGTTAACAAGAGCAATTTTTAGAACAGGACATTTAGAGAAATCAGGAACAATTATCATTTTCACAATTTTGATAAAACGTTTGCGTTACAACTTGAATGATTCATTGCTTCAACAATATAAAATAAATTCTGAAATGGATTAACAGAAATTTTAAGAAGAGCAAACCCGTATGTCATTACACTGCTCAAGAGAAATATTTAACACTGTATCGACATTACACGCCTTTGGAAACTGATGTCTTACAGAGTATGACGCAGTGTAGTCTGATAGTTATTTACCAGCTTTTCTCTGGAAGAGCGAGGAAGATCTTCAGAGTCGACGCCGCGAAGACCTCCAGTTTTATATCCTATTTCTTTAAGGTCCATTTTAATGTCAGCTTCCCATCCAAGCATAAATTTTCGTCCCCAGCTGTTTCCTTCATTTAAGCATACTCGAAAATTATGGAATGAAAAACATTATTTGGTAAACCAAGATAGAGGTGGCAAAATAACACTCTGACTTCAGACGGAACCGTGTATGATGGTGTGGATTCGATTTAGTTGGATCAATAAAGAATGTGTAGCCGTACTTTATATGAGTAAAGAAATTTGGAGATTCATAAGTAGAAACATTTTTTTACCAGTTGGGCGGATGTTGTCAACTCAAGAAAAACTATTGATAATGTTATTATAGGGATCACAGTTAGTAAATAAAAAGGGTTTAGTTATAAATTTGGACGTGAAGCATATGAGAACTTCCACGAACAAACTGAGGAAGGACAGACGATTCGTTTGTGAGTCACTTCTCAGTCAATAACTGTCTCTAAAGTACATGTATTAAATTCTATCTACGCTTTCACTGTCACTCAACCATTCTGACGTGAGGTTTTCTCGCTTGTCTGCTCTGTTATTTTCACTTGACACGTGCTGTCTTTACTCTCCTCTAACGCTTTCTTAATATATTCAATGAAACACGGTAAGGGACTATTCTGTTCATTACGTAATTACTTCTTTTAGGCTACGTCAAATCATACTTAAACTTTCTGAGGCTCAGGTGTCTGTATTTTTTCTAGTAATTAGTTATAAATATTCTGAGCATTGTGGGTATTTATTTCTTCGTGTATTTGTAAAAAAAAATTATCAGTTTATAATTAAAAATAGTTTAGAACAGAGTACTGACGAAAACATTTGAATGTAGAGATATGTCGCATGAAAAATTAAGTTAAAATAAATAATAAATAAGGCCTCTTATTGTAATTTGATTCTATAATTCTTCAAAGGTGCTTAATGTGTAGTTTATAAATAAATTATTCATGTCGCATTAGATGCCTTACAATGTCGCTTCGAATCGACCGTTCCGTTAACACATCGATCATCATTTATTTGATGTTGAAACGCAAATTTATCAGGATCCATAGTTACATTATATTATATATTTCTGTATATGGACTATGGAACTTCAATGTGACATAAATATATACAAACATGGTACGATAACATGACAGGAGCGGCAAATATTCTCGTCATACTGGAGCTTATTTCTTTAATAAAATTACAGGCTCACTGGCTACTCTCCATCGTCCAATTTTTTGTTTAAAATTATCTCCCCCGGAGATAGTTGACTAGTTCTGTCAATTTGGCGTACTGTGTAGGCATTTTAACTGAAGACGGAGGCAGAGTCCACTGTGCTAAACGTTTTAAATAAAAAAAGGGACGATGGATAATGTTCAAAATGCCAATAATTTTATTAATATGACATCGTCATGAAGTTTTAGATCTTATTAAATCCTTTAAGTTTGGAGTTAATGTAGGTTAATAAACTTAATGGGTAAAGTGAAGTAACTTGGACTGAGTAGTGTTTCTTATTTTGGTTTTACGCTTTCTCAGTCTGTACTGGAACAGTTTATTCCAAGCTCTGCAGTTGTCTCTTCATTGTTCCGCGAATTCCTTTTCTCCAATTCGTCCTCGCGCGTGTCGTCACCATCGCGTCTCACAAGCCCGGAAACCGCAGTGGCCTCGCTGAGATACTCAGACACAAACAGGCCTATTTATAGCTGAAGGGACGATTACAACAAGCAACATGTATATCGATTACTTGGCATATATATTTTATTTTATTAATAACATTATACCTAAGGTAGGAAAAGGCATTATCAAAGAACGGCGTTGGAAACAGGTAGTTTATACGACCTTTTTAAAAGCAGCCTTGAATATATTATGGGGGATTTCGCGTTCAAACTTTAAAGTGTTGTAAAAATAAGATTTGAAACTCCTTCGTTAAAATTTCTACCGTCAACTTATTCTTTATAAAAAAATCCTTAAATTTCATATGATAAAGTGTATTTCCCATGTTGCTGCTAGAAAGCCGAGTCCTGCTATTGCTTCTAGATACTAGATGTGCTCTGGCAGAGGCAGCAATAAGTACGTAATATACATGCAAAATATGTATCCTGTACGGGAAAGATAGACGCTCCGTAATAACACGGAAAAGAGAAAAATGAGAGGAATAGTTTATATACGAACTTACAAGGGCAGTGAAAGTAAATGCAAAAGCTAACCCAGGCATGAAATGAATATAATAGAATGCGGGTTAATGTAACAAGAGACACGATATACCGGATGATACTGAAAGAAGTTCAACATAGAAATATGCATCAAAGTAGTAAAATCAAAGAATTTATGGAGGTATCGCGAATATTCTATTTTCAAACCAGAATAGTAAATTTAAAAAATAACCGATAATAGAGGATTATCCCAACACAGCTTTATCCACTAACAGCTTCACAAATGTGCAATAACTGGTTAAATTTCTATATATGAACTGTGAGAATTATTTCAGATATTAACATTGCAAATACTCAAATGTTTAGCTCAATCTAGAGCAATCTATAGGCAATATATTCTTCATCAGTGTGTTTTAATGGGGACTAAATTAATTATAAGAATTTATAATATGAGTCAGGAAATAGGTCATAACTGGATATAAGGCGTGAAAAATGTGACAAATGAACCCGAAAAACATTTACCTATCGATATATTCTCCATCAACATTGCCACACTTGTCCAATCGCTTTACCAGTGTGTCCAAACCCGCAGCATGGAAGTCTTTCGATTGTTGTCTCATCCACTTTCGTACGTCCGTTTCAGCCTCTTCGTCATCAATGAAACATCTGTCACCAAAGTGGCTTTCTAGTGGACCAAACAGATGGAGGTCACTAGGGACCAAGTCCTGGCTATAAGGAGGATGGATGTTCAAGAAGTTCCCACTGTAGTTCTTGAATTCTCTTCTGGGTTGCTAGTGGTGTATGAAGTCTGGCATCGTCAATATGAAGCAGTTGGCCTTGTCTTTTTTTTTTTTTTTACTAACTGCATCCCGAAGCTGCAACAGAACTTCACAGTACGATGCAGAATTCACATTTTCACCACGATTCTGAAAATGGGCTAACAGTTCTTCCCGAGAATCCCAAAACACGGTAAGCATAACTTTCCCATCTGATGGCGTAACCATAAACTTTTTGTTGAAAGTGAACTGGGATGTTTCCATTGGATCTAAGCACGCTCTGATTCGGGTATGTAGTGGTGCACCCATGATTCGTCTCCAGTAACAATCCTATTAAGCATATCTTCTCCTTCATATGCATAGCGTAAGAGATGTTAAAAGAACAGACGCATTCTGTACAGTTTCCTCTTTGTTCCTTCAGTTCTCTGGGCACCCGCCAGGAGCGCACTTTCCACAACTTCAAATGATCATACATAATGCTCCATGCTAAACCATTGGAACACCCTAGTGCAGTTGCTGTACTGTGAATTACCCTGCAGCCAGCTCGAACCAACTTTTCCATCCGCTGCATAGTTTGCCTCTGTCACAATCTCAACAAGGCAACGGGTATCATCCGAGACTTTCGAAGGTCATTCAACCCAGCTGTGAACCGCTTTACATTATAAACACTTCCCATCGTAAACAGGAAACCTTTCCATATGAATATCCCTTGCATTGAGACATTTTGCCCTAAAGAACGTAAAAAAGAACGCTGCTCTTCTTTAGTACACTCAAGCACGGTCGCCATTTTGACTACTGAAACCAGCCTCTGAAATTGCACGTACGCGTCTGCTACCTAGACTTCCATGAAGTTTGACTGTGCTGTTACTTGGTGATACATGTAGGGATTCTATTACATCTACTACATATGTTTTGCTTTCTTTTGAGACATACTTACTTACTTTCCCTCGTATATATTTCGTAATGTACACTTTCTTCTTAATATAAACAATTTTCAGAAGCCCATAAAGTATAAGTACTTCAATAGAAGTAGTGAAGTAGTCCCTTTATGGTGTTGTCTGTGCCTTCCGAATTTGGCCAATAATGCCCAAAACATGTAAAGACAAATTTTCTAACTATTTCTACTGAACTAGAGACACGTCATGGGCTTCTATTAGTTATTTATATATTAAGAGGTACAACGGTTCAAGATGTCTGTTGTAGAGATATGTTTCCTTTAGGAAGATATATTTATTATTGTCCTACCAGTCACTTTAAGAGCATAATGTTAATTTATTTTAGTATAATCTGTACAAAACGCACTTGGATCTGTGCAATTCTGAACACATTGTCCATACCGTTTACATCTACAGCACCTCCCCCCCTATCCAAATGACCTTGGAGTTCTCGGTTCGTACAGTTATATATATATTCAAGATCATATTTTATTAGCCTCCTTACGCTTATGAGACCACATTGGGACACGAGGAAGCTTAGTTGGTTGGGGCATTATGCTACAAGCCGGACAGTCGTGGGATCGAATCTCGATAAGGTGGATTTTTTCAATTTATTTAATCTGTCCTGGGGTCGACTCAGCCTCTAACAGAAATGAGTATCATGGATATTCCTGTGGGTGAAGGGCGGCCGGCGCGTAAGGCTGACAACCTCACTGCCATATGTGAGCAGATTATCTATAAAATGAGGCAGCCTGATCTCATAACTTTATGGGCCTTCACGGCCTTCACAGAGATTCCTTTACCGTACCTATCAGATCACCTTACTGTCTCTGTAATCCCCCACCATCTTTTGATTGACTGAACAAATATTTATGGAAACTGGTATGCTTATCATGGCACGTGAGTCAATCTCACCGGCGTACTTCATAAATAACTCCGTTCAGATTTTGTTCCTGCATGTGTAATAGTAGTTGGAGGTGTCGTTTCCTAATCGGTCCGTGTCGTATTAAAGGAAAGTAGGCGAACAGTTCTTCCCAGAATGTCTTGTGTTGCCTGATTTCTGACGTTATTCTCTATTTCTCTTCGAGCAGCCTCGAAGTATAGAGCAGATCACAGAATCAAAGATGTAGGTAAATAGGACAAAGAGAATGGGTGTGGAAAGGACACTCACGATTGGAGGGAGGGAGTGACGCAAATTGTTCAATATTCCATTATATTCCGCGAGGATGAAGACTGTGGGAAACATCCAAAATGTCAACAAAGATTTTGGTTTGTCAAGCTGCGTGTTCAGAGGCCACAAAGCGGATGGCGCGGTGGCTGCCCGAGCCAACATTCATTCCTCTCTAGAAACCGCCTCGCTATTGTAGTTTTTGCGGTTCTATAAAGTTTCCAGATCCATACAGAAATATTTTTAGGTGTAGGGTAGAAGTTTTCATGTTTCTTTTTTATCATTCTCCCAAACCTTCTAGTTCATACTTTGAATAGTGTAAAACGCTGGTTTAAGAAAAGGGTAGTGAAGTTGAAGAGGAGGGAAATATATATTTGAGCAAGGAACAGCTTAACCTAACCTTCCACTTCTAGTTTCCTCCCTTCTTTACGTCCCAACAAAGCGACAGAGACAAGAAGAGGTTAGAGAGTGATCCGGGCACGTTTCCTGCTGTCTCCGTTTTCGAACTATCTTCATTCTCCACTGCGTCCTGGATTTGCGACGTGTGACAATTCCACGCTCCAGCAAGCGTCAACGGAAGAGCTTCAGCTATAAAATGGTTTTTAATATGGAGACATCCTGAAAATACTTCCAATTACATTGACTTTTCACAATGCTTGCAAACACTTTTAAGAATGCAGAGGTAAATTACCCTACATGAAAGAGAAAATATATCTATGCTAAAGAAATTGTATCACTATTAAAATTAATAATATTTTCTTTCATTTGAATATTATTTATTACATTAATAATTTTATGCAAGAATATCTTAATATTCACCTGAGGCAGCCTAGATTCAAGGATGGAAATAAACGCGAGGTTATGAAACTGAACATTTTAATTTCGAATCAAGCGGTTGAAACAAAAGAGAAACGATATAAAATTTCGGATATTCATTACAAGAATCTAATCAGGCAATGACAATCACCTAGGAACGAGCATGTGATTCGTACAGGACTGACGATTAGGTGGGTTAAACTGCTTAAAAACGATTTTTCAACTGCGTGGGTGATGATCATGTATAATACGAGGGAAGATGATATCGCATTCGATAATCGACCGGAGATTCCAAGTGTAAATACATGAGCCCTTATGCAGGAAGACACGAAATACTGGACAAGACGTGATAACACAAGTATATATCCTTACATATTTACTGATACAGGAAGACCGTGCTATAGCTCAGGACGTTAGCTTCCGGGTTTCCGCCGTGGTCAAGTTACGTGGGATTTGTGGTGCACAAAGTGGCACTAGGGCAGGTTTTCTCCGAGAACTTCGGTATATCCTACCAAATTTAATTCCACCGACTGCTCCACATTCATCAACATTTACCATCCGGGGCTGGTACAATAGGCCAGTTGCTGGCCGACGAACCAAGTGGACTCAGTCTAACCCCCAACACAAGTAAACAAAACTAACAAAAATCTACTGATAATCGAATCTATTCGACGAAAACGAGACAGGCAATGAGAAGATCCGGTGCATGTATCAAGATTTAAACCCCGCGTTTGCGAAACAAGTTTCCCTTGCAAATATAATGGCTTGTTATCTTTTGGGGATAACTGACAGTAGTTTGTTGAGTGGACAGTTAGTTAGTTAGTTAGTTAGTTTGTTTGTGAGTTAGAAGTGTGAAAGCGATAAGAACTTCGACGCAGAGAACGGTGAATCCATAACGTAATCATCACCGAAATAACTCTCCACCTGAAACAGCAGATACTTGAACCTGGCTAAATCCATCCGAAACGCGTGCAGAGTGAGGAAGTCTCGGACATGTATAATCACCCGAATCCTGTCGAAATACGAGTACGTTAAAAGCAATCGCGATGTAGGGATGTTACAAATGGCCTCTGGCCGAAGAGGATAAAGTCATGTCAACATATGAGAGACGGAAATTCTGAGGAAGGTACAGTGACTTAATAAGGTATGTGAAGAATGGGAACTAAGAGAGAACCAAGAAAATCATACAAACCCCATGATCTGGTAGCAGAAGTTCAAGGAGAAGATTGTGGTCGGAGCATATGATTATAATGATTATAATGTTTGCTTGGGGCGACTCAGAAAACCACTGAGGTCAGACAAAATCTGAATCCTGGTGTCCCAGTATCTCGACAGAAATGTCCACTGATGATCATTTAGAAGGCACAATATTGGCTAATATTGTCGGAGACGGTTTGATAACAAATAACAGGGTCAAAACCCAGCGATCTTCAAGCGAGAACTGGAGATACGGAGATGACTTGGCAGCTCAGGCGCCGCCAATGTATACGCATTACAGTGAATATTCGATAAACATACCGAAATAAGTGTATTATGTTTAAATACGTTAATTATAATATC
The DNA here is from genome assembly GCF_002891405.2 of Cryptotermes secundus. NCBI lineage: Eukaryota > Metazoa > Arthropoda > Insecta > Blattodea > Kalotermitidae > Cryptotermes > Cryptotermes secundus. The sequence goes on along the minus strand of NW_019742961.1, from coordinate 1,115,017 downwards.
CGTCAATTGAAATTTCGTGAATAGAAATGTGTATGTATGCATTTCGGGGCTTATTTGTTAGAAATGCAACAGGTGAATTTTGTAAGTCCATCACAGAGACACATTTCCCCACGAACAGTAAACTTTCACTGACCCTTTCAAGGAATCACACGCTCATACAGAGTCTGCTTCTATTACGTTCTCGTGACTCCATAAACAAGGATGCGCTTCTGGCCTTCCGATGGGCATGCGCACTCCTTCTATCATGCTGCCTCAGGCTGCAGGTAGTTTGTTCGTGAGGACTGTTTAGAGTCTAAACGGTCTAAACTTTAGACCGTTTGTATATGAGACATATTCTTACGCGTATAGTCATCTACTCTCTTCTTCATTTTCAAAATCACGACAACCATGATTCATAATCCTCAAGCAATAATAAATCTAAAAGGTAAAGCTATCCCCGTAACATGCCGTGGAGACACTTAGGTTTGTGAGATGTCGAGGCACTCTCATTTTCTAGACAACTGGCATATAAATGCAGATGGGATTGTCAGCCTTAAGGGCCGGCGGCTCTTAACCCCCCAGGAAGATTCCTGGCACTTTATTTCTGTTAGAGGCCGAATCGACACCAGGACCATACTGCGGCTGGAAGAATTATGTCAATCGAAAAACACAATGAACTCATCGGGAATCGAACCAGCGACTTTCTGGCTTGTAGCATAGTGCCTCAAACAACTACGCTACCGCGTGACCCTAGCAAGGATTAATACTCAAACAAATAAGAAGTTCTTGGAAGAACGACTTCACATATGGTCATAATATTGTTTCAGCATATTTCCAAAGCTTTGCAGGGACTGTAAACTAATGATCACACAGCTGACATATCCAATTATATTAACAATTACAAGTAGTATGAAATCCATTACGTAAATTCTGAGACATATAATCCACAAATTTCAATAAGTTCCTATCAGTCTATTACTTAAAATATGAAGAACTGTCAAACACCTTATATTGAGGAACCTGCTAGATATATTATAACCTCCATAAAATTTTTGCATGTTTCGCTTCAATGGTTCAGTTATTACATTAATAATCATCACAAACCCGAAATCGTAATATACAACTCGTAAATCAATATGCCATTATGTTCTGATATCGTGTAAAGGAGAAATACATTAACTACAGTTGCAAGACGTTGACTCCTGTCTATCAAACTACATTGTGTCGAATTCCACAAGGCCATAAAAATAAAGGCAAATTAATACACGGAAGAGCATAATTTATTCCTTCCCTTCAAATACCAAAATTCTTACCCTTGTATTATAAGAAACCCTCTGTGAGTAACACATTTCTGAACAACTCGACTACGCATAAAACTCGAGGACGTGGTTGTGGAATTTAATTTTTTTTAATTCGCTTATTTTGAGGGTGGAGTCCAACTGGGTCCACTCGGCACAGCGGCCACTGATTGGCCTATTGTAGCCTGCTCCGGGTGATTATGATGGAGAATTTCGTGGAATGAAGATTGGCAGAGGAAACCAAAGTACTCGGAGAAAACCCGCCCCAGCGCCATTTTTTCCACCACAAATACCACTCGACCAGACCCCGGGATCGAACCCGGGCCGCCGCGGTGGGAAGCCAGAGACTAACCGCTTGAGCTACGGCGCGGACTTGGCTGTGGAACTTAATACGGGACGATAAGTGAAACCTTTTCGTCAACAAAGTATCTATATAGATCTGTTAAAATAGCTTATACATTTATTCAGCCATTAATATTGAGAGGGGAAAAATTAAAAACTAAATGTCAATACAATTATTTTAATCAATTTACCTGCAATATGACTCCGAATGCAAAAAATATATATATGAACACACACACATGTAGTTCCAATTTAATTTCAGAAGCTAATTTAACATTTCGGATTAAACCAAGTTCAGAATTAAAGATCTAAACTGCATTCTGTTCAATTTCATTTTCGTCTCTGGCTTATATGAGAAAAAAACACGTAATAAACACTAGCACGAGTTAACGTACTTTTCATAATGTACATGTGTTCTGTGTCTGACGTGCGTGATACTGCTGTGCGTGTTTATTCTGTGGACATACCAGATGCGTGCAGTCGTCAAGTCATGCTAATGACTCCCTTAATCCCTTGCTATATAAGCCTAATTATAATGAAATGGACTTCACTCTCGTAGACAAGGAGAAAAAAAAACAATGGTTTTAATTTACGCGGAAGTTAACTGACATAACAGCATACTACTTGAATTCACGAATGAAATATGATAAAAAATATTTTATTATGTATCAATGATTGACATATCTCCTCTTAGAACATGTGTTATGTAACGAATTTAAATCCATAAGAATTTTAAGTCTAATAATAATAATAATAATTCATCAATTCAATTCATGTTTATTTACGTGCAAACTTAAAAGCACAGAGGCCAATAATTCAATTCAATTCAATTCTTTATTATTTATGTGCCAAGTCAACAGCCGCAAGGCCAATTACAGACTTAGCACAGTGTAGATGAAAGTAATTACGTGTAACATTATACAAACATTAGACAAGCACATTATAAGTCAAAAATAAATTACAGGCAATTTCTTGGGAAACACAATAACGAAGAAAAGTAAACAAACAAGCAAATAAATGATAGTAATAACAATATTAATAATAATTCCATTATCATATTTAGAAGTGAAAAAGAAACATTAATATTTAATTAATAATAATAATTCAATTCTTTATTATTAATGTGCCGAGTCAACAGCCGCAAGGCCAATTACAGACACAGCACAGTGCAGATGAAAGAATTACATTATCGACAAACTTATTAAAAGTCAAATACAATAATAATAATAATAATAATAATACATAGATAATTCTAAGCATATTACAAGCCGCGATAGCCGGAACAGGACGATCCAGAAATGAAATATTTCTGATTATAATGATTAAAAGTGGTAAATGCATGTGTCATTTTAATCTTTTCTTTAGACTGCATATGCACCATGCTACGGAAGTACGCATGGAAAGGAAACAGAAAGTTCGGTAGGGAATGAAGGGTGAGATATCAAGTGACAAGTTAAATGGTTAGGTCTGTCCGTGAGGTTGTTAAGCATAACGCTGTAATATCCAGAAATTTAGGATGTCCGGCAACGGTATGGTGCCAGAACTGCGAATATCACAATTTTTAATGTATTGAAATTAATGTATGTCTGTAAATAACTTCGTGGCATTATATGTATTATTTATAAATTTGCATAGGATATTTCACTGTTTTTCGTGTTAATTTATTACATAAAAACTTGTATTATTGAAGACATAATCCAATTATTTCTACGCCAATCACAGGCAGCTTCATTACTCTGCGTGTCTAGATTCTTTGGCACCACATTACACTATCGACTTACCGAGAAACGTTACAAATTCAAGTTTTAAATCTTAATGAGGTTTGCTTCTATATCTTACAAAGTACTGTGACGTGGATGGCGCAACAGTAAGTAGGGGTCACGTGAACTCTGCGGTCTCGCGAGTGACGTCACACCCTCACTCCTTCCATCATTACGCAACGTTCGGTAAACATCCCCTCCCACGCGGTGACGTAACAGCACTTCCCATTGTGACGTAACAAGGAGACACCGCTGTAACACGACGCAACAGGAAACGTTATAAAAAACCGGCTAAGTAGAATGTGAGGAGAGTGTGCGATCAGGAGTGACAGTGTGGATCGTGAAGTCGCCGAGTCAGTTGCAGTCTAGTATTCGCCGGAGTGAATGACAACAGCAGAAGTGTTTGTGATATTGCAGATGGCAGTATAATTGTGAGATTGTAAATTGTGTAAATGTAAGATCGAATGTGAAATAAAATTAGTTATATCCAATACGGCGTGAAGTTATTTGTAGTGTAACATACCCAACACGTGACAGTATATTTACGTGTTAAAAAAATTAAGCTAACATTTTAACAGGCCTTGAAGGCCCATAGGATTGTGAGACGCCGAGAATTTCATATTTTCTAGATAATCGACTCACAGATGGCGGTGAGGTTGTCAGCCTTACGCACCGGTCGCTCTTTACCCCCCAGGATGTTTCCTGGTACTCATTTCTGTCAGAGGCTGAGTTGACCCCAGGGCCATAATGCGGCTGGAAGGGTTAAGTCAGTTGAAAAAAACCCAATGGCCTCATTGAGAATTAAACCCGCGACATTTCGGCTTGTAGCATAGTGCCTCAACCAACTACGCTACAGCGTGCCTCCATTTGTTTGCTACTTGGGCCAAATAAATAAAATTAATGTAGGCTCAGGTTATGAGGTATGTCTATAAGACCTGTTGGCCTCAGGCCGCTCATACAGCATTTCAACCACCTAACCCCATACAGTTGGCTTCCTATTGCGGCGGCCCGGGTTCGATCCCGGGGTCTGGTAAAGTGGGATTTGTGATGGACAAAATGACATTGGGACAGGTTTTCTCCGAGTACTTCGGTTTCCCCTGCCAATCTTCATTCCACCAAATTCTCCATCATCATAATCAGCCGGGGCAGGCTACAATAGGCCAATCAGTGGCCGCCTTGCCGAGAGGACCCAGCTGGACTCCACCCCCCCAAGAAGCGAATTAAAAAAAACCATATAGTTGAGTCGTTCTTCTGAAGTCACCGAATGCTGAGCTACTCAACATCTACCAAAGTTTTATGCAACCTGAAGTTTCATTGCCGTGTTCAAAAGAGCCAGCGACTGGTATATAAGCCAGATGAATCCAGTCCATATCATCATGCCATTTCTCTAACATCCATTTCATTTTTAATCTAACAATTACGTCTAGTTCTCTGTGCTCTCTTTCCTTCTGTCTTTCCCATCCAATCTCTGAATGCATTCGTCTTGAACAGTAATTTACATGGATTTCATTTGAAACTTCATTCATTTTCAAATAAACAACTCACAGCACGAAAATATTGTATAAATTTTATGTCCTTATACCTGATTTGAGGCATGCACTTTCTTCGCTCGCTCAGAAGCCGGGATCGTGGGTTCGAACCCCACTCAGGGCATGGATGTTTGTGTGCGTTTTTCTGTGTTTGTGTACAGGTAGAGGCCTTGCGACGAGCTGATCACCCGCCCAAGGAGTCCTATCGTATGTCTAAGATCTAGTAAACCGAAGTGAAACGGAGAGTTTCATTGAGGTAGGCCTAGGCCCAAATGAGGGCTGTAGCGTCAATGAAACCTGATTTGAAGATTTGTTCAATGTGCTGCAGTGTATATGAAAGCCGATCGCAAATTCAGACTGTGTCTTGGTGTTCTACAAGAGGGGGCGCGCGGTCTCGCCTTTGTTTGTCGACAGTGACGGTGCAATCATGTTTGTCAATAAACGTGGCTGCCCCTTGCACCAAATGCCATTAAGGTGGTGATTATCAGAACATACAGTCACGAGCTGTGGAGACTTGGTTTAATACATACATGTGATACCCAATCATCATTCAATGTTGGTTTGAGACCCCTCGTCATCTACGCTAACATGTTCTACATCTTTTGTCTGATCCCTTTCTCCGGGCAGAATGGAAGCCAATACCCAGTGAATGAGCTTCAAGGCACCCTCATGTCAAGGTGACATCTTGTTTACAGATAGTTTTATTAACGACACAAAACTACGCTGATATCAACAGCTAAGTAAGAAGAGGGCTGAGTGAGTAGGAACCAGCAGCTTATTCATTCATTCATTCATCAGTAATCTGTCAAGACGACAGGTCCACNATATATTAAGAAGCAGAGAAATTTTGAAGATTATGATCGTAAAGCGGAGGTCAGCGTTCAGCTTGCTTCTGTTAGTTTCTTAACTTTAGATTTTCTACTGATTTTTTTGTTTGGTTTAATCATCGATGCTGAATATGGAGGTGATATTTGCCTCCGATACGTTTGGTACCCTCTGATTTACAAGGCATTCAACTTAGAAGACAACGTTCTTTATTGCCCAGAGTTTGAGAACCTCAACTGCAGTTAAGAACCTGACTATTTTTGCCTTTATTTCTGTTTTGCTGTATAGGGTTTCTAAGGCATGGACTTGGAATAAATATATAAAGTTTAGGATTCAGTGCTTCATATATTGCGGCCACCTGATAGGGTTACATTGAATTTGGAGAATAGTAACGTATTTTGGAACAACGAGTCATATTTTATGGGAATTCATTTCGGAAATTGTGTCAGTATTTAGCTGAAAAGCTGGAAGATTTTCACGACAAATTCCAGCGCGATGGAAGACATCTGTAGAATTTCAGTGTACTGAATTTGATTGCACTATAATTATACTGTCACACTGAAGGTGGTACGCGTGACGAATACAACGGTTTCTTGATAGGATGATTGGTTACAATTTCACTTAATCACACTCAATAAATTGCTCTGCTTTATTTACACACTTTCCAATTCACCGTTGCACATGTACGTACTACAATTCTCAGTTTCAACTAATCGTTTCATAGCAACGGATCCCAACACAGAAACTAGCATTTCAAATCACTATGAAGTCTTCTTGCAATTTCTTCTTTAATCACCCTGTCCTCATCTGTCATAATCTGTATTCAAGTGCTCCTAGCTTCTATTTCGCTCAACAAGCTTACGACTGACTGCAAATGACATCTGTTATCCCTTATAAAACTTCGGCGCGGACCTATAGAAAAGACCTCACGTGGTCTGTATCCACTGTTGTGTGGCGTCACTGCCTACGCAGAAGTGTGTTTACCTAGCCGTAGCTTAGAAGCGGGTTGCATAATCCCGCTGTTCTATTTTTGAAATCGTGTATTATTTTAACAATGGCTGTTCCTATGGCCCAACAGCTTCTGTACGGCGTAAATATGCCATAATATCATAATTGATGTCTCCATGTTTCTGCTATCTTTCCTATATGGCGAAACAATAATATAACTGTATTTCGTTGTGGCACTTAATGAGCACGTATAGCTGATTATTATCTCCAAGAGAAATTAGTAGAAATATGTTCTAAGGCCAGTTCGTGCCATTCTTTAAAAAGGTTTGTGAATGTAGTAATTATGCCCTTTCCTTCCCTGTCACTCATCATAACATTCAAACAAAAGTGAGCCAGCTGCTATCAGGGGGAGACAGGGGCCTCAGGTTACTAAAACGAAACAATATATATATATACATATATGGCAGAAAATAAAATAAAATAAAGTAAAATTACAATATATATACATATATACCGACACGCAAAAATCAAAATGCACCATGTTCATTACCCGTAAACTTAGCGACCTCAATGAAATCATGGCGCAAAGCTACCTTAGAGCTGGGACGAAGTCCAGACATGCTACGTGTTAAAAATTAATGTTCTAAGACAAGAAGAATAGAAAAGGTTACACTATTTGCACACACCAGTGACTAACTGCAATGTAGGCCGCGCCATAGCTCAAGCAGTTTAGTCGCTGCCTTCCCACCACGGCGGCCCGGGTTCGATCCCGGGATTGGTCAAGTGGGATTTGTGGTGGACAAAGTGGAGGTGGCGCAGGTTTTCTCCGAGTACTTCGGTTTCCCCTGCCAATCTTCATTCCACCAATTGCTCCACAATCACCCTCACCTATCATCTGGGGCTGGGACAACAGGCCAGAAATGGCCGCAGTGCAAGGGACTTAGTCCCACCCCACTAGCATTAAAAAACTGCATAGTGGCCACGCAGTCTAAGGCACGAATTGCCTTCGCTCGCTCGAACGCTGAGATCGTGGGTTCGAATCCAACTCAAAGCACTGATGTCTGTATTACGTATTATGTATTTTGTTGTTCTGTTTGTAGGTACAGACCGTGCGAGGGACTTATCCTCCGTCCAAGCATTCCTACCAACTGTGTACAGGATCAAGAAACTTAAAAAGCGATCAAGACCCAACAAAAGGTCCGAGAACCATTATAATAATGTGACATATAAATCTATTGTTAGGCAACACACATACGTTCCAACAAGCAACAATGCAACAACGTGGTTATGCAACCCTCTTCTAGGAAACGGCTCAGTAAATATATTTCCACGCATGCGCGGTAACGTCACGCAACAGTAGAAGAGATGTGTTTTCTGTGTGATCTGCGACACGCAGCAATAGAAATGCTGTGCTTTCTTAAGCGTTCCGTGCCGAGAGGATAAAATAGAATATGGCAATGGGACTTCACTTGAGTTTCGAAATTCCAAGAGAACAGCAGTGTGGCCAGATGAAGAATTAGATGACTTAGGGTGTGATGTTATAGTACATGTGCTACACATTGGAAGTGTGTAATTTAGAGACATTTATCAAGTTCCTGTTTTATAATTCCGTTGTCGGGAAACGGATTGTGAAGACTAGTGGAAACAGAGTCAGATTAGTGTGGAGTGATTGTAAATTGTGTAAATCAGCAATAATTGTATAAGTAATTGTAGTTACGAGTGGTGAATATCAAATTAATCGATTCGCCAATCCAAACCCGCTTTATTAGTCACTAACACACCTTACAATAATAACAGTAAAATAGACTTACATTCTGCATATTATTTTAGACTAACTTGAAAATAATGTATTCCGAAACATTCAATTTGTTTCAGCAATTGCTAACTCCTTATTCTATTCTCATTTGATCTCGTTATTGTTTTTTTTTCGATTTACGTATTTCGGATAACATGAGAGAATTCTGATAATACTGAATGTTACATCGTATTGTCTCAAGGTCAAATACCTTAAGTGACTGCAAGGCTAGAGATTACTTAAGATTTCACCACCTGAGTAAGTATTTTATAGTGTTATCTGACTGACTACCAAACGCCCCTTCAACTAAGGAACTGTAGTTCGTTCGAAGTGTAGGACTGTTGTGCGGCTGAAACAGAGAGGACGCAAAGCAGATAAGAGATGGCCGCGGAGCAAGGACCTTTGGAGTACTAGTCCTTATTCGTTCAATCGTTGTCCTCTGGCAGAAGCAAAATCACATTACGATCACATTGGTAATATGCCAGAACGACTCAGGTTCCACATGACTTCATTTTGACCGTCATGGGCCATTCATTGTGTGACAGTGACGGTCCTTTAGAGAGACCTGACATTACAGCTAATTGCACAACAATACGTAGGAATTCGGTTCAGCTGAATCTACAGGATTTTCTGTTATCTGACCAATAGGATTTGGAGCATTTAAGCAGATGACAAAGTGTGCTCCGCTTAAATAGACCATTAAAAAATTAGGGAGTAGCAAGTTACAAGCGACGTCGCCTAAACTTCAAAATTTTAAAGCGAACGGAACAAATCTTATGAAGGGTAGACAGAGGACTCACAATAAATTTATCGCTCAGGGTGGGAGTAAATTTTACAAGAATGGAAGCTTTCCTAAAATTAACTCTATTTTTCCTAAGAAACTGTATGAAATAATCACCGAACTCAATGTAAAGTTTACCTTTCGCCCACCTATAGAAATTACAACAAACATTGTCAAAGAATTAAATTTTCATATTCTAAAATTTGTAATTTGACTAATTTTAATAAACCATTAATGGGCAATATTAAACTTCATCATCTCATTATCGGCTTGTCACCTGCTGTCGTTTGTGCAACCGTTTCCATCGCGCGTCCGGATCGAGTAGAGCGCCTGCTACATTGAACTATCGAATCGATTGGGATATTCATTTCTAGCAGTGAATAATCATCCATCTTCAAACTTTATGATTAATTTCCCCGGCACCACCTCCTCAATTAATAACTTATCGCTGTCCTTATTAATCCATCCTAATTTCTACTAAAGCTTTAGTTGAGGGTCGCCTCAGATATAGAACAACTTTTGTTGAAACTGGTGAATCGGTTGCTTCAACTCTGCGGTGTGGCAATAATATTGTAACGTGTTTTGCCATATTTTTAAATATAATTAAGCATATGCTGATTAGGTACAAAACTGTACAAAGCCATGGTTCATTATTGACAAGGGGGTGTGCGTATTTTTTAGACCGGTTCTGGATTGGATGATTGGATATACTGAAGCCTTACACACATAACTCGGGACTAGAGGCAATTACAGCGCTATCTCTGTTTCCACACTCCACCGGTCGTTTCCTGGCAGCGGGTTCACAACAGTTTCACTGTCACTGCAGCACACTATAATCTCTTCTTTGCTCAGCTTAATTCCTGTCTTGTCATTATTGCCAATCACCTTCGACTACCGACTCTCTCAATTCTCCGCTGCAACTACCAACTCCGGAACTCAATTTTATTTCTGGCTGCGTGAGATCCTCGTTATATAGCATCGAAGCGGATCCACAGAAAACACCGTTTCCTCTATTGTTGTGTGTTGATTCACTGCTGCAGACATGTGTTCACCGCACAGTTGCGTAGCAACGAGCACTAGGCACTGATCCACAGAAAAACGCCGCTCGTAACATATCTTCTATTCTCACGTGATGTCATAGCATATGTGACGTATTCCTCTGCTGTGTATGTTTAGGGGTCGTTACCTAGCAACGGCTGTTTCTCTCTCTCCATAGTTTTTAATTTGAGCAAATACGCCGCAGTATGTATATTTCATTAATGCCATATATTACATTCGATATAACGAGATCAGACTACACGTGAAAGAAACATATCTCTGCTCTTTCTCATTCTTCCTTATCGTGAGAGGCAGAACATAAAAAATAAATGAAATATTATATTTTGCTTTGTGTTTCCTCTTTATTCAATATTAGCGAAGACTGTCTGAGTAACTCTAATTCCGGAAAACATTATGCCTTGTTACAGCTGTCGATATCTGGGTTATCCTCATACAATAATACTAACTTTGTCACAGCACATTGTAATAATGTCTGTTTAATGGTTCAGCGACACCCACGTATGTCCGACTCTAGACATATATGTGACGCGAATACTCAATGATTCCGCTGTAGTTTCATTACCGACTGAATAGAATACAGTACTGACAATGAAAATAGCAACAATACTGACTGAATTATACACTTGTATATGTTTCAGTTCCTTCACATGATAACGTCCACAAACCGAGATGTGGATTTCGAATAAATTACATATTCAAAAGAGTCTGGATTAACAATTTATGCAGTATAAAGCGAGAGAACACAGAGAGACAGGTTTGTAGACAGATGGAAGGTGAAACGTAACGCAATAAAGTACATCTTCCTTCTGCTGTCTATCAGAATAGCGATATCAGTGGGAGGCAAATTAGGGCAAAATGTATAACTTGCTATATGCTAGCAGGGCGGAGGCGTGGAGAACCGTGCCCGCTGACATTTCTAATCCTATAGACACTAATTATCCACTGGGTTATATACATAGTATATTTCCCGAAACGAAGGATGTGGCTTAATAATTAATTCATTCTTGGGAACATCGAATATAGTAATTTCTCTGTACTTCACTCCTAACCGCACTATGATTTGAAGCTGTCTCTTTTACTTCCTTACTAACTATATGTTACAGAATGTATTCTCTTAAGGCACCAGTAATATGTTATCTACAAGTTTCTCAGGATTTATAACGCTCGAATCTGAATGGCAGTTGTGAGATTTATATAATCTTATGTTTATTGTTTAGTTAATTCGTTTAGTGGGGGGTGGAGTTCAGCTGGGTCCACTCGGCACGGCGGCCACTGATTGGCGTATTGTACCTGCCCCGGGTAATTATGATAGAGAATTTGGTGGAATAAAAATTGGCAGGGGAAACCAAAGTACTCGGAGAAAATCCGCCCCAGCGCCACTTTTCCCACCACAAATCCCACTTGATCAGACCCAGGATCGAACCCGGGCCGCCGCGGTCGGAAGTCAGCGACTAACCGCTTGAGCTATGGCGCTGCCCTTATTGTTTAGTTTCTATTTAGTCGTAGAAAATCCGTACGCATATGAATTCTGCCATTATTCGCTTTAAGCATCTGTTGCTTGTAATGGATTTAACTGCAATTAGTTAGTAGCATTTTACACCGTAGGAATACGCCATTCTTTCTCTATTTATGATACCGTATGGCAGTTAAGAATAATTGCGGATATATTTTACCAGTATTTATTATGGTATAATGTTTAGTAGTCATTTCAACTAATTTTACAATACTGGCGACAGAAAGCTATTAATATGAGCCAGGGCTTTTTTATAGTTACAGTTATTTATTATTTAACTACATTTTTATAAGACAACGATTTTATGGAATGGAAGTAAATTTAACTAGGAACAAACTCTTGGGCTTAAGCGATAGATTGTAAGTCTATTACGGGGTTGCAGTGCTGTTATAGCACCATAAAATCAAACAGCCAACGAATTTATGGCACGAAAGAGCATCGCGTTAAATATTTCAGTAGCTTTAAAGCAAACAGTCAGTTCGTAAATTTGAGGCAGAGGACAATTCTTGATATGTCCTTAATTTACATTTTTCTGGCACAAATTTCGCACCTCAGCTGAACTTGTTTAAGTGTTTAATGCATAATGAGGAGCTTCATAACTTATATTCTTCTCCAAGTATAATTAGAATGATCGAGTCAAGGAGGAGGATGAAGTGGGCAGCGCATGTAGCAGAAATGGTGGAGAAGAGGAATGCATGTAGAATATTGGTGGGAAAGCCAGAAGGTAAGAGGCAACTGTGAAGACCAAGACATAATGAGCGGACAATACTAAAATGGGTTTTAGAGAGATAGGGTTGGATGGTGTGGATTGGATTCATCAGGCTCAGGATAGGGACCAGTGGAAGGTTCTTTTGAACAGGGTAATGAACCTTCGGATTCCACAAAATGCTCGGACATGCTTGTGTAGCTACAGAATTGGCAGCTCCTCAAGAATGGTTCAGCTCTATGAGTAACTTAGTAAGTTATTTTAACATTTCATGTTCATAGTCTTATTTGATTATTTTCTCGATTATATTAGAAGAAGCAGCACTCAAATGTAAACATAAATTATAATTTTTAAATTTTACAGAAATTAAATCTTATGCAAAGTATACGACTTTCTCTGTCGTGCATTATTTGTGAAAAATACAAACGGTGGTCTTGGGTTTATGTCAAAAATTCGGGAAAATACCTCTCTTTTATATATGAAACAATTTACATCTTTCCAGATTAGAATGGATACAAATACATGCACAGGAATGAAACAGAAAATATGTTTCTTCTTGACCGTATTACTGTAAAGAAATGGAATGTAATCAAATATGAGGTTATGAAAGTAAATGCGGAAACTCTTGACACAGTCTGTCAACATAACGACAAAAATCAGTGAAGACTGGAGTAGAGGCAAATTTGAAACGTCGTGTACGTCAACCATACTTTTCCTTGGACAAAAGACAGTGTCCAAAATCACATTCGTATCATGAATAAACCAGTCAAAAACTGTAGGGAATAAAATGTATATCAACAAGTTCCATCGTGAATTATGTTCTTTGATATGTTAACAAATTTACAGAAAAAAAATAATAAGCCCATATCAAGAATGTAAATGATACCAGTTGCGTATTTTGGACTCGTTTTTGAGTAGATAGTGATTTTATATAACGAGAAAACGATATATCTTCCTTCTTGAGGTCGTCTTTACAGATGAGGGCTTCGTTATGTTTCGCGGTTGTGGCTTTGGCTTCGTAGAGGTATTTGGTAATGTAGGAAACGAGTATAGTAATTTATCATTCCTGGAAGAAGACCTTATTCCTCCCTGGCTCCCAACTCCCACGTAAGTAGCTTAAACCATTTAGCGACATTTCAGCTCTAAGAGGCTTGTATAGACCCTGATGTCATCCATACGTTATATGATACGCAATTATTACATGCTGGCAAATAACATTATAATATGTAGTCATGCATAGAAATTATTTGAAATACAGTTAAGCGTAATTTATACAGTGCGTTCCAAACGATATTAGGCATTAAATGTTCATTCATCAACTATCAAAAGCAAACACGAATCTAGAAATAATGACTCGGTCGTTCAGACATACAATTTCCTTAGATACAAAAAGGAATACAGATTTCACAAGTGGGAAATGGAGAAATTTATACAAGAATAAAGATTCAGTCCATTGCAGAGGAGGAATTATGCTTACAGACGGGTCCTTCAATTATCATGGGTAGCAGTTCAGATATAATTCCATATTTTTATATTTGCTACTTCACCAAAATATTTTTGAAGCGTTACTGGTTTATAAATTTGATGATGGTGATGATAATAATAATAATTTAATAATAAACTATGTTATAATGAGCTACATAGAAATAATACTGAGAGTGAAAAATAGTTGTGTTCAGGCATATAACGCCGTGTAGTCTGGGAGTAATATTCCGACGTTTCGGAGGAAAGTATTACCTCCATCTTCATAATCATAGAGTACAAACCAACAGGGAACCAGGTACATCTTGATGAGTCAGATACAGAAAATATGGCCAGTGAAATATCGGTCCTGTCTTCTCCAGTGTTACGCTGTGCAGTGTGGTAAAATTTTGAAGATGTGTCGGGGAAACGTACTGCCTCAGCCTTCAGGGTCAAGAGGTACTATTGTTTATTTGGCTTAATTTTCGACCGTGAAGATAGAGGCAGTACGCTCATGCGAAACGTAGGTAAACTTCTACCAGGCTGCGCTGCGTCATATACCAGAAGACAGTGCTCTCCAAAGTCTGTACTAGTTGAAATTACAGAAACACTGAATAATTACAACCTCAGACCTAACATGGCGAGTGAGCATTCGGTTTGCTTCTCGCAAACTGTGCAGGTTGGATTTCACGGGGAACGCAAATGCCGTGTCTGCCTTGGGCAGCGAAAACAAAAGAAAAGAGGAACAAAACTCTTTCCCCCCCCCCCCTTCTTATAGTGGTTTGGGATCAATTTACAGGGTCCAGTAATTGCAGTAACTATAAGCCTCTGAACACAAGGGCGGTTATAATGACTGGCAAATGTGCAAAGAACCTGGGCTGAAACATGTGATTAACGATGGGTGAATCCCCTGGACTGCCGGTCACGGTAGCCCAGCGGTCCAAGGCATGTACTGTCTTCGCTCGCTTGGAAACCGGGATCGTGGGTTTGAATCCCACTCAGGGCATGGATGCTTAGTTTGTGTGTGTGCGTTTTTCTATGTTTGTGTACAGGTAGAGGCCTTGCGACGAGCTGATCACCCGCCCAAGGAGTCATATCGAATGTGTAAGATCGAGAAAAACCGAAGTGAAGGGAGAAGTTCATGGCGGTAGGCCTAGGCCCACTGGGGCTGTAGTACCAAGGAAAAAAAAAATGTCCTGGTGAGAAGAGGGAGGGAATCAGTGGCACTGACCTCGGTCATTAGGAGATCATGTAACAGAGTCTCTGCTGTATTAAGAGTATATAAGCACACCACGTTCGAAACCATCATTTTAAGGGCCGCAATTCGCAAGAAGGTCATAAGAAGGAATTTTATAAATAAGTTTTGTCAGAATACTGTATGTTAAGCACTCCTGTCAGTCACAAATTTGTCACAAGTATCAATTCCAACTTGTGACACGCAGTAGCATAGTTGTTTGAGGCCGGAAGTTCGCGGGTTTGAGTCCTAACGAGGTCATTAGATTTTTCAATCGACCTAATGCAGACAAAAATGAAAACGTTTATTTCGTATTTCAGTCAACCTAACAATGTATAAAAACTATCCAAATGACCTATTTACTTGAAGGTGATAAAGGCACAATATGTTTTTACCCTTAATGGCTCGTCATCATATGGTCAAGTGCTGAGTTTACACCTAATATGGATTCATATTGTAGGGTAGTTCTTTGCTTTGATATTGAAGTTGTTACAAGATCCCCAAAGTTAAAATTAGAATTGATTAAAACTATTATTGTAAATTATTAAAATCAGATTTAAGATGAGGACGTTTCCTGGTAACGGATATTCCTCTGCTTCCGGGCCCAAGTCCTCTCTGGACGGTGGATACCTTCCCACTGAACTCTTGTAATTCTCCCAGTGCTTCAACTAACTAGCTCCCAGGCTGGTGGCCAATTTTACACCAACCTCCTAGTCTTCCTTTCACAGCATAATTTTCAACTAACTGATTTACCTCTAACCTTGTCTCTTGCTTATAACATCTCGGCACGGACTACGTACAAAACACCTTTTTCTATTGCATGCGTACCTGTTGCAGCGGCAACGTGTTTATAGAGCCGTTCCCTAGCAGTGGCCCTCTACTCTTTCTTAAGAATCTGTCGTCTAGCAACGGACGTCGTCCCGTTGTATCGTCAGTATCTCCTAAATGTAATTGTCCTGTCGCCAATAAATAAATAATTAATTAAATATAAATTCCTTTCTACATCGAAAGCCTGGTTCACGTTATACAGTAGTTCGTGATTCAGAATACTGAAGCCACCTGCTCAAGCTGGTTCCTCCCTGGCAGATTTTTCTACCTTGAAAATGGAGGCAATTTGTTCTCCCGAAACGTCGGTTCACACAAGGTTTACACTGCGCCACATCCCAGAATACGGCATTCTTCATAGTCCAACTTCCCAAGCTGGATCCTTCTTCGCGAATTTTTCTATCCTGATGGAGGTGATACGTTCTTCCGAAACGTCGGTTCACACGAGACCTATACGACACCAAATCCCAGAAAATGACATTCTTCATAGTCACCGCTCAGTTCTTGGAACATAATCGCAGTTCCTTCCGAGATCCATCTGAGTTTCAGTAACCTTACTGCATGTGTCAGACGAGGATACCGCACTTGCGTTTCTAATTCGATCAGGTAGCCTCCTTCTTAGGAATAACATCAGTGGTACACGTAGACATTATTTCAGGTACTGAACATATACCATATACTTGTATATATGTGTCTACCCGTCTATTCCTGTTGCCCTAACCTGGAGCATAGGGCAACCATGAAACGCTTGTTTCACTTCAGTTTCTTAATTTTAGACAGTCGGTAATACTCCTTAGCCGAGGGATCAGCCAATCGCAAGGCCGCTACCTACACACAAACATCCATGCCTTCAGTAGGATTCGAAACCACGATCCCAGTGTTAGAGTGAGAGAAGACACTTCATGTTTTAGACCGTACGGCCACTGTGATCGGAATATAACATAACAAGAGAAGAAAATTATATTTTCTCACCCACTTCTCTTTCGCTGTAATTTCTTTCATTCCTTGTTTTCTTAGAAGTGATTAACTTTCAATTCCTCTTCATTAGTCTAATTTCAATAACAGTTATTATAAAGTTCGCATGTTAAGAGATTTCATTTATTTTGGAAGAAATCGACATGTCGGAAAGGCTAATGTTCATGACATAACTTAGGATTCTTTCACTCTATTTGAACTGAAAATATAAGAGAACAATTTGTTATATCATGAAATTTTAAAGACAGATTTTTTATTATTTCTGTATTAACTAATATTTTTATTGAATGATATTTATAGGCAGAAGGACAAAGCTCAGAATGTTAATTAGAAATGTTTCGAATAAGCAAAAGCGTCGATTAAAAGACAGAAGAATTTTTTAAAACAATTTTATAACAAAACCACGTCCCCCTCTAAACAAGGGATCACACGCAATATGGTATCTGATGGTGTCCTATTGGTAGGTTTCCGTGAAGGTACTGTACAGATATCCGACAATATACACCAGCGAAACCTGCGATGATTAATTAGTCTCTCGCTGGTAATAGCAACGGAGCTCAGCCGAAATGTGAGTTTGTACCGATTCTCTGGGAACAGGGCCTTCTTCCTCCCCCTCTTCATCACCCTACTGTACAAGCACCGACACACTGATCAAACTTTCCTGACGAAACCAACCATTTTTCTCGGAATGTGCTAAGCTTAAATAATACCTACGACTTGTATTCTCGCTCTACAAATATAACTGAAGCGCTTCGTTCTATGACTACTACAACACTCCGCTGTACTACACAGATAAGGTTGAACCGTAAAGTTTTCCTTGTGTTTAATTAATTAAGCACTACGACATGAAGACGTATGGGAAATGAATGTTTTAACATCGGCACTAGAAGTAGGTGAGTAGTGAGATTCACGTTCCTACCGCTTTACCACCGAGGAAATTCTCCGGTGCCAATTGCAGAGGAGACTTGGTGGGTTGCAGAGGAGACTTGGTGGGCCACAGAGCCGGTCTGGACTCTGCGGACATTCCCTTACCGGAAATCAAACCCCTGCCGTCCAGCCCGTAGTCCGTCGCTATATCGACTGGACTTTCCCGGATATTCTCTGCTGCAGAGAAACTCTTAATTTATATTCTTGAAGAAAGCAGTCTTCTGGGATTTGGCACCGTGTATATGTGGTGTTAACCGACGTTTCGGAGGAACGTATCGCCCCCATCTTCAGGGTAGAAGAAAAAGTATAAGAAATCTGCAAGCGACAACACCGTGAGAAACGGTATACCGTTGTTGTCGCTTGCAGATTTCTTATACTTTTTCTTCTACCCTGAAGATGGGGGCGATACGTTCCTCCGAAACGTCGGTTAACACCACATATACACGGTGCCAAATCCCAGAAGACTGCTTTCTTCATAGTCACCGCCGTGAAAGCCTCAAATCTTACACAATTTATATTCTTACATCCGTAATTCTTGTCACATGCGAAAGTAGGGTTTATCAACCTGCATTAGTGTTAATAGAGTCCGTTGGGTTGGCCCTGAAGTGTGGAAGGAAAGAATTTCGGTTAGGGATAAATGTCATGCTGATATCTAAGTTTCTGCACCCTGGTGTGTAAACAACCAAACGTTACGTACAGATCTAAATATACCATACATCAAAGATGTCATCAGAGAAAAAAGTACCACACACCATAACAAACTAGCAAATCACCGAAACGATATACTACAGACACTCGTTGAACCGCAGCACAATCGAAGACTCCGAAGATACTGGCCAGCTGACCTAAAAGAAAACTAAGAGGAACCTCCCACTGGGGAAGGGACTCATCACGTGATTAAAGAGCATCACAGCTCTTACGCCAGCAAACTAGCTCATAGAATTGTACATCCTGATTGCTTAATAAATAAATAATAAAAAATATCTGTTTTTGTTCGGTTTTCCTGTTTTCTCGTTTCTTGAAAAAGGCATCTGCATATACATGTCATAGGGAGGGGGTTGGAACGGGAGAGAGTACGGTTAGGTGATTAGTCTAGCATAGCACATTAACCAACTCCGTCGACATTGTCTCTCCAACATCAAATGTCAGTCAGTTGTCAAGATTATTCTTGCGAAACGAGACAATGTTTTGTTCTAGCAGCCTAAACGGAAAGAGTTTAATTTCAGGCCAGGAGAACTTAAAACACTTTAATAAAAAGTTAATATTCTTTGCAATATTCAGCATATGACTAGATTCAGATGAATTTCAATTGAGGTTCTCAAAGCTTACACATGTTGTTTAAGTACTCCTTATAAATATTGCTCTCAGTCGGAAGAGAGATGTCAGTGGGCACAGTTACCCCACTTCCGCCTTCGGTCTGTGAGCACAGTAAGTTTTCCGCTTTCTCCCCACTGTACCTCACAACTGATATCTATGTTCCAATTGGGAAATGTTATGGTACGGCCTCATTTCAAATACCCTCATCTTCATTCTTAGGCTCTTGTTCCCTCATGTGCACACAGCGTCATCTAGAGAGGATATCTCTATCCAAACACGTTACGTATGTAATATTTACCATTATTTTATAAGACTAATTAGCTACAGAATATTTGAATATTTTCATTTCTCTCCTGAGATACGAATCTGCATATGCGAATTATAATTTAATATTTCCTGAATTTTCCTTCAGGTTCCACTTCATTTTGACTTATTGGTATTCCGTGCTCCTGCTATGGTGCATGCCGCCTGGGGCTTCTTCCGCCGGTGGTTGGGTTACTAATTGTTATTATTATTGTTGTTATTATTATTATTATTATTATTACAGCGAAAATGGGTTTTTACCCTGAGGCAGCGGTACTACAGTAACACAGTAACAAATAACACACATCACACAAAATAACATTCCACCCTCAAACAAAACACAGCACACAGAACTACACAAACAATAAAGAACACACTTCACACAATGAATCCAATTCAAATACATTTACAAGTACAACAAACAACTACAACTACAATTTATAAATTTATAAATCAACTTTTCATTCACTTAAATAAATTCGGATGGAGCATTCTTTATTTTGTTTGTTTCATGTGCATTAATATATATATATTAATGCAGTTCGTCTGAGCATTAATGAATACTTGTATTTAAGTACCCACATTCCTAGCACCTACAGCATAAATAATGCGTAAATAATAATTCACACTCCTCGTGCATTCCCATGTTCTTTCTTCCACACTTGTAAACTATTCTCGCTCCCATTACAGTACCAAAACGCACTTCTTATATTCGTGTTTACAAATTTCCTGTCATAATTTTGTAAGCAATTTCTTTTCAGTAGAATCTTGGCACTTCTCGTCGTTCGGCCTTCAGTAATTTTCTTACCTCCCAAATAATCTCTTCTTCACGTTGTTTGGGTCTTATTTACAAATTGAATATCAACAGAAACCAGCAGTTCGATGGATGCTCGCTTGTACACGCATGTGTCACTAGAAATATAAACGCATGAATACGCAAGATATGTATTCGCGAAACGCATTTATAGGCCATGATATAAGCTGAGCATTTGACAGAGATTGCAAAATTAATTTTGTTCTCACTCGCTATTAAAGATTTAACTGACAATAACCAGGCTAACTGAATATTCAGAAACTTGCAGCTCTACTTTGTGAAGAGTATAATTTCCCCTATAATGCGAATATTAATAAAAGAACGACTATTTCAAAGGAATCCCGAACATCAAATTTAACGCTCTTCATAATTCTGATAGATGAAACATACGGATGGACAGATAGCAAGCAAAGCCGCCCTCTCCATTTTGCATTCATTTGCTCTTTGTACACAAAACACAAAAGCTGAACATGCTTTACCACCATTTATGTAACGTAGGCATGTATTTTAAAATTTGATCAACTTTATTACGTTAAATGAATATTTGACATTAAGATGAGATGGGAATAAAATGTAACATGAATGGGAGAGATACATGTAGGCTATTGGTGGGAACGCCAGAATGAAAGATACCATTAGGGAGACCAAGACGTAGGTAGGTGGATAATATTAATACGGATCTTAGAGTGAGATTGATGTGGACTCGAAGGATGTAGCTCAGGATAGGGTCCAGTGGAGAGATCTTGCGAACACGGTAATGAAATTTCTGGTTCCGTAAATTGGTGGGAAGTTCTTGAGTAGCTACACAACTGGCAGCTTCTCAAGGTGTGCTCAGTTTCATGAAGTTAAGATTTTCATTTGTGTGTTGTAAGCATCTAAACTTGTAAAATTCCAACTCACATTAGAATACTGAGAATAATTTAAATTTACACGTATATGGCCGGAAACCCCCATAATTCCGCTATTCAAGAGTTATGCTTTTGTAACCTGTGCAAGGCGCAACGCTCTCCTGCCTGTGGCAAACGGCAGGTGAAGGGATCAGGACAAGAGCTATAGCAGGAGAACAGATAAGAGTACACCGCGGGTCTTTGCTCTTGTTTAATGCACAAGGAATAGGAAAACGAAGCAAAACAGGGACGACGATGATGACTGAACTCGCAAATAAAACAAAGAACTAAAAGAAAGGAGAGACAGTAAATGGTAAACAGGTGCACCACTACAGACCTGGACAAGGAAAGGCTGATTCGAACTGAATTTTCCGAACATACTCGTAACGTGAAAACTTCAGGCAATGTGGGTAATGTTAAACTTAAAAGAACTTTCAAAACTGTCCTCGAAAACCCGTACCTTGATCAGATTACAGTATAACGTGATCATTGATCATTCATGCAGCTGAGGCCCTCTTGAGATGCTGCCAACTGTGCAACTTCTCAAGAGCTTCCCAGCACTTTATGAAACACGAAATTTCATTACCGTCTTCACAAGAACCCTCCACTGGTCCCTATTCTGAGCCAGATCAATCCAATCTATCCCATCCCGTCCTATCTCTTTAAGATCCATTTTTAATGCCCACCCACCTAGGCCTTGGTCTTCACAGTGGTCTCTTTCCCTCTGGATATCCCACCAATATCCTGTATGTATTCTTCTTCTCCTCCACCATTCGTGCTACATGTCCTGTTCATCACACCCACTTTGGTTTGATCATTTTAATTACACTTGGAGAAGAGTACAAGTTATGAAGCTCCACATTATGCAGTTTTCTCCAACCTCCTGTCACTTCATCCCTCTTCGGCTCAAATATTCTCTTCAATACCCTGTTCTCAAACACCCTCAGTCTATGTTCCTCCCTTAATGACACAGACCAAGTTTCACTCCCAAACAGAACCACAGACAAAATTATAATTTTGTATATTCTAATTTCTAGGTTTTTGGCAGCAGGCGAGAAAGACAAAAGGTTCTGGACTGAATGGTAGCAAGCATTACCCGAGTTCGGTCTCCTCTTAATTTCCCCCTGAATAAGGTTTTGATTTTTTATCGTCGTTCCCAAGTATCTGAGGTGTGCCACATTTTCGAAACATCTGTTACCTCTATTTATGTCATGATTTTGCATTCTAGTGACGAGACAGCAACATATACTTAGTTTTCTCTGCATTCCCTTCTAGACTAACTTCCTTACTAGCGCCAATTAAAGTTTGTGTTTTTCTTTATGGTATCTACATTATCACCCAGTATATACTGACATCATCAGCACAGACAAACATACTATGTCTTCCATTTAATTTCTGTCCCAACTGTTTTCCCTGGACCTTCCTAACAGCAGATTCTAAAGCAAAGTTGAAAAGGAGTGGCGATAAAGCATCTCCTTGCTTTAGACCATTCTGGATAGCAAATTATCAAACAAATACTTACCTATACGGACTTTACCATACGTTTCGTTCAAACACATTTCAATCAGCCTAACTAGTTCCATAGGTATCCAAAACTCTATCATAATATTGAACAATACTTCCCTCCTAACTGGATCATAAGTTTTCTTGAAGTCTACGAATAGCTGATGCACTGTTTACTTGTACTCCAATTTCTTCTTCAGTATCTAACGAATGCAAAAGATCTGACCAGTAGTTTGATCATGATCTAAATTATGAAATTTAAGATGAAATCCATATTGTGCTACATAACTATATTGTTGTTCTCTCACGAAACAAAAAAAATCATTCAACAATATTTTCTAGGATATCGTCATACAGACTTTCGGATCTAAAATGAACGAAGTACTTTTGTATGACGTCAGTAGTTGTTGGTATCATCAGATCACAATTTGGAGTCTCCATAACACACAGCACTTGAGCGGTCACCGATGACACAAATTTCTTATAAAATTTCTCTTCAGAATTTGTTAATGTGTTTATTACCACGGATTCAATTAAAGCGTTCCTAGATAACGGTTGGTTAAACATATTCCAATTTCCACTAATGGAAGTTCTCTCTCAGTGGACGAATGCTATTGCTCGCTTCCAGGCAACAGTCAGCGCACCAATCAATTCGTTGTCTACGAATCACGTGACATGTTTCTGTGTGGCACGTGCCAAAGTTTTATAGAGGACAGTGAAAGTCGTTTGCTTCATCAGTCATAGCAGAGAAGCCGTGAGTCGAGAACACGAAGCCGTCACAGAAAGGAGTTTTGAGGGTTCAGCTGTGAAATGTTAACAGACATTGAACACTCTATGTGCTATAGCTACAAAAATTTTGAAAGTGTCAAAATTAATTGTAGTTACAAAAATATTATACTGCAGCATCTTATTGCACTCTTCCATATTATTATAAATCTTGTTTTACAGTCTTATGTGAAACTGTTTAATAAATTAAAAGTTTAAAATTTTTAAGTTTTAAATTTTAAGTTTAAAAATTAAAAATTTTAAGTTAAATATAAAAGTTAAATTTTTAATATGTTATAGTTAATAAATAATTGTAAATAGCTCTAGTAAAGACTAGTGAAGATCCAGTAAACTAATTCACCAATCTAAACTCGCGTCTTAATCACTGAGACACGTGACAGCATTATACAGAGTCCAAGTAAGAAACTTAGAATTCCTTTGTAATTTAAGATAAGGAATGAAGAGAGAAAATTGAGGATTACTG
Source organism: Cryptotermes secundus (assembly GCF_002891405.2). Taxonomy (NCBI): domain Eukaryota; kingdom Metazoa; phylum Arthropoda; class Insecta; order Blattodea; family Kalotermitidae; genus Cryptotermes; species Cryptotermes secundus. The sequence goes on along the minus strand of NW_019742961.1, from coordinate 1,090,987 downwards.
TAAAAATAAATCAGCAGCGATATTATGAGTGACAGGACTGGAAAAGTTTTCATAGTGAGACTGGTAACAGGTAAAATTACGACATATACTCTCTTGTAAACGTTACAGTTTTGTAAATGGAAGCAGTAATGACACAGGAACCGGAAAATCAATTAGTACCTTCAATTTCAGTAGATAGTGTGACTGTAGTTCACTTATGCATGTGTGTGTTCAATTCTAATGGATCGTACATTGTACTGTAAGTGTATGCGTGTATGAGTGCATTTGTGATAGTCTGTTAGATATTTCGGACCACAGTGTGATGATACTATCATTAGATCGTGACATTCGTACGCTATTTGACTGTACTGAAAATAGTAATGTATTTATCATATAAAGCAACTCACTACAAACATGGACCAAATTAAATTTTATCACCCTTGGCAATGGTCCTGACACGCCATTTCAATACATTTTTAGAAACCTTATTTTGGTTACATGTAAATTCACAAAACGTTGGAGGTTAGTCGTAGTGTGAGGAATAGAATTATTAAATGTTTACTATAACTTAAGAATTATATAATGAGGATATCATACTCTGTAATTTTCTCCATATATTATTAAGCTAATGAAATCCAGGAAATTGTGACAACTGGGGTAGGTATCACGCATATGAGACAAGCAAAATTCTTCGGAATTTCATTCTGAAAGGAGACAGGCCATTTGGAAGTATAATATTAAAATGGATCTCAAAGAAATATTATGTGAAGGTGTGGACTGCATTCATCTGATTCAGAAATTGAACCGATGAAGAGGTCTTGTGAGCACGATAAGCACACGTCATGGTTCCATGAAGGATGTTCAAAATTGTTAGATAAAAGGACGTAAACCAAACTGGCTACAGTACCCGAGTCAAATAAACGGAGATAATGCAAACAATGTAAGATGTGAAGCTAGTAAAAATTTCACGAAAAAAAAAAAAGAAATCTCTGATAGAAAATAATTATGAGCGTGCAACGTACAGTAAGAACGAGGACATTAGAGATTTACGTACAGGCAGAAATCAATTGAAAAAAGTTAACCTACGTGTAGCCTGGTACAGGATGATAAGCGTGATCTGCTGGCAGATTTTCACATTTAATCACGAAGTATAATGTCCTTTGTCAGCTAACTCTCTATCTATGGTTCTACAGTCCTTTGTTGGACCTTGGCCATCTTTTCAGGTTTTTAATCCTATACACAGTCTATAAGACTCCTTGAACTGGTGATCAGCCCGTCGCAAGGCCGCTACCAACACACAGAATAAACACACACAGACATCCATGCCTCGAGTGGGATTCCAACCCACGATCCCAGTGTCATACCTCAGACCGCGTGACCACTGAGATCAGTTCGTCTTTCATAAATGGATTATGGACGCTAGGCTGATAGAGTTGCACACACCTCAGTCATTAGTGCCTGAGTGTAGTCCTTTGGAGCTTGAGAATGTTGAAAAGTAGAAATTGGCCGGTTATCGTACAATTCCGGCAAAGCTGATTCACGCATCATACATCATTCATCATGGTATCCAGGAATTCACTGATACTACTTTGAATAAGAAAGTATTGCCTTCGTAGTGGAAGGATTCTATAATTGTAACCTACGTATTTACAACAAAGGTGATAAAACTGAATTAGCAATTATCCAGGAAAATCAAAATAAGATCTAAATGTCTGTGACAATGGTATATTGCTACAATTATTGTGTATTTGGATATTATCCATCGTCATGTCTATTTAAAAAAAACGTCCTGTTTCTTTTTAAAACACAACGTTTCGGAGTATGGATTCTGTCACCGTCCTCAGGTAAAGCTACTCAAATGGGTCCAATAGATAGAGGTAGCCTTTATCTCCAGAGATAGGGGAGGTAGGTAGGTAGGTTTTACATGGGCCCCGCCATAGCTCAAGCGGTTAGTCGCTGGCTTCCTACACAATCACCCTCACCTATCATCTGGGGCTGGTACAAAAGGCCAGAAGTGGCCGCAGTACAAGGGACAAGTCCCACGCCACTAGCATTAAAAAAATTTAGGTTTTACCTGAGGACGGGGATAGAATCCAGTCTCCGAAACGTTGTGTTTTAAAAAAGAAACAGAACGTTTCTTTTAAATAGACAAGACGATGGATAATGTCCAAAAACATAATACTTGAAGGAAAATCACTGTTACCAGTTTCAGACAAAATTCTGTCGGATATCCCTTATTTAATATTTAATTCCTTACGTAGATGAAATATTATTAGTAATCATCAATTCGGATTTCGAAATAACTACTGGTCATATTTTTGCGTTCATCATGTGCTAGAGAAAACATTAGAGGACAGTATGACAGTGCATAAAGTACTACTTTCTCGGTAAAGTTGATGTTAGCTGTCTGGACGTAGGAGGAAACAACCAATCAGTGATTAGGCACGTTATGTGGAACATATTTTCTTATCTCTTCTATAGTTTGCAATAAACTACTCACTCAAGTGACAATATCCACACACACACTTTGACGGGACGCAAAATAAAACGACCGTTCTAACAGGAACGGGCTTTGGGACAGACACGTAAGGCCAAACGTACTCGTACATGAAGATTCATGAAGGCTGCGTGACGTCAGCAGATCCTTCACTCACATGATCACTTTAGTACGGTGGCCGTCTCGGTCCCTCTTTACAAACGAGGCTGATTAATTGTTAATGAAGCTCTCCGTAATGTATCCTGCACAACACCTACATACACCTCACATACTTCTGTCACAAGTTTATTTTACCTTCCGGTTTTCGAGACGATCTGGCCCTACCAGAGAGTCGAATGTACCACATATTAATCTGAGTCCCTTAATCTGAGTTCTTATTGAGAACCTAACAGACGCTCAGCTAGTCAAAAAATTCTCCGTCTTCCTCTGGGCGATTTCTCTCTCTCTCTCTGTAGATTACCCGGCAAGAACGTGTATGCATTTCTCAGCTTTTCCATCAGTATTAGTTTCCTCATAAACTCCATCTTCCTTAATCTGATTATCCTAATAATATCTGGTGAACTCTACAGCATACTGAGCTTCTAATTGTAGAAGTCTCCCAACCCTCCGGTTACATTTTATAGATACGAAACAGAAAGGCAAAGGATTCTGAACTCTATGGTAGGAAGCATTTGACGAAATCAATTTTCTCTTAATTTAATCATGAATGTAATTTGATTTATTACATTCATTTAATCCCTACTTGCATCATTATATACTTCATTCACGAGTATTATGGAGTCTATATTCTCATTTCTAGATCATAATTTCCTCCTAAAAACTTCCTATAATTGTTCTTCCGTACGTGTGCTGCACAAGTTCTCATATCCCATACACAGAGAGCGGNCAGTGTTCAGTAAACTACGACGTTTATTCCACAGAGATATTGGGTTTTCGGACTTTATCCCTCGTCCTGGTTTTTTAAGGTAACTAAGAAAAACACGACGTTTCGGAAACTGGATCTGTTTCCGTCCTCAGGTGAGGGAAAAACACCTACTCTGGACCAGTGATTGAGGCTAGCTCTTTCTAAGGGACCCAAGAGAATAGGTGTTTTTCCCTCACCTGAGGACGGAAACATATCCAGTTTCCGAAACGTCGTGTTTTTCTTAGTTACCTTAAAAAACCAGGACGAGGGATAAAGTCCGAAAACCCAATATCTCTGTGGAATAAACGTCGTAGTTTACTGAACACTGGAATACACAAATTATTAAATTTATGCACGCTGAAAAAATGATTAATGGAAGAAATGCTTTCATCGCCAATATATCATTCATCTCCATTAATCACCACTCTCAATCATCCAAATGATGTACTGGATTAAAATGGCGCCCAGTCCCCATCCGATTATGTAAAGATTACAGTAAATTACTGTGACGTAACTCATCCTACCACCAGGCGCAGTATTACTGGACACGGTGCATATTTAAGTGTTCCATACGGCGAAGGCAGAATACGACCAGGCACATGACAAAAATAACCTGAATTCGTTTGACGCCGTCTTTAGAATTCCACGAATTGAGTTCTGATATGAAGTGTACGGAATTAAATCTGAAATTAGAGGACGTTAGAGACAAAATGAGGAATGGACTTTCAGGTCAGTCCCTTTTAATATTTATGGATATCATCTCTGTCCTTAAAGGGTTTGTGACAGATCCCCCATTCAGTTCATTCGCTGTTACCTCCATTAACTATGACACGTCATTTGCAACATTTAATGGATATGAATGGTAAATCATCTCATTAAATAACCCGAAGACATAATCTGACTAACAGACAAATCTCTGAAATGAAATTAATTTGTAACTAATTGTTCCATATTATCATGAACCTGAATGCTCATAAAATAAACTGCAAACTCGAAGGAGACTGAACAGTCTTGCAGCGACGTCTAGTGGAAATCTTCCACCTCAGTGTTTTTTGGAAATGCAAAACTAATACGAACTAATCTCTAGATCCAATACAACAGCCAGTAAAGGATTACTAAAATATGTGGAAATGCTTAAGGTACTCAACAGTTGTGATATGAAGAGTTCTTTCTACTTTGTGGTATATAACATCATGTAGTCCGTTGAAAGTCAACCGACTTATCGAAGAAACGTGTCTCCTTCTTGTTCAGGGTCCAAGAATAAGCCAAGCAAGTACCCAGCGTGAAAAAGGTTAACAAACAGAGCCAGAGCTTCTTACATACTTCCTGATGGATTCTTATTTGGCTTTCTCTTCGGCCCTGAAGGTAGAGGCGACATATTTCTTCTAAAATTCGGTTAATTTTCAATGGAACCTATGGTGTTATGCTCCAGAATAAGGAATTCTTCTTAAAAAGTATGTAATAATTATTTATTTTAATCGTTCTTTTATTACTGATAATCAACTGAATATGAGTTGTAACACTGAAATAAGTTTATAGCGATACAATACTCTACAGTAGGATTCAGTTGTTGTAAAAGACCAAATTTGTTCAAACTGGGTAGAAATATAAACAAAGATATAAGCCGAAGGAAATTTGCAGCCAGTATATCAGAGAGACTCAAGCCAATAGCTATAAAGTTACGGATACGTTAGACAACACTTAGGAGAGGTAGCCATTACGAGTTTCAGCATGGATACATAGACAGATGAAAGAATGACATACAGAAGCTGAGGAATAAATTATTCTTTCTGCATGGTAAGGCAACCAGAGACCAGAAAGAAACGCGAATGCTACGAAAATACATAGGATACCTAAATTAATATGTTGTTATTTGTTGTTGTTGTTGTTGTTGTTGTTGTTGTTGTTGTTGTTGTTGTTGTTGTTGTTGTTGTTGTTGTTGTTGTTGTTGTTGTTGTTGTTGTTGTTGT